>NC_060122.1:793148840-793474058 GCF_021461395.2 Schistocerca americana
AATGAGTACTCCCAGATAATTTATGGAATTAACTGCTTCCAGTTGCTGACCTGCAATATTGTAGCTAAATGATAAAGGATTTTTCTTTCTATGTATTCGCAGCACATTACACTAGTCTACATTGAGATTCAACTGCCATTCCCTGCACCCTGCGTCAATTCATTGCAGATTCTCCTGCATTTCGGTACAATATTCCATTGTTACAACCTCTCGATATACTACAGCATCATCCGCAAAAAGCCTCAGTGAACTTCTGATGTTATCCACAAGGTCATTTATGTATACTGTGCATAGCAACGGTCCTACGACTCTCCCCTGCGGCACACCTGAAATCGCTCTTACTTTGGAAGACTTCTCTCCATTGAGAATGACACGCTGCGTTCTGTTGTCTAGGAACTCTTGAATCCAATCACACAATTGGTCTGATAGTCCATATGCTGTTACTTTGTTCATTAAACGACTGTGGGGAACTGTATCGAACGCTTTACGGAAGTCAAGAAATACGGCATCTACCTGGGAACCCATATCTATGGCCCTTTGAGTATCTGGATGAATAGCGCGAGCTGGGTTTCACATGATTGTCTTTTTCGAAACCCATACTGATTCCTACATAGTAGATTTCTAGTCTCCATAAAAGTCATTATACTCGAACATAATACGTGTTCCAAAATTCTGCAACTGATCGATGTTAGAGATACAGGTCTATAGTTCTGCACATCTGTTCGACGTCCCTTCTTAAAAACGGGGATGACATGTTCCCTTTTCCAATCCTTTGGAACGCTACGCTCTTCTAGAGACCTACGGTACACCGCTGCAAGAAGGGGGAAAGTTCCTTCGTGTACTCTGTGTAAAATCGAAGTGGTATCCCATCAGGTCCAGCGGCCTTTCCTCTTTGGAGCGATTTTAATTGTTTCTCTATCCCTCTCTTATCTATTTCGATATCTACCATTTCGTCATTTGTGCAACAATCTAGAGAGGGAACTACAGTGCAGTCTTCCTCTGTGAAACAGCTCTGGAAAAAGGCATGTAGTATTTCGGCCTTTAGTTTGTCATCCTCTGTTTCAGTACCATTTTGGTCACAGAGTGTCTGGACATTTTGTTTTGATCCACCTACCGCTTTCACATAAGACCAAAATTTCTTAGGATTTTCTGCCAAGTCAGTATGTAGAACTTTACTTTCAAATTCATTGAACGCCTCTCGCATAGCCCTCCTCACACTACATTTCGCTTCGCGTAATTTTTGTTTGTCCGCAAGACTTTGGCTATGTTTATGTTTGCTGTGAAGTTCCCTTTGCTTCCGCAGCAGTGGCATATCATTTCCAGTAGGACTATGTACTACTTTGGTCAAACCAACAGTAGGATTGATTTTTTTATGGATGATAGGAATAAGTTATTGAAGAAGTAAGACCCACCCCAAAATATTAACTATACTTTAGACACGCTGATACTAAATAAATGTTCTGTGAATGTATTCTAATATAGCAACAGCAACTGAATAGTGACAGTTTGATGTAACATACTGCTAACTAACCAGCAAATGATTGCATACATCCCATCACACGCTGTCTCAGTCCCCATGGCTCACAACCTGGTTTGTTTCTCGCTGTCTTTCAAATCGGTTGGCTGTCCAGTGTGACCGAACTTCTTATAGAAGGCAGTTGACTAGTGCCTTTCTGTCCAAGAAGCTTGCTGTTTTTGTGTAGGCACCCTGCAATAGCAGTAGTGATTTGCTCATGTGCAGGCAAGTCCTTATCAAGGCCTCACTGTTGTCAAAACATTGTCATTTTTACTGCACTAAAAAACTGGAAACCCAGGTGTGTCTAGTAAATAACTGAAACTTTACTGGCCGTAAGCAGTGGGAAGTAGACCCAGTGCGATTGCTTCAATTTTGTGAGTTGCTATTTGCTGTGACATTGGTAGTGCATTAAGCATGTGGTATGCTTCCCGTTACACAACCCCTTGTCGATGGAATGATTCCCATGGAACAAACCGTGAACAATGCCATTTTTAATCCTAACAAAACAGTACCTAGTGGAACTTAGTATGAATGAAATCACTCCCTCAACAGAATGGGAGTTGTTCTCTTATTGGGTAATGAGGTGACCTGGGGCATGGTTTTTAACTGTTGTTATACTGACCAATGTAAGCAGGAATACTCATCCTCGGGTGTTACATGATACATCAGGAATGTATCTTCTAGATCCTCTTGGCAACTGAATATACCATACGTTACAATTAAGATAATAGAAATTCTATAATTGAAACAGCACAACAGAATGCTAGGCAACCACATACCCACAAAAAGAACCTCTTAATGTTTTCTTCCTCTTCCTGTTTCCCCCTCTCTCCCAACAGTGGAAGTTTCATTAGGCATCAGTTTTTAAAATTTATATAATTTAAGCACTGCACATGTCACTGTAAATATTCAGTAAGTCGATTCTGAAACTTTTGCACATAATGCTACAATTTTTTTGATGGAATGCTGGTGATGTTGTCTTCAGTCTTAGTCTTGGCAGTAATGATGAAATTGAAGGCTATGGAGCATTCTTTGCATGCTCTCATATCAGAGCCCAAATGACACAATTTTTTGCACCAGATGACAAGGACTCCTCACCACTGCAGCTTGCACAGCATCATTATTTTCTCAAGTATATGCAAATGTCTTCACCCTCCTCCCTTTCTCTCCACAAGCTGAAACTCTCTCTTCAAAGTTATGAACCCACATTTTGAGTGGCACTGGTCCTGATAGTGGCAACAAATTACTGTGCAACTGCCTACACAGTCACCACATCAGTAATATGCACATATAGTAATTGCATGCGTTACACTGCTCCATTACTTCAGTGTGTGGAATGTCTGTTACTACTCAGTGGTGTGGCATTTACTGCCCACTTGCTGAATATCTGCAGGGCTGCCATCAACAGCTTCAAATGTTCCCATTTCTCTGCATCACCCTGTATATTGGATCTCTCAACCAGAACGTGTCCCATTGTTAAACTGTCTTGTTTTCAAAATCCAAAGATTTCAGATATTGTTCATTTTAGACTTAAGTCAACTGAGTGGCAGCATCCTGTGGAACCAGATTCGTTATTTAAGACATGTGCCCCTTTTTGTTGTATGGAATACTCTTGCCATCTTAAGATTCCAGTGTGACAAGCAATTTCCTGAAAATTATCCATATCTGTGGCAGTTCCTCTTCCACCAGTATCTTTCTTTCCTTGGAGAATGGAATTTCATTTTTTGATGACAGGTTCCCATTCTCCGTGCTTCTGACCATTTCTGCTATTCAGAGTGAACAGGGTATATATGCCCTGAAAAATCCGGGAAGACTTGGAATTTCTTTGTCTGGGAGAAAACCGGGAAAAATGCAGGAATTTTTCATTGTTTTAGTTTTCAGTTAAATTTTTGTATATTTGACATGTTTATCTGTTCTTACATGTCAAATAGTTTTACTGTATTCCACAAATAATACTTCAACACTAAAACAGATGAGAGAGAGAACCAAAAGAAAACTTAAGATGGAAACAAAATGTGCCACTTACAACAATAACAACAACAAAGCACAGTGCACACACCAGCATCTGCCAACAGCAAAACGTGTTAAAGGCTTTAAGAGAAAGACTATACAATACTTCATATCAAAAAACTGCTTTCTATGATTGTGACATCACTATTGTTCATGTTAGGTCCATTTGAGCAGCTGCCAGTGGGCTCGTGCATGCGGAGTTGAATCACATATGAGCAGTAACTTCTCCCACTTCTAGCCACTTGAAATGTGACTGTTAGCTGTATCAGCAGTAGCAGCAAGCAACCAGATGCTACCTGGAAACATTTTTCTGGTGTGCCCAAGCTGCCAGATTCACACGTGTGCAGAGCAGTCAAGTAGCTGTAGAGAGGGGATAGTCTCTCCGTGACCTGTGTTTATGTTTAGTGATTTGCTGTTTCCTCTTCATTTACAGCTTTAACGTCAAATGAAAACAAAATGGATTTCTGTATCTGGGAGCTATCAAGTGAATACATAATTACAGAAGGCTAAAATATATTATCAGCATCAGTTTTCCGATTTTATTTCCCCATTTTTGGCAATTGCATTACTCACCTTGCAAAATAATAAAGTTACTTTTATTGGTTTGCTACAGAAATTTTGCTTTCACTTTCATTAATGTTTTCCGCAAAGACAGTCAATGTATTTGGAAAGAACTGTTTCATTCCACACTATTGGCAAGTTGCAACTGTTTGCTTTCATCTTCGGGCATGTGTGGCGTTTTGTCATAATAAAGAACCAAACGTGGGATAGTACAGTACTGGTAGTCCAAGAAAATCTGCATTATGAAAACCACACTGAGTAGCTTAATATCAGGTTGGCACCTACTTCATTGTGAATCTGGACATACGAATTATGCATTTTAGTACTGTTTATGAAATTCCAATGCACTTGGAGTATCTTCTGATGTCCTGTTTCTTTTATAACGTAATGTAAGATGTCATAATGCTGTATACATATGAACATATGGGCTTTCTACCTCATCATAGCTGAGTACGCGCAGTAACGTCTGTCATCTGGCAACTGCTGATGTGAAGATTTTTCTAGCAGATCATGGGAAAATATTGTGAATGGTTGTTTGAAAAGTGTTACTTTCAAAGTAAATTTACTTTTGCGCAAGATGAATTATGTTACGTGTGAGAATGTGCAATGAATTTCTTAAATTACTTTGAGGACTAGCCACTTCAAAGAATTTCGAGCCCAGAAGACCAGACATTTATGTCATTATTTAAAATTTTACTGGCACATTTGTGTGATGAATGTTGGTCAGGTTAGATTCAGTTTTCATTCCGTAAACCCAAAAAAAGCGTCACACATGCAGAAAAAGACCAATATGTGTGCAGGGTTAGCTTTTCTAGTCGCTACACTGTGTATATTAATTTAAACCATTGACTTTTCCTGTTGGTGTGTTTGCACCACTTAACAGTGATGTTGCTATTGGCTCGCTACATCACTTGTCCTATGCTATGAATTTCTGCTGTCATTGGCTGTTGAGATGACATGATGGGAACGATGATTGGCTTGCAAACATGCATCACAATATCAATTAACATGCTGTGTCTAATGGTGGAATTTGAATTTTTACTTTCGTAACACGAAAATATGCAGCGTACATGTTGCTGCACACCAATGATATTTCTGAAAACATGTTCCCCCTCCTCCCCCTGCCACCAAGTGCTGGGGCATTCCATGCCGCTATATAAAACCTTTACCATTCAAACAATTGATAAGTTTTACAGTTCTGAGGGAAAGTATACTGTCACTTGACATGGGAAAAGTGTATTTGCACACGGGAAGAAATGGATTTTCTAATTCATCCTATGAAACATCATTCTCCTCTGCCGCTGCAACAGCAGAACCGACAAGGTTTCGTCTCTTGTGGGGAAAGAAATATTTGTAAATAAGAATCCCTTGTTTGAGTTGTGTGTGTGTGTTTTTGACTAGAGTGCATTGGAACCAACTAAGCTTGACTCACAAAGAAGAATACCAATAGTATGTGATGTAAGTCAAGCTCTCTTCAAAAATAAACACTACTTCCATATTACAAATATACAAGCAACTCTTTTTGGGTGGGACAAGGTGAGAAAGCCGTGCTGGCAGCATGAATTAAGCACATTGTTGGTACCTAAATTGTCAGTCAGTCATTGGCCAAGCTGGACTGTACCTTGGGCTTCTCATTGCAGGTACAAACGAAGGACACCTCCCCCCCCCCCCCCAAGAGGCACGCCACTCATTGACAGGTTTGTGCTTGGCTACCACGGGGCCCCAGCCTTTGCAGCATCTTTTCCCTTCTGTGCTGTATGTCTATCCTCTTGCTACTCTTTTTCCCCTACCTTGGGGAACATGGCGGGGGTGTTATTGGGAATGTTCCACATTGTCTGTCGCTGATGTAAGACAGTTCTCACCACTGTTTTTCGTTGCTTTTTCCTTTCTTAGTTTTCCTTCTGCTCTCATTCCTCTGCTTCGGTGTTTTAGGTTCCTCTTTTTCTTATTCCCCCCTGTGCACTCCTGACATCCGGCCCACTTGTCTGACGCATACCAGGTGACTGGGTAACATGTAATTCCCAGCCCCGGGTCAACAGGTACCCCCTGGTATAGGCCAGGCCCAGGAAGGGGTGATTGCCTGAGCTGCTACCTTCCAAAATTGCTGATTGGTCCCTCTGTCAGGTGTTTGGGAGGTGTGACCTGAGTTGCGAAGAATCACCTAAGGCAGGCGCAGCCCCCTTGTGATGGGGGCCCCCCTCTTGGAAGAAGTGCACCATCGGAAACGCAGACAATCACGGGGATTTTCTTGCAATGAGCCAATCATCTTCACAATAAATGTATACGAAATGCAAACAGAATAAGGCTAACAATTCAAAGACCCTTTGAGCTGCACGATGGTTCCTCATGGTTTTATGTACTGAAGACGGTCAGTCCTTCACAACGGGAGATCCATTTATTATTCAGAAAGCTGTTGCCATTGCCAGCCTTGTGAAATCCTGCTCTCGTTATGGAATGGCAGTGCCATTGCCAGCCTTGTGAAATCCTGCTCTCGTTATGGAATGGCAGTTTGCGTTTGGTAACTACTTCTGATTCTCAAGCACAACAACTGCTTGCTGCCTCACTTCTAAACGGCTATCCAGTTCATGTTGAGGCCCATAGAACTCTGAATTCTTCCTGTGGTGTTATTTACCCTAGGCTGCTCGATGGTCTGACCGAGGTCGAAATCCAATCTTACCTCTGTGATCAGGGTGTCATTGCCACCCATCGGGTGATGAAAAAGGTAGATTCTTCCTTAGTGCCCACCCGCACTCTTTTTCTCACCTCTGATAGAGTGGTGCTTCCGTCCAAGATCAAAGCAGGCTATGAAATTATCGTAGTCCAACCATACATTCCGAACCCGATACATTGCTACGAGTGTTATCATTTCAACCACAGTAGAACATCTTGACAACACCGAGCCAAATGTGTAACCTGCGGTAGGGATGCACATGAGGGTGATTGTCCGTCTCCTTCTCCCTGCTGTATCAACTGCAATGACGGCCATGCCACCTCCTCTCGGGATTGTTCCATGTATCTTGATGATCGCGCTGTCCAGGAGATCCGGGTAAAGGAAAAAGTGCATTACCCAGTCGCTCGCAAGTTATTGGCTTGTTGCAAACCCTGCGTTATCCTGTCTGGCACTTCTAGTTCTGTTCTTGTTACCTCTGGTTCCATGAAGGACATGGCCACACAGACATGCGACCACAGTTTCAGCTCTGAGGTTGTGAAATCGCCCAGTGTTAAGGTAGCATTGACATCCTCCCATCCAGCTGTGCAAAAAGCCATCAAACTCTCGCCTCAAGGGGCAAAGCCACCAGCTACACAACCAGTACGCTGGAAAGAACAGAGAGAGTACGCCTGCGAAGACTTCCTACGTTCCTCCAGCCAAACAACACTTGAGTCTTCCTCTACTAACCAGAAAGGCTTGAAGAAATCCAACAAAGGCAAACGGTGTTCTCCTTTGCCAACTCGAAGATCCTCTTTGACGGTGTTGCCACATGATTCCTTAGCCCGGCCGACCGTGTCGCTGGTGCGCACCATCAACCATTTTTCTTTGTTGGACTCCACAGCCTGACAGCACAAGCAAGCCAGTGCCTCTGTGGGCATAATGGAGCAGGATCCTCCTGCTTCTGTGCCCTGTAGCAGCAAGTCTTTGCAGGCTGTTACTCGGCAGCTGCCAAGGTGACACCCCCTTCATTTCTTCCTCATCATTACTCTCCTCCAGTGGAATGTTCGCACCCTACAGTCCCATAAAGAGGATTTACAGCTGTTTTGAGCATTGCAGTGTCCTCTTATAATCTTCTGTCAGGAAACAAAATTGCGTCCCCACAACCACTTTGAGCTTCAGCGTTCCACATTAAGAGGGCGTCATGCTGCTTATATGGGATGGAGTTCATAGTCAGCCCATTTCCCTGACTACCTATCTTCAAGCTGTTGCAGTTCGCCTTTTCCTTCCCCACCTGACTTTTTCCCTCTGTACCATTTATGTCCCTCCATCATTCGATGTCACCAAGGCAGACTTTCTTCGGCTTATTGGCCAGCTATCTCCTCCATTTTTGCTACTTGGTGACTGCTCATCATCCCCTTGGGGGTTCCCCAGAATCTGTCCAAGAGGTGCGCTGTTGGCTGACCACCTTAATTATCTTAACCTCCTCTGCCTTAACACTGGGGCACCCACGTTCCTTTCCTACTCCTTGCACTCCTATTCCCATTTAGACATATCCTTCTCCACTGCCCATCATCTTGAGTGGTCCTTTCTTTCTGACACATATTCCAGTGACCATTTCCCATTTGCTATCCATTTTCTTACTCCTACCCCACCTGCATGCAAACACAAATTGTGGCTTATTGAGCCTGACTGGCAGCTTTACTCCTCCCTGGCAACCTCTGAGAACAAGATTTCCCCAGTTATGATTACCAGCTAGAATATCTCATAGATGTTATCCTTACTACTACAGAACATTCCATTCCTCACACTTTCTCTTTACCACACCGTGTCCCAGCCCCTTGGTAGACTGAGGCATGCCGCGACGCCATTCGTGTGCGGAGATTTGCTCTCCGTGTTTTGAACTGTCATCATACAATGGCAAACTGCATTCATTACAAACAGATAATTGCAAAGTGTTGCCACATTCTTTGGGATAGCAAAAAAGCTAGCTGGATTTCATTCACTAGTTCTTTTAACAGTTCCACCCCTTCCTCTGTTGTGTGGGCCAGTCTCCGACTGCTCTCTGGGACCAAGATCCATTCGCCAATTTGTGGCTAGACAGTAGCAGACAGTGTCATCGTGGACCCTATTGCTCTCTCCAGCTCCTTGGTCCGCCATTTTGCGAATATTTTGAGCTCTTCCCACTATCACCCTGCCTTCCTCCATTGGAAATCAGCGGAGGCGGCTTGGGTGATACCCTTATCTTCTCAGAATCGTGAGTGCTACAATGCCACCTTTACTTTGAGAGAGCTAGATCGTGCTCTCAGTTCATCCACATCCTGTGCCCCAGGGCCAGATGCTGTCCGCATTCAGATATTGGTGCACCTTTCTCTTGCAGGCACGCACTTTCTGCTGAATAGGTGCAACCACATTTGGATGCTGGTGTGAAGCCATCATCATACCCATACCTAAGGCCGGTAAGGATAAAAACCTTCCTTCTAGCTACTGCCCCTTCTCTCTCACCAGCTGTGTTTGCAAGGTGATGGAATGTATGATTCATGCCTGGCTGGTATGGCGGCTAGAGCCTCGCAATTTATCTTGTTACTTTGTCTACCTATGTCATTAATGGTTTTCTGTGGAAATCCAAGACTGTGGCCGTGTTTTCGATTTGGAGAAGGCCTATGACATCTGCTGGGGAAATTGGTGTCCTCCGTACTCTTTACACGTGGGGCTTCCATGACGGCCTGCCCTGTTTCCTTCAGGAATTTTTAAAAGAGTTTTCAAGGTGTGTGTGGGTTCTGCCTTGTTGGATACCTTTATCCAGGAACCCGGTGAGCCTCAGCGTTCCATTCTGAGTGTCGCCCTCTTTATTACCATTAACCCTATAATGGCGTCTCTCCTGCTGGCCATGTCTGGCCCCCTTTTTGTTAAAAAAAAATTGGTTCAAATGGGTCTGAGCACTATGGGACTTATTATCTAAGGTCGTCAGTCCCGTAGAATTTAAAACTACTCAAACCTACCTAATCTAACCTAAGGACATTGCACACATCCATGCCCGAGGCAGGATTCGAACCTGTGGCTGTAGCAGTCACGTGGTTGCAGACTGAAGCTCCTAGAACTGCTCAGCCACACTGGCCAGCCGCTTTTTGTTAATGATTTTGCCGTCTGTTGCAGTTCTGCATGGACCTGTCCCACTGAGCGGCGTTTTCAGCAATGTCTTGGTTGTCTTTACCCCTGGAGCATCGACAATGGATTTCGTTTCTCCACTGACAAATCCGTCTGTATGAATGTCTGGTGTCGTAATTGGTTTCTCTCACCATGTTTACATTTTGGGCCTGTTGCTCTTCCTTCCTTGAAACTATGAAATTCCTAGAGCTAATGTTAGATATGAAACTCTGTTAGTCTTCCCATGTGTCGTACCTTGCAGCCCGCTCTACGCAGTCCCTCAATGTCCTCAATGGTATTTCCACGGGTGCAGATCACACCACCCTCCTCCATTTGTACTGGTCCCTTGTCCATTCAAAACTAGACTATGGGTGTTTTGTTTATGGGTCTGCACATCCGTCCCTCTTAGGCCATCTGAACATTATCCTCTATCGTGGCATCCATTTGCCCAATAGCGCCTTTTACACTAGCTCGGTTGTGAGTCTATATGCTGAAGCTGCTGAACTACCACTGTCCTAGCGCCTCAGCAGGTATGCATGCCATGTGTCTGCTATGTGTGGCCACCCATCCTATGTCGCCTCCTTCAATGATTCCTTTGATCGCCAGTATGGGGCATGTTCCTCTTCTCTGTGCTCCTGGAGTCCGCTTTCAGCACTTACTCCTGCGGCTTAACTTCACACTACCTGCTTCTTTCCTGGTGTGTGTGAACCCTTCACCACCGTGGCTTCATGAAGCGGCCCATGTTAACCTTGGCCTTCATTTGCTTCCTAAGGACACTACTCAATCCTCACTCTATCGCCTTCAGTTTCACGACCTTTTCACATGGAACATTGTGATAGTACCTTTGTGAACACTGATGGCCCTCAGACGGACTGTGGCGTTGGGTGTGCCTTTGTCATTGGTGCCCACATCTTTCGATATTGGCTTCCAGCACACTGCTCAGTATTTACAGCCGAGCTCTTCGCTCTGTACCAGGCCATGGGGTACATCCAGCGACACACTTTTCTATTGTGTGTCTGCTCAGACTCTCTCTGTGCCCTTCCAAATCTATGTGCACTGTGCACTGCCCATCCCTTAGTGCAGTGGGTCCAGGAAAACTGTCATGGTGGAGCCACTCTGATGTTTAAGTGGGTTCCTGGTCATGTCAGTCTGTCAGGAAATGAGGCTGTTGACACTGCTGCCAAGGCTGTAGTCCTTATACCTCAGCCCACTAGTTCCTATATTCCCTCCAATGATCTCTTTGTTGCCATCTGTCAGGAGGTGGTGTCCATTTGGCATCGCCATTGGCCTCCCTTCGTGGGTATAAGCTCAGGATTATTAAGCCTCTCGCAGCAGCTTGGGCGACCTCCTCTCAGACCTCCCACCAGGAGGAAGTCATTTTAACTCGGTTGCATAGCAGTGCCTTTCTAGCCATCATCATTTGATAAGCAGTGCTCCCCCACCACTTCATGTGCATTGCGTCCAAGTTTTAACTGTCTGCCACTTCCTGGCGGAATGCCCATTTTTTAACTGTTTGTTCTCGCTTGGGTTTGCCGTCTGAGTTACTGGCCATTTTAGCAAATGACACGCGGGTTGTAGACCATGTTTTACTTTTTATGTGCCAAAGCAATATGGTGAAGGCCATTTAATTTTTAGTTTTGGACCTCTTTTTCTGTTTGGTGTCTTTTGTAGCCCTTTCACCACGTCCCTGTGTTTAGCTATCTTCCTCTTACGTCAATTGGAATCGATGTGTTGTTGTTTCTTTAACTCCTCACTGTCTTCTTGTTCTATAGTTTTGACTTGGGTGTGTATGACCCCAGTTGTTTTTGTGCCCTGAAACAAAACAAAACAAACAAAGGGAAGATGAGGGGGTCAGATTTTCGATATTTACCTCAAAATCGCTTGTTTTTTGTTGCACCCTAATATAGTTTAGCAGCTGATCCATACTGTTGATGGGTTTGTTGGTGCCACATGAAGAACTGGCATAGCATATCACTTTGGACTAACTAGACAAAATAGAATGTTTGTAAAGGCTCCGGAAAAAGTCATATTTGGATAATTCCTATTTCTAAATGCAGATGGATGGCTGCAGGACTACTGTGAGGGACTTTCTGACAGGGGACACATGACAGTTGGTTCAAGCAGATGTACAATTGGTGACTGGTGTGTTTTGTATGACCAAATTGAGACAAAAATTCAGAATGACTGCTTGCTAAGCTGACTAGAGGAGTATCGTATTTGGAAGTAGGTAGTGACACAACTTGATGATGACAAGAATGGAATATCACAGATTTTTACTGTGGTGTATTGACACTATGCTTGTTTGCTAGTCCCATCAAATATTGGTTCATTCATTGTCAATTGTTTCAAGAGTAGCGTCTGGAAATTAGCTTTTAAAAGTTAATCAGCATTAATTCAGGGAGAGTTAGAGTTCCATACAGACATCAGTGAATTATGTAGTAGGAGTAAGAGATTTTTCTGCAAGACATATTTAAAAATCTTATTAATTCCAATTATTCCATAGAAAATTTTATTACTATGTATAAATCACCTGTGTTGTGAAGAAATTGAGAGATGATCATTAGTGGGCAAGGGGGAGGGAGAGGGAGGGACTTGTAAGAGGGGCTGCACCAAACTGTTGGTGTCAGGAGACAGTGGTGACTGTGTCTACCTCAGTTGAACAAGTGTGTTTGCTAGCTCAGACAAAATACTTCTGGAAAAGGGTAAGCATTATCTGTACTCCCCCATCCCTTTCTTATGCTTGTGCATTGCTCAGTGGCTTATCTATTTGGTGATTAATGATCTGTCCTTTACACATGTTACCACTAATGTTGCTATTGGGGCTACTACTGTTTCCTTGGTGGAGTGTGCCGCATTACCATAAGACATGGTGACTGGAAAGAATGTTTGTTATGAAATATGTTCTGTAGTGGATAATTGGTATGAAATAATGAGAAAGGGAAATCTAATCAAAATCACTTAGTCTTAATACCTGAAAACAATACAGAAGATTGTACTTCTAAGATTGTTATTTGTATGTTCTTTCTGAATGCTACCTGTTATGTTGATTCTTATGTATCTTGTTAACAGCTATGAAACCTCATGAAATCCAGGAAAAACTGGGACTCACTCGAATAAGAGATCGTAATTGGTACGTCCAACCCTCATGTGCGACTACAGGGGATGGCCTGTATGAAGGACTTACGTGGCTGACCTCAAATCATAAGTTATGAACCTGCCTGTCTCTTTTCTTAGAAGATTTATTATATTCAGTTTGAGTCCACCACAATAAATAATTGAATGTGACGGTATGGTTGACAGAGCTTTAGCTTCAAGCTGTGTATCAACGTGTGTGCTTGTGGAAGTCCATAAAAGAAGTCTCAGATATGTGAAACATGCTGCGTATTGAAACAAAACTGTTAGTTCCTTCAATGTAGGGACCTAAATTATATATATACAATTTTATTCTGTGGTGAAAGATAGTGCTGGTCGTTCCAGTGTCATGCATAATGGTTCAACCTAAATGTCTAAGAAACTGGAATTCTAACTGTAAAAGAACAAATATTATTATATTGTTTGAGTAAACAGATTGCAGATATAGTTGTATGTACTTGGGTTAGTTGGATGGATTCTCTCTTGTGATAATGTTGGGAGAAAGTGGTTTTGTTTTCATACGTGTAACCAAATTTCCAAGTGGCCTTAGAAAGTTGAAACTCTCATTTTTCCACTATCATTAGTGGGTTAAAATAAAAGTACTTACCTGAAAGTACTTTTGTTTTATAATGACTGTTACTGTATCTCTAAATTTTGTGCTATTTTATTTAGGAAGGTAAAACCTTTCAAATTCTAACTTCCATAAATTGTCATGCCTGTAAATTCAGAATCTTAATACAGTAGTTAAGCAGTATTCCTCCTCTCTCTCCCAGTTTCTGAATTTTCCCAGTTGTGGATCTCTATTCTCTCTTGTCATTGAAATGTAATGTGTTGTTACAGTGTAACAAAAAATTTAATATTATTTCATTTCTTATGTTACAAAACTGTGAAGCACAATTAAAAGTTATGAACTCTTACTATCTCATTGACTGTTGCTATCAAGAGGTTAGCTATTTAAAAAAAAAAAATAATAATTTAAATGAAGACATTTTGGATTACTCCAAGTGAATTTTTTTCTTTTCCCATTGCAGAGAATTTTTAGAAATATTTATTAGACTTAAGATCATAAATCAGTGTTTGGGATTTGTGTGTTAAAAGTGTGTTTGCTCTCATGCACCACACGTCTTTGCATTGTAATTTTGAGATAAACAAATATGAGTGCACAGACTGCCCCCTCCTGTGTTGGTTACATTGTGCATTAACTCAAGTATGTTTCTCACTACTCAGCAATTGTGTGTGTGTGTGTGTGTGTGTGTGTGTGTGTGTGTGTGTGTGTGTGTGTGTGTGTAAATTTTCAGTTCTTACCAGCAATGAAATTAGTATTTTAGGGTGCGTCTCCAGTAAAATGTCTAAAATAACCTTTTTCAGGAGAACGTTCCCTAGGTCATTTCTGAATGTATGCTGGAAACTATCTGTATTAAAACTTAATTTAATAATGTTTCCTACATTGTTGAAGGCAGCAAGTGGTCTCATATAACGTTATGTCTTATGTAATGTTCTTCTTCTAAACTTTCTTTAAAAATATGCAGTCCGAAAAGTGCCATCTGACCAAGATTCTATTTGTGTAGAAATAACATCCTGACATTGAAAATGTGTATTAAAATTCATTTATGTTGAAACCATATCCAGTGCAGCTCTGTTTATATTTCAATTCTGAGCAAGAGAGATTTACTACCATAATTTGTTACAATACTCTGCTAAGAGTTATCAGTCTGAAGGTCGAATGATACCTTACATGAGAAATATAAGATGTTGCCATTAAGAGTAATCGGATTTTCACAAAGTCCCTAGAACACAAATTGATATATTTCTGAGATACTGAGCATATGTTTCAGCTTATAAAGCCGAAAAATTCGCCTAAGAGTAACTGTTGTTATATGCGAAGCTTTGCTGTAGAAAATCAGTCTGTCCTTTTTGGTCCAGGATGGACACATACAACACATGGAAGAGGGAGTGAGCTGTTGCATCCACATAGTGCCAATGTGGCATGAAGTACTTGTTAGTTTCAATTTATTGGGAGCTCTAGAAAATTTTTACTTTGAAAGCATACAAATTATTTCTGCAGTTCGTTATTTTGTGCTCATTTTGCATAACTCAGTAACGTGTAAACAAGCAACCATTCCTAATCTATGTATTTAACGTGGCTTCCCTGGTACAGCAAGTTAATTCATCAGTTAACACATCAGATGTAGTATACACTTGTCAAGTTTTCATTCAGTAATTGCCACACTATACCTAGTGATGCTTAGATTCTTACCTTTGCTGTACAAAATACATGGGTGAGCTCTTCCCCTTTTCAGAGGATGAGGCTCATTACCTTCTTATAAGAGATGAAGTATAATTCTTTCTCGGCTATGGCTCATCTGTATAAACTTTTTCACTTACCATAATTGTCCCGAAATGCAAGAGAACATAGTACAGAGCTTCCTTTCAGTAGGACAGCTGATGTTTTGCTTAACCTGGAAGCCCAATACATATCTCGCAAAGAACAACAAATGTTTTACTCATGATGCATGTCAACATGATCACCCCCGGTACACAAATCATACATTCCTTATTGCTGTGTAAGTTTTTGAATCATTAGACAAGCAAATAAAGATATAACTATGTAATAGAATGTCGAGTGAATTTCCTTGGGTATTTCAAGTTTTTCTCCGTGGAGAAATGAAATGGGGCAAAGACATGTTATGTAAGTTTTCTGTCTGCTTTAATTTTGTACTATGGCACTCTGTGAAATAAGTTCTTTGTATTCTTTGTTATACGAGATAAAGGTACCTTGTGTATTTGTAAGAGTAAATGATTTATACTGTTAAGAATGTACAGTTTATGAATTGATGATGAGGTATTTCATGGACCATTACACTTCAAACATTTCCATATATTTTCCCTTTTATTAAAGTTAGTCACAATTATGTAGTGTATTATCGATACTGCCTCATTTGATGTTTTTAGTTACAGTTTCATAACTTAAACTGCTGTTATGGCTATCAATGCATGTTCCAAATCTGAAGGCTTTTTCTTTTCCTTAATGTGCCTTGAAGACACTGCCAAAAATATCTTAGAAGACTGTAGATCGTTTCGTTCATTGCATTGAAATGAACATGGGAACTTCTTATAGCATGTTATTGCTGACATCGAGAAATCTTTGTGTATTGAAAGGATTGCTTACTAGACATGCTTTGTAGTTAAGAGAGTATCTTGATGAATTTGTATTTTACAGTAGTACTTTGGAAGTGCTGTTACATATGCCCAGTTTATAGAAAGAGAAAGTTGCAAAATTACTGGGAGGTTGTTGTATAACAAGTTAAGAATGTTGTAGCCAATGTAAATGACATATGATGAAATTTTCAAACTCTCAGGCTGAGGACCAACGTTGCTGTATCCCAGATCGGCCATTTTGCAGAGAACTGTAGTAGGCATCTTTCGATGGCCGGAGTAACACTTTCGGAGTAGGCTGCTATACTTAAAGATAAGTTATGGGGTATGGGCTTCCAGACTAGGTGTCAATAGCCTACTCAGAACATTTCATGTAGCTATTGTTCAGTGTCCATGGTAGCTGTAGGAGGTTAGTGCCCTATTCCAATAGTGACACTACATCACATATTGGACATGTGTGAGTTAATATCAGCCACACTTAGTGATTCCTCCTCCCCTCGTATTGCATATCCTGATTCCCCCTCCCATCGTATTGCATATCCTGATTCCCCCTTCCCTCGTATTGCATATCCTTCAAGCGTAGGAAGGAAGTCGTAATGATGAATCTCTACTTAATCGTCAGACTTCTTATATTTCATTGTAAAACTGATTTCAGTTCATGGGATGTATTTTCCAGTGTCAGTCTTTCATTGTGCTTCACATAAGCAAATTCCATGTTCCGTGACAAAGTCAAAGATAAAGAAAAAGGGCAACTTTCTAGTGGTAAACTGAAATGCTTATGGAGAGATTTGCTGGGTTTTGTTCGAAAGGCTACTTGCTATGGCTTCTTGTGGTGTTCTAAGCTGGGTGTTACACAGTAATTTTCATTCTGGTGCTCATTTAAAAATTTTTGTTAAATTTCAAAAATGCTAACTATTAACCAATAATTCACTGTTCTTAATTTCAAAATGGGTCATGAAGCAATAACTTATATAGGCAAGGCAGTGTACTTGAATTTTGGCAATATTAGGTTCAAACAAGTATAATTTAGTAGAACAACTGTATTGTTGCTTTTTATTCATCTCTTCTTTTGTATGGCACAAAAGTTGTACTATGCTGGTATTTTAAACTACCATCTCTAGTATCACATTACATTTTCTCATTGTGTTTCAATGAGTTGAGTGAGTATGTATGTATTTTTTGTGTACATCTTCCTGTTGATTGAGATGTATGTCTGAATGACTACATCACATTATAGTCTCATTCAGGAGACTGTAGCAACAAAGCTGCCTAGCTGTTCCAAGCCAAACTTCTAGCAATAAATTCATGTTTTAACTGACATAAGGAACAGAAAGAAAACTGAAAATAAAAGTGAATGAAAATGTGCTATTGCCATAGTGGAGGAGTTATCTAAGTTTAGTATTGAGATTTGTGGGCTATAGAGCAGATATCACAGTGCTGTGTGGGTGAATCTGCACTGTTAATGCACAATAATTGTATTAAATGTGCCCACAGGAGGGTTCAAAATCCAATAAATTTTAATTTCGTTGCTACTTCATTTTAGCACGCTGGAGGTACAGAAAAGTTGCACTGTATGTTTACTCATCTATGAGTCTGATAGTTTGATGCTACTTTCTCCAGATTGCTTAACTTAATTGGCAACATACTAATAGCAGAGAATTACAGCACTGTACAAAAGTGAATGTTCCAAACTGTATTTAGTTCGGATATATCAACAGTATTTAGAATTGTTGTAAAACACAATTGTTTGTTGTTCCATTGTCTAGTTAATCAGAATTTTAACTGATTTACTGTTCTTTTTTTAATTTTTTCTTTATTGTAATTGTCCCATTTCCCCCCTCATCACTGCTCCAAACCCCTTACCTTACATACACCTTTTCCTAGTGTCCTTAAATTTGTATACCAATTTACAAAATGTTTCACATTTGCTGTCTTGCAATGAGTAGGGATTTTTACTGAATTTTTGTGCTATTATACATTAGTTCGATAAGCTGATACACTGTTGCCTTCATAAAATATGCTGTATCATTTCATAGTATATTATTCATCTTTTATGTTAACTCACAAAGATAATTCATTTATTATTATGTCAATTCATATTGCTGTGTAAGTCAAGCAACAAAGCAATGTAAAGCAAATACAACTAATTTATTTGTATATTTCATTCCTAATATTAGTGATGTATACATGCTTAATTTTGATATTTTATGCATCAAACCTGCCATTACAGATGAGCACAAATATAAACAAGTAAAGTTCATTTTCATGTTTTAAAAATTTTATATCAATTATGTAAGACACACTAAAATGAAATTTGGTTGCTCAGTTGTAAAAACTTAATTTCTTGGCAAGTTGTTATTTTTATTGTTGTGTTAAGACACGAATTGTTCTGTGATTGTTAATTTAAAGGAAAAATAAGAGATTTATGTGAAGAGTGAGTAATGTGTTAAGATGTAAAATGTAAGACCACTGTATGATTTATAGCATCATAACAGTATCTATGTTGTATTTATTGTCGTGTTCTTTCTCATTTTTTCTTACAGTATATTGTCAGTCATCCCTAGTTTTGTAGAAAACACTGTGCATTGAAGGGAAAGAGCTTCATATTTAAAGTGTATTGTAGTTGGTAGCAGTTAATTCATTAAAGGCACATTCCTCCAACAGCTAATCTACTGGCTTCAGTGAAGCTACAGTTAGTAGTGTAAGGTAATTTATCATCTTCTGTAAGTCCATTTTGTTCTCCAGTATGCATGTGAACAGTACTTGTTGAGATCCTGATATGAGGTGTATGATGGTAAAGTGTATAAAAGAAGATATTAACTGCTGTATGTGAATATTGTACAAAAAGAAATTACATAAAATGTTAACTTTTTTGATATCCTGTTTTAATTATTGTCAGATTCCAAAATCTTTCACAGTGATAAGATAAATTGTTCTCTGAATTTATGGCTACGTGGGACAAGAAGCACCAACTGATAAATAAGTTACTTTGATTGGCAATAAGTTTTCTCATTTGCCATTTCTTGTGCATGATAAACTGATCACTAGATGCCTCTGGATGATAGCTTTGCGATTTTATTGGTTTCTCTTCTGTAATTTCCTATGATAAATATCAGTTTGAGAAAATCGGTTTCCACTCTTTGTTTAAAAGCACTGCATTATTATGTAGACTGGTTGGGGGGGGGGGAGGGGTGTTACGCGTGCCTGCCTTGACAAACCAGTCTTGTAATAGGTATCGTAATAGATGCGACTGAAAAACAGGTGTAAACAAATCTCCAGTCTGGTTCCACACTGGAAGGACATTCAAAAACAGATACAATGAAAGAAATCATGAAAGATAACTATATCATCCTGGGATATGGGCATCTTAAACATAGGGTTGCTAGCATAAAATTAACACTTGAACAAATAGATTTTATCATTATTTACTATGTTAACACACTAAAGAGGAGAAGTTGGTATTTGTATGTGTTAGAAAAATTCTACAAAGTGATGACACAAATGATAAAAAGGAAGCTATCATTATATTTTGTCAACAAAGATTCAGCCAGATAATCAGTGCTACAAAACTGAAGAACCTCCTAAGACAATGTAATGATGTTGGCTTTGAATTTCTGTCCCTGATATAATGAAGCAGTGGGAGGCCAAACGTCCAAGATCCATAATTTGTCATCTTTTGTTTTATGATTACATGTACCCAGATATGCAAGCATTGTGGATCTTCTGGTGCTGAAGCAGTTCATTGTTGGCACATCCTCTTCTTGTGGATGTGGAATACTTACACAGCCAAAAGTGAAGGCATGTGGAATGCCTCTTACAGTTTCGTAAACGATATAGCTTAGCACTGTTTGGAGCAAAAGTGTATACATTCATATTTAAAATGATACTGGAAAATTCAGAGTGGCCTACAATCAACTGAATGAGGAAATATCTCCATCTATTATATAATGGAGGTGTTCCATGATACAGTTACATAGACAAGAATCGGACTATTTGGTCTTCAGAACATTCCCTGGTGATGAAGCTGACTGCGCGAGGTTTTTGTTTGATGGAATGAATGACAGAAAATCAGACAAGGGAAGAGGATAAGTATATGGCAACAGTGTGCTTACCCTACAGGTTGCACAAGGTCATGTAAAGATAAGGGGCGGATAGGAAATAAGGATGGGTATGTAATTGAAAGGACAGAAGGGATGAATATTCTTAGACCTAAAATGGGGGGGGGGGGGGGGGCGGCAAAGCGAAGTGGTGAGAAATAACTTGCTGCTAAAAGGGCAGGGGTGGAACTTAATGCGGGAGGACTAGCAAATTGTGTAGTCAGGAGATAATGTGGTTGAAGAATGTGTTGGAGGTAGACACACAATTCAGAAAGGTATTAGGAGATGTGTAAGAAGGGTCCAGCTGTCACTAGTTGTGAAATATCTACCAGAGATAACCGTGCTGTGAACATTACTGAGTACTTCAACTTGTTCATGGTGAGTTTTGCAGTGATTCCTGATGCAGTGCAGTTCGCAGTGGTGCACTCTTGAAAGACTGTGGAAGATGCCTTACAGTTATATGATGTGGCTACTGTCAGGGATGGCTCTGCATCTCATTTGTTGGTTGTGTGGTACAGTTTTTGCTTGTGAGCCTTTCATTCTGATATAACCTGACAGAGTAAGAAATACTAGCATTCTAAGGATGGTGCAGGTAATTTTGTAGAATGGGTAGTGGAGTATCACTTTCGGAGACGCAGAAATGTTGACATTTCAGGCCACTGAAAGTTAGTCAAAAGCTTGATTTAGCTGTTTAGATCCAGGGTTTTCATGAATAATAAAGATGGTGCTTCTTTCTAGCTGGTAAGTGGATAGAGTTGGAGTATGGGAGGATATGGCATGGAAGGTGGAGTTGTAAACCAGAATTGGGGAAACACACTTTTGAAGCCCTCGACAAGAATAACATACTGGGCACTGTATTGTTTCAATAAAGAAGAGACCATTTGAGGTTTTCCTCTTTCTACTTGCTCCTTGTGTTCTCCTGAAGGCCTGCCCATGTGTCTGATGTGTAACAGGTGACTGGGTAACGCATTATTCCCAGCCCTGGGTGACAGGGTTCACATGTACACCCTGGTACAGGTCAGGCCCAGGGAGAGGTGATTGCCTGAGCTGCTGCCTTCCCAAATTGCCGATTGGTCCCTCTTCGGGTGTTTGGGATGTGTGAACAATCACCAAAGGCGAGTGCGCCTCCCACTGAGGTGGCCACCAGTTGAATGGAGCACTCCAGTGGAGATGCAACATCTACTAAACTTAAAGCTGCACCATGGTTCCTCATAGTTTCACATACTGAAGACAGTCAGCCATGATCAAGTCATAGTCCATCAGGTGATGAAAGAGGCAGATGCACCCTTGGTGCCCACACGCACGCTTTCTTCTTTTTTTTCCCACTTTTGATAGTGTTGCTATCATCAGAGATCAAAGCAGGCTCTAAAGTTATCACAGTCAGACTGCATTTTGAACATGATGCAGTGCTACCAGTGTCATCGTCACAACCACACTCGAATGTCCTGTGGACACCCGGCCAAATGTGTAACCTGTGGAGGGATGCTCATGAGGGTGATTGTCTGCCACCTCCTCCCCACTGTATGAATTGCAGTGGTGATCATGCCACCTCCTCCTGAGATTGTCTCGTGTATCTCAGTGAGCGGGCCATCCAGGTGAAGGAAAAAGTGCCTTTCTCTGTCACTTAAAAGTTGTTGGCTAGTCAGAAACCCTGCGTTCTACGATCTGGCACTTACAGTACTGTTCTTGCTACATCTCGCTCCACAAAGGGCATGGTCACACAGACATACAACTTCAAATTCAGCACCGTGGTTGTAAAATCACCCAGTGTCATGGTAGCAACCCCATTTCCTCCCTTCAACAAGCCACCAAACTTTTGCCTCACAGTGCAAAGTTACGTGCTACAGAACCAGGAGCCTGGAAAGGACAGAAGGAATACTCCCATGGAGACTTCTTACATCCCTCCAGCCAGCAAACATCTGAGACTTCCTCTGCCAACTGGAAAGGCTCCAAGAAATCAAAGGCAAATGGTCTTCACCTTTGCCGACTTGGATATCCTCTTCAGTGGCGTCACCACATGATACCCTCACCTGGCTGAACTCCAGGCCACTAGTGTGCACCACCAACCGTCTTTCTACCCTGGACTCCGCTGACTGAGGGGAGGAGAATGCAGACACATCTGTAGACCACATGGAGCAGGTTCTTCTAGCCTCTGCACCCTGTAGCAATGAGTCTTCGAAGTCTGGCACTTGGCAGCCGCCAAGGTGACACACCTTCATATTTTCTCTCTTCCTCTTTCCTCTTCATGAATCTCCTCCAATGGAACATTTGTGGCCTTCTATGAAAGAAAGAGGACTTACGGCTGCTCTTGGAATCGCAGTGTCCTCTGCCTCCAGGAAACAAAATTGTGGCATCACGACCACTTAGAGCTCTCGCATTTCTTCCCGGTCCGCTTTGACCTTCCCCCTGAGAACCGCATTCCATCTCGTGGAGGAGTCATGCCGCTCATACGGGTTGACATTTATAGCCAACCCATCTTCCTGACTACCTAGCTTCAAGCTGCTGCAGTCCGCGTTTTGCTACCTCACTTGACCTTTTTCCCTTTGCGCCTTTTTCCTTTGCACCTTTTACATTTCTCCGTCATTCGGTGTCACCAGCTGCACATATCTTCCAGCTTATTGGCCATCTCCCTCACCCCTTTCAGCTGCTCACTGGCTTTAATGCACACCATCCCCTTTAGGGTTCTCTAAAAACCTGTCCGAGAGGTGCCCTCTTGGCTGACCTTAATCAACTTAACCTCATCTGCCTTACATGGGAGCACCCACATTCCTTTCAGATTCCACCCACGCATATTCCCATATGAACCTCTCCTTCTGCACTGCCCAGCTTGCCCATTGTCTCAAGTGGTCCATTCTCTCTGACACATACTCGAGTATTTCCTGTGCGCTATCCATTTGCTGACTCCTACCCCACCTACTTGCACACCCAAATGGCAGCTTTCTAAGGCCGACTGGAGGCTTCGGTCCTCCCTGGCGACCTTTGACGAACAATGTTTCCCCAATTGTGATGACCAGAATATCTTACAAACATTACCCTTACTGCTGCAGAATGTTTCATTCCTTGGACTTCCTATTTACCATCCCTGTTGTGGACTGAGGTGTGCCATGACACAACTCGTGTGCAGAGATATGCTCTCCGTGTTTTTAATCATCATCCTGTTATGGCAAAATGCATTCATTATAAACAGTTGCATACAGTGTTGTCGCATTCTTGAGGATAGCAAAACAGCTAGCTGGATTTCATTTACCAGTTCTTTTAACACTTCCACTGCCTCTTCCATCATGTGGGCCAACCTCCGATGGCTCTCTGCGACCAAGGTCCATTCCCCAATTTCTGGCCTGACAGTAGTAGATGATGACATAGTGGACCCTATTGCTATCTCCAACACCTTATGCCACTATTTTGTGGAGATTGCGAGCTCTACCCACTATCACCCTGCATTCCCCCATCAGAAAAAAATGGAGGAGGCTCAGGCAATTACCCTTCTCTTTTCAGAATCGTGAGTGCTACAATGCCGCCTTTACTATGAGGGAGCTAGGATCATGCTCTCACTTCGTCCAGATCCTCTGCCCAAGAGCCAGACGATGTTCACATGTTGTAGAACCTTTCTCTTGCGGGAAGCACTTTCTCCTTGATATGTACAATTGAATCTGGGCAAAGTGCATGTTTCCCAGTTGTTGGCATAAAGCCAGTCATACCCATATCTAAGCACGGTAAGGGCAAATGCCTTCCTTCTAGCTTCCGACCCATCTCTCTTACCAGCTGCATTTGCAAGGTGATGCCAGCTGGTGTGATGGCTCGAGTCTCGCCATTTACTAACGAAGGCACAGTGTGGATTTTGTGTGTGGCGTTCTGCACTCGACAGTCTCGTTACTTTGTCCACCCATGTCATGAACAGTTTTCTGCGGAAATCCCAAACTGTGGGCGTGTTTTTTGACTTGGAGAAGGCCTAAGATATCTGCTGGAGAAATGGTATCCTCCATACTCTTTACACGTGGGGCTTCCTTGGGTGCCTGCCCTGTTCTCTTTGGGCATTTTTATAAGACAGAGTTTTTCAGTTTGCGTGTGGGTTCTGCCTTGTCAGACACCTTTATCCAGGAAAATGGTGTGCCTCAGGGTTCCGTCCTGAGCATCATCCACTTTGCTATCGCCGTTAACCCTGTAATGGCCTGTCTCCTGCCGGGCATCTCCGGCTCTCTCTTTGTTGACGGTCTTGCCATCTATTGCAGTTCTCCACGAACCTGTCCCACTGAGCGGCGTATTCAGCAATGTCTTGCTTGTCTTTACTCCTGGAGCATCGACAATGGCTTTCACTTTTCCACTGACAAAATCGTCTGTATGAATTTCTGGTGGCGATCTCTACATCTTGGGCCTGTTGCCCTTCCGTTCGTCAAAACTACGACTTTTTCTGGAGCTCATGTTTGATAGGAAGCTCTCTTG
Organism: Schistocerca americana; assembly: GCF_021461395.2. Classification (NCBI taxonomy): domain Eukaryota; kingdom Metazoa; phylum Arthropoda; class Insecta; order Orthoptera; family Acrididae; genus Schistocerca; species Schistocerca americana. Next base: position 793,173,547 of record NC_060122.1, read on the forward strand.
GTCCTCCCATGTGTCTCACCTGGTAGCCCGCTGTATGCGGTCCCTTAATCTCCTGCGTGTCCTCACTGGCACTTCTTGGGGGTGCCAACCTCCTCCATTTGTACCGTTCCCTTGTGCATTCGAAATTCTACTATTGGTGCTTTGTTTATGTGTCTGCACGCCCATCGCTCTTACATTGTCTCAACACTATCCACCATCATGGCATCCGTTTGGCCATGGGCACCTTTTAGACCGTCCCTGTTGAGGCTCTGTATGCTGAAACTGCTGAACTACCACTGTCCTACCAACATGAATTTCTCCTCAGCAGGTATGCATGCCGTTTGCCTGCCATGCAGGGCCACCCATCCTATACCTCCTCCTCTGATGATTCCTTTGATTGTCAGTATGGGGCTCATACCTCTTCTGTTACCTCCTGGAGTCTGCTTTCGCCACTTACTATGGCAGTTTAACTTCACACTCCCTGCAACTTTCCCAGTGGGTGTGAGCCCTTCACCACCTTGGCTTCATGAAGTCGCCCATGTTAACCTTGGCCTTCATTTGCTTCCTAAGGACACTGCTCTAGCCTCAGTCTGTTGTTTCCAGTTTCACGACCTTCGCATGGAACTTCACGAAAGTACCTTTGTATACATTAATGGCTCTCGGTCGGACTGAGCGTGGGGTCCGGTGCGCCTTCGTCGTTGGCTCCAGTGTCTTTAGATATTAGCTTCAGGCACACTGCTCAGTATTTACAGCCAAGCTCTTCGCCTTGTATCAGGCCACGGTGTACATGCAGTGACACAGCCTTTCCATTTGTGTCCTCTGCTCAGACTCACTCAGTGCCCTTCAAAGTCTATGTGCACTGTACACCGCCCATCCCTTAGTGCAGTGGGTCCAGGAAACCTGTCACTTGCTCACTGTTGGTGGAGCCAGTGTCATGTTTCTGTGGGTCCCTGGTCATGTTGGTCTGCCATGAAACGAGGCTGCTAACACTACTGCCAAGGATGCAATCCTCGTATCTCAGCCCATCAGTACTTATATTCCCTCCTATGATCTCTGTGTTGCCGTCAGTCAGGAGGCGGTGTCCCTTCTTGGGAATAAGCTTCGGCTTATTAAGCCTCTCCCAGCGCCTTGGGCAACCTCCTCTCGGCTCTACCGCTGGGAGGAGATTATTTTAACTCGGTTGCGAACAAATTTTAACTGTCTGCCACTTCTTGCTGGACTGCGTTTTTTTTTTTACGTTTCAACTTGGGTTTGGGTTTGGGTTTGCTGCCTGATTTATCAGCCGTTTTAGCGAATGATGCACGGGCTGTCGACCACGTTTTACTTTTTATCCGACAAAGCAATATGGCGAAGGCCATTTAATTTTCAGTTTTGGAGCTCCATTACTATATGGTGTTTTTGTAGCCCTTTTTCCACGTGCCTGTTTTTAGCTGTCTCCTATTCTGACAGATGGTCATTTAACTCCACTCTGTGTTCGTATTCTCTAGTTTTGACTTGGGCGGGTATGACCACAGCTGTTTTTCGCAACCTGAAGCAAAACAAAACAAAAGCTTCCTTCGAGGTATCATCCCATTTCTCTCACCAGCTGCTTTGCAAGATGATGGAACATATGATTCATTCCTGAGTGGTATGGTGGCATGAATCTCGCAATTTAGTAACCACTGCACGTTGTGGATTTTGAGCACGCTTTTTTGCAGCTGACCATCTCGCCACTTTGCCAACCCACGTTATTAGTGGTTTACTCCAGAAATAGCAGACTGTGGCCATGTTTTCCAATTTGGAGAAAGATTACGACACCTGCTGGAGAACTAGTAGTATCTTCTGTACCCATGACGTGTGCGGCTTCCATGGCTGCATGCCCCATTTCCTTCAGGAATTTTATTGAAAGACCAAGTTTTCAAGGTACTTGTGAGTTCTGCCTTGTCTGAGACCAAGAAATGTGCCTCAGGGTTCTGTTAGTTCAGTTTAGTTGTATCATGTTCCGTAGATCATTTTCACGATTATTTTATCGATATGATGTGGTACAAATCAGATCACAGGATATACAAACACACACATGAAGAGTGCTAATATTAATATTACTGAAACTTTTAGTTCTACACATGCAACTACATTTAGAGGTAACATTTTTTTTACCAGTTCTGAAACAGAAACTCGTCCATGGAATAGAAGGAATTGTCCAAAAGAAATGATTTTAAGCTAGATTTAAAACTCGATCTGCTACCTGCCAGACACTTTATGTTGTTGGGCAAATGATCAAAGATTTTTGTTGCTGAATAATGTACTCCTTTTTGAGCAACTGACAGCTTCAATAACGAATAGGAAAGGTCATTTTTCCCTCCATTCTTGTACGTATGAACACCACTGTTTCTCGCGAATTGAGCTGGGAATTTCATTAGCGAATATATGTACCCTGATGGTGCAGTTAAAATACCTAACTCCTTGAATAGGTGCCTACATAACGTCCTTGGGTGAACACCACTAATTATTCTCACTGCTCTCATTTGTGCAATCAATACTTTGTCTAAGTGGTGAGTTACCCCAGAAAACTATTCCATAAGACATTACTGAGTGGAAATATGCGAAGTACGGAAGTATGTTAGGAGGCTGATCTGTTTATTACTAAGACGAGCGATTATACAAAGAGCGAAAGAACCTGAGTAATATGCTTCTTCCAGTTCAAGTTGTCATCAATGTGAACACCCAAAAATTTGGAGAAATCTACCCTGTTAACTGAGCCCTGTTCATATGCTACATCAATTGTCAGTATGACTATTCGGTGTACAGAACTGGATATAATTAGTTTTTTCAAAATTGAGGGAGAGTCCATTTTCTGAGAACCACTTAATAATTCTTTGAAAGACATACTTAACAATATCTTTAGCTGCTTTTTCTGCAATGGGATTTATTATAACACTAGTGTCATCTGCAAAAAAATACTAGTTCTGCTTACTGAACGCTACATGAGAGGTCAGTCACATGAAATAAGGAACAGCAAAGGACCCAAAATGTAACCCTGTAGGACTCCCTTCGTGATAACTGCCCATTCACTAGAATTTACCACCCTCCCAACATTATTTGTGTTATTCAGCACAACTTTTTGCTTTCTGGTATGTGTGAGTCAAACCAGCTGTGTGTATAGCCTTCAATTCCATAAAACCTGAGTTTTTCTAGGAGTGTGACATGATCCACACAGGCAAATGCCTCTGAAAGTTCACAAAAAATACAAACTGGCGATAATTTGTTATTTGGGGCTTGTACTATTTGATGGGTAAATGTGTAGATAGCATTCTACGTCGAGTAACCCTTCCGGAATCCGAGCTGTGACATGCTGTGTAAATTATTTTCACTTACGTGAGACTACTGTTGAATGCATAACTTTTTAGAATATTTTATAAAATGAAGTCAGCAATGAGATTGGTCTATAATTATTTAAGTCACTCTTGTCCCCTTTCTACTATGAAATTTCTGTACTGAGCATTATCCTCTTTGCTATTGCCAATAACTCTATTATGTAACTCTTCAGGCTTTCCCGGAAATCTAGTGACATCTTGGGTTGTCGGGTGTTCTGCCTGATATCAGCGTCGTACTTGCACGATATTTCGGTCACGTAGCTCGTAACCTTCATCAGGTGCGACCTGAGACTGCTCCTCGAGTGGACCTGGTCCAGTATTTATGCCTGTGGCCTTCCCCCTCCACCAACGGCTGCAGGCGCTTCCTCTGTGGTCCGCGCCCATCCCCTGCGACCTGCCGGAGCGTTTCTGCTCCGTTTTCCGTCCGCTGCGGTTCTAGGTGTTCCAGGTCCACTCGAGGAGCAGTCTCAGGTCGCACCTGATGAAGGTTACGAGCTACGTGACCGAAATATCGTGCAAGTATGACGCTGATATCCGGCAGAACACCCGACAACCCAAGATGTCAACTCTATTATGGCCTGCCTCGCATTGGGCATCTCCAGCTCCCTTTTCCTTGCCAGTTTTGTGATCTATTACAGTTCTCCAAAGGCTTGTCTCCTTGAACAGCCTCTTCAAGGACGTCTCGATCGTGTTTAGTCATGGAGCATTGATAATGGCTTTCGCTTTTCCACTGAAAAAACCGTTTTATGAATTTCTGGCGGCGCAAAATCGGTTTCTTCCACTAACTTTACATGTTGAGCCTGTTGCTTTTCTGTTTGTTGAAACTACGAAATTCCAGGAGCTCATAGTTGTTAGGAAACTTTCTTGGTCCTCCTACATGTCTTACCTGGCCGCCCACGGTACATGGTCCCTAAATGTCCTCAACGGTACTTCCTGGGGAGTGGATCGGACAACCTTCTCCATTTGTACTGGACCCTTGTCCTTCGAAACTAGACTATGAGTGTTCCGTGTATGCTTCTGCACGTCTGTCCCTCTTACTGTCTCAATACTGTCCACCATAGGGGCACCTGTTTGGCCACTAGCGCCTTTTACACTAGCCTGGTTGGGAGTGTAAGCACAAGTTAACGAGCTACCACCTTGGCTTTCTCCTCAGCAGATATGCATGCCATTTGTCTGCCATGCCTGGCCACTATCCTATGCCTCCTTCTATGACTCCTTTAATCGCCAGTGTGGGGTGCATCCCCCTTCTCTGTTAACTCCTGGAGTTCACTTTCGGCTGTAGCTCTGGCAGCTTAACTTCATGCTACCTGCCACTTTCCTGGTGGGTGTGAGCTCCACCACCTTGGCTTTGTGCAGCTGCCTGTATTCACTTTGGCTTTCATTTGCTTCTTAAGGACACTACACCAGTCTCACACTACTGCTGTAAGTTTCATGATCTTCACATGGAACATCGTGATAATACCTTAGTGTACACTGATGGCTCCTGGACTGACTGTGGTGTCGCGTGTGCCTTCGTCATTGGCACAGACTATTCTCTGTGTTGGCTTCCGGAACACTACTCAATATTTACAGCGGAGCTCTTCACCCTGAACTGGGTCATGCAGTACATCTGGAGATTCAGCCTTTTCAATTGCATCATCTGCTCGAACACTCTGTGTCCTTCAGAGCCTCCATGTGCTGTACACTGTTCATCCCTTAGTGGAATGGGTCCAGGAAAGCTCACTCCTGCTGGAGTCACTGTGATGTTTGTGTTCCTGGTCACAGCAGTCTGACGGGAAACGAGACCGCTGATGCTGCTGCCGAGGCTGCAGTCCTCGTATTTCGGCCCGCTAGTGCGTCCATTTCCTCTGATGATCTCTGTGTTGCCGTCTGTCAGTGCGTGGTCTCACTTTGGCATCACCAATGTCCTGCATTCATGGGAACAAGCTCCAGGGAATGAAGCCTCTCCCAGCGACTTGGACGACTTCCTCTCGCCCTGAGAAGATCATTTAAGCTAGATTGCATATTGGACACTGTCTTTTCGCCATCGACATTGCCCTCAGCCTCTGATGATTCGCCGTTTCCTGACGGAATGCTGTAATTTTTTTTAACAACTTACGTTCTCGTTTATGTTTACCATCTGAGTTACCGCCATTTTAGCAAATGACATGTGGGCCGTCGATCGCCTTTTACTTATTATCCATTGTAGCAGTATGGTGAAGCACATTCGATCTTTAGATCAGGACCTTGGTTTCTCTATGGCGTATTTTACGGACCTTTCCTTAAGTCCCAGTTTTTCTACATCTGCATCTACATCTACGTGATTACTCTGCTATTCACAATAAAGTGCCTGGCAGAGGGTTCAATGAACCACCTTCATGCTGTTTCTGTACCGTTCCACTCACGAACGGCACGCGGGAAAAACGAGCACTTAAATTTTTCTGTGCGAGCCCTGATATCTCTTATTTTATCGTGATGATCATTTCTCCCTATGTAGGTGGGTGCCAACAGAATGTTTTCGCAACCCAAGGAGAAAACTGGTGATTTAAATTTCATGAGAAGATCCTGTCGCAATGCAAAACGCCATTGTTTTAATGATTGCCACTCCAATTCACGTATCATGTCTCTGACACTATCTCCTCTATTTCGCCATAATACTAAACGAGAGCTGCCCTTCTTTGTACTTCTTCGATGTCACCCGTCAGTCCCACCTGATGTGGATCCCACACCGCACAGCAGTACTCCAGAATAGGGTGGACAAGCGTAGTGTAAATTGTCTCTTTGGTAGACCTGTTGCACCTTCTAAGTGTTTTGCCAATGAATGGCAGTCTTTGATTTGATCTACCCACAATATTATCTATGCGATTGTTCCAATTTAGGTTATTTGTAATTGTAATCCCTAAGTATGTAGTTGAATTTACTGCCCTCAGATTTTTGTGACTTATCGCATAATCGAAATTTAGCTGATTTCTTTTAGTACTCATGTGAACAACTTCGCACTTTTCTTTATTCAGGGTCAATTGCCACTTTTCGCACCATACAGATATCGTACCTAAATCATTTTGCAAGTCGTTTTGATCATCTAATAACTTTACACGACGGTAAATGACAGCATCATCTTCAAACAATCGAAGACGGCTACTCTGTCTCCTATGTCGTTAATATAGATCAGGAACAATAGAGGGCCTATAACACTTCCTTGGGGGACGCCGGATATTACTTCTGTTTTATTCGATGAATGTCCGTCTATTACTACGAACTGTGACCTTTCTGACAGTTGTCTTTCCTTCCATTCACCGGGATAAGGTGTAGTCATTCTTAACCCCTTTTTTATCTTCGTGTTCTATGGTTGTGACATGGGCGCGTGTGACTCTAGTTTTCTTGCGCCCTAAAACAAAACAAACATGTAACATTCACAGAGTTACGCTTTTGATCATTGGAATAGTATGTCCCTTCATTTTTGGCCAAGTACAAATTTATAGAGACTTTGCAATGTTGGAATGTGTATTCATTCACTGTTTGGGAGATGAACTGAGCAGTGTTATGACATTCTGCTTTGCCATGGGAATCGGTAATATAAGACCGGCACTGTGATACTACAAGGACAGTATCACTTAAAAAAGATGCGACCATGAAACTTGAAGTTAGTCCACCTCTATATATTCACCTTTCAGTGAACACATTTTTCCATTGATGGATGACTTGGACACAGACTTCAGCTGTAGATGTCAGTGTTTTGACGTTTAACAAAACTTTTCATCTCATCAATCTGAAAGTGGCTGCCAGGCAATGCTATTGTAGGAGACGACTAAATGGAATCTCACATGCTTCAGCCTTCATGTGATGGTCCCCTGTAGGGTCTGACCTCCATTTTTCAAAATTTTCCCAAAGAGCAAGCCAAATTGGGAAGGGCACCTTACATGGTGCATAGTGTCCATGGCGCATTGGGATCTTTAGCCCATTTTCTCGTTGCTGTGTTGCAGTCCCGCCCATTCTCCATCTCTTGGGCGAGGACACCTTCCTGGGTGTGTTTTCCACCATGCACTATGCAGTGTCACTTCCAGAGCCGACGATGACCATGGACTTCTTTACACCTCTTATCCAGCACAGTAGCCAGTCCATTGTGGTGGGGCCACCATGTACCCTGTTGGTTGTAGCCCCCTGACAACACAAGGATCGCTCTGCTGACGCCTGCACTGTTAACTCCTCAAGTATGCCAAGGAGTAGCTGCCCGTCACCCTGGAGCATCGGGATTTCTGGCAATGGCCACCCTGCCAAGTGGCCTTTGCTGCGGCTGGGTGGCGCCAGTGGGGAGGGCCCCTGGTCGGAATGGGGGGGGGGGGGGCGAAATCAGGGCAGATGACACACCCTGAAGCGTAGTATGTTATCTCTGCTGGTGGTCCGCCGCCAGCCGTCTCTAAGCAGGCAAAGTCTAACTTCACTGCCAAGAAATATGGCCCCAAGTCGTTTCCCTCTTTGGCCACTCCACAGGAGGAACACCAGGCTAAGAATGGCAGTGAAGCTTATTCGTCCCTGTACCTTGTATGTGCGAGAGTTGATGGGGAATCTTTCATGTCCATGGAGCATCAGTTTTTTGTGGAGTATTTGGAGGACAAGTTTGGGGAGGTGGAGGGCTTGTCCAAAATGCGCTCCGGGTCAGTTTTGATAAAAACAGCATCCTCTGCCCACTCACGGGCATTACTCACTTGTGGCATGTTAGGGGATGTTTCTGTTACCATCACGCCTCATAAGAGCTTAAATATGGTCCAGGGTATTATATTCCACAAGGATCTTCTTTTGCAATCTGACGACGAGCTGCACGCCAATTAGAGCAGCGAGACGTTCATTTCGTCTGGCGCGTCCATCAGGGTCCGAGGGATAGCCAGGTTGCCACCTGTACCTCCATCTTGGCCTTTGAGGGTGACACATTGCCCGAGAAGGTCAAGGTGATAGTTACTGCTGTGAGGTCAAGCTATATATACCTCCCCCAATGCGGTGCTTTAAGTGCTGGAAGTTCGGGCATAAGTCTTCCTGCTGTACTTCCACCCCCACATGTCGAGATTGAGGATGTCCATTGCATCGCAGGATTTTACAGAAAGAGAGGACCAACTGACCTGCACTGAGGCTAAGAGGAAATTTAAGCACCTACATTCTGTGGCTATGTCCTCCTCATATGCCGCTGCTATGAGAACTGTTGTCGCCCCATTAGTGCCTCGACTTCCTGTCCCCTCTGAGAACCGGGAGACTACACCTGCCCTCTTGGTGGTGTGGGGGCACTTCCCTCCCTGTTTCAACCGCACCACCTACTTCAGGAGCAACACCCCCCCCCCCAACCATCAGGGATTTCAGTTCCCACTTCTGAGCCAGAGAAGCATGAATCTTCTTTGGCTCCTCTCGCTAGGAAGGGGTCCCTTGGATCACTCCCTTCCCAGGTTTCTGCTATTGGGAAAGATGACACCCACCAGTGGCTGAAGAGCCCAAAATCAGCTGGTCGTAGGGCTTCACGCTCATCCTCAGCCCCAGATACTGATTTAGTGAAGTCCTTCCAACCGGGGAAACCCAAGGAGCAGTGCGACAAGTCTAAAAAAATGACCCCCCCAAGAACAAGGAACATGTGGTGGCACCCACACCACCACTGTGTCTGAGGATGGGGTGGAGATTCTGGCATCCACTGAGGACCTGGACCTCACTGGACACTCAGGCACAATGGATATAGACGGCTCAGGCAAAAGCTCGGTGACAGCAGGTGACCCTGATGTGTAAACTGTTCCATGCCTTCCCAGTCTCACAATTATGTCATCCTGCAGTGGAATTGCGGCGGTTTTTTTCACCGCCTGTCTCATCTATGGCAACTGTTAAGCGTTACACCTGCTTTCTGTATTGCCCTCCAGGAAACCTGGTTCCCGGCACTGTGGACGCCTGCCCCCCCCCCCCCCTCCCCACGTGCCTATAAGGGATTATGCAGGAAACGTAGCAACTGTAATCGAGTGTCAGGTGGAGTTTGCGATTATGTCCTAAACTCAGTCTGTAGTGTACCTGTGCCCCTTCAAACCCCTCTTGAAGCTATGGCTGTCAGAATATGGACGATGCAGGAAATAACTGTCTGCAATGTATATCTTCCTCCAGATGGTGCAGTACCCCAGAATGTATTAGCTGCACTGATTGATCAACTCCCAAGACCTTTCCTACTTTTGGGAGATTTTAGCGCCCATAACCTCTTGTGGGGTGACACCACGCTTACTGGCCAAGGCAGAGATGTCGAAACATTACCGTCTCAGTTCGACCTCAGCCTCTTAAATACTGAGGCCATCACACATTTCATGTGGCTTGAGGTAGTTACTCGGCCATTGATTTATCAATTTGCAACCCAGGACCTCTCCCATCTATCCACTGGACAGCACATAATGACCTGTGTGGTAGTGACCACTTCCGTATCTTCCTGTCACTGCCCCGGTGTCAGGCCCATGGACGCGTGCCCATATGGGATTTAAACAAAGTGGACTGGGAAACTTTCACCTCTGCTGTCACCGTTGAATCTCCCCCATGTGGTAAAATCGATGTGATGTTGCAGAAAACGCGATCCCTCGCTCTTTAGGGTGCCCCCAGTGAAAGACAGTCCCTTGGTGGTCGCCGGAAGTTGCTGAGGCAATTGAAGAGCGTCAGCGAGCTCTACAGTGACATAAGATGCATCCTTCCCTAGAGCATCTGATAGCCTTTAAGCAGCTCCGTGCCCGTGTATGCCAGCTTCTAAAACGATGGAAACAGAAGTGTTCGGAGAGGGATGTGTCAACCATTGGGTGACATACGTCACCTTCCCAAGTCTGGATGAAGATCAGACGCCTTTTTGGGTACCACAATGGCATACTATGTGCCGGCGCAAACGCGATTGCCGAGCACTTTTCTGAGCACTATGCTCCAGCTTCTGCGTCAGAGAACTACCCCCAGCCTTTCGCACCCTCAAATGGAGGATCGAAAGGAAAGTCCTCTCATTCACTACAGGCCACAGTTAACCCTATAACGCCCCATTTACGGAGTGAGACCTTCTCAGCACAGTTGCACATTGCTCTGACACAGCTCCTGGGCCAGACCGGATTCTCAGTCAGATGATTAAACATCTCTTGTCTGACTACAAGCGACATCTTCTCGTCATCTTCAACTGGATCTGGTGCGATAGCATCTTTCCATCGCAATGGTGGAGAGCACCATCGGTCTCGAGCTCAAACCTGGTAAAAAGCCGCTTGATGTGGATAACTATTGGCCCATCAGCCTCACCAACATTGTTTGTAAACTGCTGGAATGTATGGTTTGTCGGTGGTTGGTTTGGGTCCTGGAGTCACGTGGCCTACTGGCTCCACGTCAGGGCAGCTTCCGCCAGGGTCGCTCTAACACTGATAATCTTGTGTCCCTAGAGGCTGGCATCCGAACAGCAGTGAATGCAAAGTGTAAGGCACCAACTGGCGACATTACAGCCTTGCCACATTATACGGGTGTGGTCTCCGAGGCCTGCTCCCGATTTTTATCCAGAATTTTCTGTCGCTCCACACTTTCCGTGTCCAAGTTGGTGCCTCCCATAGTTCCCCCCATTTCCATAAGAATGGGGTCTCGCAGGGCTCTGTTTTGAGTGTATCACTACTTTTAGTGGCCATTAACGGTCTAGCAGCAGCTGTAGAGCCGTCTGTCTCACCCTCTCTGTATGCAGAGGACTTCCGCATTTCGTACTGTTCCACCAGAACTGGTGTTGCCAAGCAGCGCCTACAGGGAGCCATCCACAAGGCTCAGTCATGGGCTCTCGCCCATGGCTCCCAGTTTTCGGCAGCTATGTCGTGTATCATGCACTTCTGTTGGCGTCATACTGTTCATCCGGAACCAGAACTTTACCTTCATGTCGATAAACTCACTGTAGTGGAGACATATCGATTCTTAGCACTGGTTTTCGACGCCCAATTGACTTGGCTCCCTCATCTTCGTCAGCTTAAGCGGAAGTGCTGCTGCACCTCAATGCCCTCTGCTGCCTGAGCAACACCAACTCGGTTGCAGGTCACTCTACTCTGTTGCAGCTCTACAAAGCCCTTGTTCAATCCAGTCTTGACTGTGGGAGCCTGGTTTATGGTTTGGCGGCGCCCTCAGCATTGCGTGTACTCAATCCAGTGCACCACTCTAGCGTTTGCCTAGTGATGGGAGCTTTAGGACGAGTCTGGTGACCAATGTCCTGGTGGAGGCCGGAGTCCCTCCATTGAAGATTCGGTGTGCACAACTGCTCGCCAGTTATGTTGCACACATTCGTAGTTCTCCTGAGCATCCAAATTACCATCTCCTTTTTCCACCCATGGCAGTTCATCTCTTGCATCGGTGGCCCAGGTCAGGGCTAACAACTGTGATTCGTGCGCAAGCCCTTCTGTCTGAACTGCAGTCCTTCCCTTTACCACCTCCCATCCAGGTCCATCCGCATACACCTCCATGGTTTACACCTAGGCTGCAGATTCGTCTGGACCTTTCGCATGACTCTAAGGACTCAGTTACTTCTGCCACTCTCCACTGTCACTTCCTCTCGATTCTTGACATGTTCTGGGACTCTGAAGTGGTTTACACTGATGGCTCGATGGATGATGGTCATGTTGGCTTCGACTACGTCCACAGAGGTCATTTTGAACAGCATTCCTTGCCTGATGGCTGCAGTGTATTCACTGCAGAGCTGGTGGCCATGTCTTGTGTACTTCAGTATATCCGTTCGTGCCCCAGGGAATAGTTTCTCCTGAGTACTGACTCCTTGAGCAGCCTACAAGCTATCGACCAGTGCTACCCTCGTTACCCTTTGGTAGCGTCCATCCAGGAGTCCATCTATGCCCTGGACCGGTCCTATCGTTCTGTGGCGTTTATGTGGTCCCCAGGACACGTTGGCATCCCAGGCAATGAACTTGCCGATAGGCTCGCCAAACAGGCTACGTGGAAACCCTTCTGGAGATATGCATCTCTGAACTTGACCTGCGTTCTGACTTACGCCGTAGGGTTTTTCGGCTTTGGGAGATGGAATGGCATAACAGTACACACAGCAAACTGTGTGTCATTAAGGAGACTACGGATTTGTGGAAGACTTCCATGCGGTCCTGTCACAGGGAATCAGTTGTCCTCTGCTGGCTCCACATTGGCCACACTTGGGTGGCCCACAGATACCTCCTGCGCCGTGAATACCCACCTGAATGTCGTTGTGGTGCCTGGTTGACAGTGGGGCATATTATAGTGCCCTGTCCCTCATTGACTGCCCAGCGACGAAATCTTGGGTTACCGGACTCGTTACCGCTAATTTTATCTGAAAACGCCTCATCAGCTGATTTAGTTTTACGTTTTATTCATGAGTGTGGGTTTTATCATTTGATCTAAGTTTTAGCGCATGACCTTTGTCCCTTTGTGTCCTCCACACTAGTGCTTCTAGGGTGGAGGTTTTAATGTGTTACGGAGTGGCTGGCTTCTCCTTTTTTATTCTCATGGTCAGCCAGCCATGGTAATCTGCTTTGTTGTTTTAATCTCTTCATCCCGTTTCTTGCGTTTCTGTGGTTTTATTGTCCCCTTTTGTCGATTTACATTTTTGTTGCCCTTCATCGTTCTGTGATTTTTCCTTTCATTCCATTTTGCGTTATTTTATTCTCACGCTTGTGGCATTGTTTTATTCGAAACAAGGGACTGAAGACCTCATAGTTTGGTCCCTTTCCCCTTCTTTTAATACAACCAACCAACCTGTCCGGCAATGGTTTATTCATCTGAAAAAGAGGAAGAATTCATTGAGAGTCGTGTCAGGAGAATACAGAGAATGAGGCACAATTTGACAGCCCAGAGGAGGAACACGTGTGATTCTCCAGTGCGGAACAAGCGGGGGTGATACCACGGAGTAAGCACACCCCATTGGGTGCTTCACCTTAACAGCTACCTGTAGGCTTGTCAGGAGATCTCAGTAGCATGCTCCTGTTATTTGTCCCCTAATGACCATGATCTGTTATCACCATATAACGCCACACTGCACCATGGCAGTTCCAAAAACCACTCTGCATAACATTGCCCAATGATGTGTTGGGCTTCATCTTATTCAGCTGTGCTCACCCATTTGCCTCGGGGTCACAATAAACTCTGCATTTGTCCGTGGTTACTAGACAGCTAAAGGAGTCGCCTGGATCAACTTGAAACAGGTATAAAATTTCTGCTGCTGCCTCATTTTGGGTGGCGGTTCGAATAGGTGTTGGCAGACAGAGAATCTGCCAGGCAGCTACATTTGCCATATTCAAAATGTTGTGCAAAGTATTTCAATCTAATCTATGACTAACTTCTTTTCCCACTGTTGCCTTGGTTTTGATGTGTTGGTCTTTGAGAACTGAGGTATTTGCTTCCCAGTTTTTCAAAGTATGATGGTTTGCCACTTCACTGTTTTTTCTCTTTCAAATGCAGAACACAAATTACTACATTCCGTATGACCTCTATGGTTTTCTTAGTGTGATTGATTGTTTGCTTTTGGGTGATCATCTAAGTTGTTTATTCCATTTTATGCTCAATATTTCGATGAGCAACCCAATCGTCTTTTCTCACGTGCTGCAAGCTGTGCTGTCATGTATGCTTGCTGCAGGCACTTTAACCAGCGAGCTATTGGTGGTATCTCACTGCTATTTGTAGCAATTTGACCGCTCAAAACGACTATGCACTTTGATGCTTGTTCGTTTTTCAGAGCCTGTACTGATATTCTGTAGTAAAGATGTGAGAAAATCCAAGGAACTGGGAAAGAGGGTTTAATTTAAACAACGCTTGGGGTCTGGCATTCAGTTTATTAATAATTTTGTTGGACGTATCGTCAACCAGACCTGGGAAACACGGAGTGAATGTACGTCTCTTAGAATATAGGTGTGGGCTGTAAGACCAAATTAGCATCAAAGGGTGCAGTATATGCGTGGAACCAGAATCCACTACAAATAGGGGTACGAAACCAATGATTCGAACCTGGGCAGTGAGTACCCGTAACAGCAAGACTTCCAACTCCACAAGGTGGTGACTGGGTCATTTGTCTAAATATTGTGCATAAAATAGAACTGAAAAATAAGGTGAATACATAGTACGTTATTACAGTACAATATCCCATGTTCTCAGTAGGTTACACCATTTTGTTTTGACTACTCTAGCAGCATGGTGCAGTACCTTGGTGTCGGAATTTCAGTGTCCACCAGAACTTCAGACATGTAGCTGCGAAGAAACAAAATTAATTGTGTAACGTAATTTATTCCAGGTGATAATTAAAATTTTGACTACCCCTTGTAGTGATGTGTGCCTGTACGTATCACCAAGTGAGGTGGTACAGTTGGTACAGATAGGAATAAGGGCACCTTACGTTTTACAATATCCTTAAATCACTTTGCGTGTTTGATTTGGTGCTTGGGTTCCTCTTTCCTACAGGACTGTAAACCTTCAGTTAGCTTGTTTTAAATATTGAGCCTTATTTCAAGCTTCCTTTCAGTGTCTTATGACTGACCCCATGACACTCTCAGTATATAATATGCAGTTTCTACTATGAGGATCGTTCAAAAAGGAGTGCAACACATTTTCGTTTTCAAAGTAGGGTGCTTTGGTTTATGATTTAAATACATCCTGTTGTTTCCCAATTCTTTGGGAATAAAACCATATTTTTCAGTGTAATCCTTGTTTAGTGCTATGGCTTTTTGCCACCTTAATGTCAGCTTGTATACCATCGTGCTGTCACTACTGGTCTATCTCGGTCAAGTTCTGTTGCATCAATAACTTCCTTATAATTGCTGTAATACTTTCTGCGGGGTCTACCCTTCAGTGCACCTAAGAGATGGAATTCGCAAGGTCGGGTTGTAGGGTGTGTGAGGTGGAACAGTCCACTGAGGTTCTGTGATCTCCTCTTCGCTTCTCAGACTTGCCTGTGATCTTGTGTTATTATGAAGGAGATGTACAGGGTGGTTATAGTTAAACCTGAACCTTTGTAGATTGAAAAGTATTTACCATATGGGTGCCCAGCTTTATAGGAACGATATTCAGGCTGTATGCTACGGGATTTGTGTTGTTAGTAGTATCAGTGTTATGACTTACTGTTAGGCGCCAGTCCTGGTATGGCAACGTATGACTGAAGCACAAGTATCAGTTCTATTGGCACACAATCAACATGGGTTTAGAAAACATTGTTCCTGTGAAACACAACCAGTTCTTTATTCACATGAAGTGCTGAGTGCTATTGACAAGATATTTCAGAACCCCCCAACCCTCCCCTCCTCTCCCCCCTCCCCTACCTGGAAATTGGTGGCTCTATGGTGGAGAGGAAGGACCTCATGACAGGAAATTCAAGGGTATATTATTTATTTACAAAAAATTCAGTTTGCAGGGGTTGGATTCCGTATTCCTGGATTTCTGGAAGGCTTTTGACACTGTACCACTCGTAGTGAAATTGCGTGCTTATGTAATATCGTCTCAGTTATGTGACTGGATTTGCGATTTCCTGTCAGAGAGGTCACAATTCGTAGTAATTGACGGAAAGTCATCGAGTAAAACAGAAGTGATTTCAGGCGTTCCCCAAGGTAGTGTTCTATGCCCTTTGCTATTCCTTATCTATATAAACGATTTGGAAGACAATCTGAACAGCTGTCTTCGGTTGTTCGCAGATAACGCTGACGTTCATCGGCTAATAAAGTCATCAGAAGATCAAAACAAACTGCAAAACGATTTAGAAAAAATATCTTAATGGTGCGAAAAGCGGCAGTTGACCCTGAATAACGAAAAGTGTGAGGTCATCCACATGAGTGCTAAAAGGAACTCGTTAAACTTCAGTTACACGATAAATCAACCTAATCTAAAAGCCGTAAATTCAACTAAGTACCTAGGTATTACAATTACGAACAACTTAAATTTGAAAGAACACATAGAAAATGTTGTGGGGAAGGCTAACCAAAGGCCTCAGTTATTTGAATAGCCCCCTCTCGCTGTTATCAATTTGATTGACTACTTAATTAAATTGATCAATTAATTAACCCCTCTGGTAAACCCCCCAACCCTCCCCTCCTCTCCCCCCTCCCCTATCTGGAAATTGGTGGCTCTATGGTGGAGAGGAAGGACCTCATGACAGGAAATTCAAGGGTATATTATTTATTTACAAAAAATTCAGTTTGCAGGGTTGGATTTCTCTTGCTCATCATTCTCTGCTGTTTGGAAAGATGCATGTCTTGTAAGACATAATTAAATCGGTCGCTTTTTTTTTTTATTCCAGTCACACAAGGAATACCATCATGAAACACCCATCTGATCAGATGAAGCACCATCTGTCGGACATGTTTTGAACTTTTGTATTTTTTTGGTTCTAATAAAACCCCATGTCATTCCAAGTAGGTGTGTCAATTTTTACCTCTCTATATCCATTATTACGTGGTTTATTAAGTTTTCAAATTTATACCGACTTTTTGATCACCCAGTACATTACACGTAGGGACCGCGCTATTAACCTTCAAGTAAACACGCTGTTTCTGGTAACAAACAGTTAGGGGTGGGGTTTAGAAGTACCCCAACAGTGTTTAGGTATGCTTACAAGTAATTACTGGAAATAACTTGGATATTTTTATATTTACATAATAAAAGACAACGTATTCACTATTTCAGTCGTTTATTGTGCTTATATTAATCAGTCTTATCAGAAACTATAAGCCATTTACAAAAACATGTCATTTTGGTTTTCTATTTCTATACCTCAGTTAAAATGACATAAAAATCAACAAATACTAACTTCTAACTAAACTTTTTTTTATTTTGTACAGAATTGGAGCATAAAATCAAATAAATTATAAACAGAAAAAACTAACAAGACAAAAAAATGACACCACATTATGTGCCTACAAAATCATTCTTTTCCTTTGGCTTCACAGGAAAAACAAAAATTGATTGACTTTGAATGAGGCTTACAAATACATTGTTTGCAAGTGTTACATGTTAGAGAGCTCTTTTTTATCTTTCGACCTTGGGCAAATATAACACCTTCGCTTTTTAGGAACACTGGGACCAGGCCCATCTGCATTAGGCGTTAAAAACATTTGTTCTCTGCCAACCAATTTGCACGTAATTTCCCATACATCTTGGGCCAGCTTTGGGTTATTTTCTGATCTCCTGCAAACGTATGGCTTCACAAGACTAATTGCAGTGGACTTTATGTATTCTCTTCTGCTGACTTTTTATTTGGATTAGAACCGACCCAAAGAACATATCCGTTAGCAAGAGAAATATTCAGCATTGCAGCAAAGATTGCATTCGGCCATCTTCTTGTTCTACGTGAGCAAGAGTAATTTGAGCTTTTCAAATCCAATGCATCATCTCCTCCCTTAATCGCATTGTAATAGTCTATAATTTCAGGTTTCTTCGATTGGTTATTTACAGACACTTCGTGGCATTGAAGATAGTAAAACTACACTTTTATACTTCTTTGGAACGAATGATACCAAGGTCTTGTCCCGATCAAAGCCAAATAATAATGATTCACAGTCTTCTTTTATCAGGCAAAAACAGGCGAGGAATTTCTTGTTTGTTTGTTCGTACAGTACCCACGTATGTTAGTCCTCGTTTCAATAATTCGTCTACTAACTCAACAGACGTAAACCAAC
The DNA here is from genome assembly GCF_021461395.2 of Schistocerca americana. NCBI lineage: Eukaryota > Metazoa > Arthropoda > Insecta > Orthoptera > Acrididae > Schistocerca > Schistocerca americana. The sequence goes on from NC_060122.1 coordinate 793,191,488, forward strand.
TGTCTCCAGTGATATTCCTATTAGTTCCATAAAATGGCTCTGCAAGTTTTAGCACATCCTGTGTTGGCACTGCGAAAGGGATTTTCTTTGGGTAAGCGGTTTTCCAGAGTATATAAACGCATTACGTAAGTAATGAGTTTTCGCATCGCAAATACACTGCATTTTCAGGCCATATTTAACAGGTTTACTATTGATAAACATTCTGAATGAGCACTTTCCTCGAAATTCTACCAAGATTTCATCAACACATAAATATTCTGAACAAGAATAGTTAGCGCTACAATTGCTAATAAACTTTTCAAAAATTCCTCGTATCAAAGCCAGGTTTTTTGTAGATTTTCTTTCTTCTCGTTTGCTGATGTCATCAAAGGTTACATTGAAATGAATGGATAAAAATCTGTTTATCCCCATTACACCTCGAAAAATCTCTCTTCCAGTAAAATCAGTCGCCCATAGCGATCTAACATTTTCATGATTTGACTTGAATACCGACGTAAACAGAAGTAATCCAAGGTAAGCTCGTAACTCACAGCAATCAATGTTGTTGGCATAATACGGCCCTAATAATGGAGGTGTTTTTCGTTGGTGCAGTGCACGATAGTCTCAATCACATCGTCGGCAAATAATAGTTTCGAACTCTCTACAGGCGACATTTCACGTTTACAGGCAGCAGGTCCTTTCAGTCCCGCGCGTTCTCGTACAATATTGTGCTGTCGTACACGAGATGAATGTGGGGCAGATTTACTCCATTTGACTCTGTTCTTACCATAAAAATAGTTCCCTGAGCTTTCTTCGTGTTTTTCACTAGAAGAAGAGCCTTCAATTAGCTCCATCTCTGAACCAGAAAGGTTTCACTGTGTATCGAATCATGATCAGTGATGTCATCAACATCTTCGTCTGGGCCATTTAGTTCTGTGTCTTCACCTTCTGAGTCAGTGCCTTCTTCCAACAGTCGTGCAATATCCTCGTCACGAAGAAAGCGAGTCATTGTTGTAAATATACGGAAATAAGTGGAAATTACTGTATTAGCATACTGTAAATAAATACTACGTAAAAGCACGCGTGGGGTCTACATGTCTGCTGAGACCCCACACGTGTAGTTAAAGGTTAAAAACACGATCTCGACGACTATGGTACTGTTACCAAGCATAAAAAGCTGTCTCGGTTCTACAGGTACACACAAGAGTGGTAGTGTAACGCTTTATGGTAGAAATGCCGTTAGCGATTTGAAATCAAGTCGCACCATTCATCCACATACTTGGGTTCGATCGTAAGGAAACGACTTTTAATGATTGCAGCCACTGGCGAATAATCTTCGTGTCACTCTTATATTTCGGAATGGTACCTTTTTCGAACCTATCTGCTATAGCAAAACTCCAACGTGGTTTTACATAATTCCTCTGCATCTGGTAACTGTTTCTCGGTCTCTGCCCCAGCCTCCCAACAGCTTCTTCCATGTGACCATCCCAATTTAAGTCGGAACTGAACTGAAGTCAGAGAGCGCTATATCCACCACATTCTGCAACCCGTGTAGAAACAGAGTGAGCTGAGTTAACGCGACAGGACCGTGTTTTGACCAGTCGGTGAAAATGGAAACATGGTGTTCCATCTCAGTCAACCGTGTACGATGTGTAAGGTCAGCGCCAAACGAAGCCTGTTCCTGCAACACAAGGTAGAATGAAAGACTGTATGAACAATAATGGTGGTGTTTCTTATCGGGAAAATTAGGAAGACTCCAAATCCAGCAAGTACTGCAGTCCAAAGCAGATCTGTATCCCTCAGGGTTCATTTTGCATCTATCACCCAAACATTCTATCATTGTTATTCTGTACCATCCAACAGAGAAGAATTACGAACTATAAAAGCTCTGGTAACTTCATCCAACAGAGAAATCGATAAGATTGTTACTGCATCTCTCTATTCCGATATATCGAAAAAAAATATATCTTCGGCATCCCGGCAACGAGTAAATGCGGCGATCGTATTAAATATACAGGTACTGATCCACTGGAGCAGGTGGCCAGTGTAAAGTTTCATCACCTGTACTGTACGAGTCCCTGTTCTGTTGTTTGTTACGTTGTTTTTCTCTGCTACAACACGCTTTGTACACTTCCATACATTTTGTCCTTTCCACCATGACTTCGAGGTCTGTGTCAAGTTCTAAACCCATATTAAAAGGTTTTGATTCATTCCCTCTCACAGAAAACTAGACATCACACAGTATAAATCATGTTGCTGCTGCCACCATAACACACATTGAATGATTTTAAATAAAAGACGGATACAAGATATGGATATTGGAAGAGTTTTGCGGCATTGTGGAGCGTTTCCAAAACTGCTGTCCGAAGGTGACTGACAGCCTATACGTTTAAACTCATCTTTCACAGTGATGCAATAGCTGATGGCTCAGTGTTCCATTTCGATTGATTCCTCATACCAGAATCATGTACGTGATCACTGTTTCGGTGCTAGCCATCCCCGGAAGGTGTTGACCCTCCACCAAGACTCTTCATCTGTCTCTAAGAAGAGATCTCAGTCAATCATTATGTGTTAATCAACAGCATACCAGTGAGTGGATGGTATGGAATAGATCTACTGTAGTAATAAACATCACAGTTGCTAGTGCGATCAATTTTAGCGATTCTACCGTAATTTCAACTCCAACCAATGATGCGGCAGCATGTTTACCAATTTCTGTATCATCGCTTAACTGGCCCCTCCTCTACTGAACAAGTACCATTGCGAATGTAGATAGATGTCTGTGCAGTAGACCGATTCACCGTTAATTCTCGAACATATACATCAAAATACACCAGACAGCGATCTACATATTTCTAGCACTACGAGCATAGTGAATAATTAATGATCTTTCTCTATGCGGATGGAAGTCAGATGGCGTTCTTGCATTCTTAGGATACAGTTAGAGACTGAATGATCTCCTCACATTGTCTTTGACCAACTCTCCTTGCAGCATTGTCACCGTTTTAATCTGTAGCTGACCATAAGTAAACCACTACATTCCGTGTGTTACGAAGAAATCGAGGGAGCTGAGTCCATAACTCCTGTTCTGCAGTCATCCAAGAGTACAAGATTTCTCCAGATGCGCAAATGTCAAGGGGGGTAGCACCCCTTATTCGTATATAGTAGTAGATGTGAAAGTGTTGTGATGTAATAGCAGACGGTTAAGAAGAAGAAGAAGAAGAAGAAGGAAGGCGCCTTTTTTTTATGACGGGTCTCCAGGTGGAGAGAGTTTGAAGCACTTCAGCTGCATCATCAATTCTAAAGTATTGTTCTAGCGTCTAGAATCAGTATCAAGAAGGCATTGGTAAGAGAGAACATAAACACACACACTACAGGGGCGGATCCAAGGGGGGGGGGGACAATTGCCCCCCCCTAGTGCGTGACCGATCTTTTTTTTCCGACTGCTTTTGGGGCTGATTACGTCGGCCTAACTAGTATGTTTTACTTGAAGTCGAAGATGTAACCAATGGCACGCAGTTTGATGTAACAATTCAAAAAGAGACCTGGAAGCCTCTTCCATTTAGCGAATAAACTTCAGAAGAAACAACTATACTTACGAATAAAATGATAATATTCGCTGAGGCATGAGCGATCTGTGTCCCTTTTTTAGCACTTTTCCCTGCAGTGCGTATGTAAGATTTCGTTTCTAGTGGCAATTTGCAAGGAGATGGTGTTGATAATTAAGCGATGAACACCGAAGGAATACTTGAAAATATTCTCATTAGTTGCAAATAGTGAGAACCTTTCGACAGTCCCTTTTATTCTGCAATTGCACGTTTTCGATCTGGATGATCGCTTCTCCTCCATTTTGGCTTTCTTCTCACTTTTGATGCTGAATGTGAACAAACATTAATTAGCCAAATGTAATAATGTACACGAAAATAAGGTCTGTAGATTCATTCACAATCCATTCTCTCATACAGTAAGAATATAAATGTTATGGTCAGCAGATTCAAACAGATACTGAAATCTAGAAAACTCAGATTCATTTCTCTTTCTCCAAAGTGCAGAGGGCAACTCTGCCAAAGACTGAGGAAGATGCGTTTTCCTCATCAATGTAATTGATTCTCAGGTACTAAGCGTATGCTTCTACCGCAATCTGAAAAAAAAGCATGAATTTCATAACAGTGTTAGTACTTAGAGTTGTGGCTTTGCTCCAAAATGTTTGCTTATTTCGGAAGTCAAATCTTGAAGAAACAAACTGGTATTTGCAAATAGCCAGGGAAACTGCCGGAGTAGAAGGAAGAATCTGCTCTCGAGCTTGCTGAACTGTCAGAACTGTATTTAAAGAAAAAATGAGCTCCTGTTGCTAGTTCATGAATTTTTATTGTTTACGTCCTGTTTCTGAATCCTATATTGCCATCATTACCCATCTGCTTTCCTCCCACATGATTTTACTGATAATATATATTTCACCACCGATCCATAAGTATTTCACAGGACTCTGAAAACCCAATGGTGCTCGGTCGCTGTGACGGAACAGCTTTAGGCGTTGTCATGAGCCGCGCGTACGCGAAGACTGGGTTCGTGTCCCCCCTTGGGTATCGGTGTTAGTGATGTCTGTAGATTAAGCTACAATAAGTTAGCACTAAGCCGTCTCAAATGACCACATTGTCAACAGGACGTAAAACAACAACGTAAAAAAACGTAGGATTCGCATTTTTTGCTTCTCAAATTCAGTGAAACACGATAGTGATAACGTAAGTCACCACTGTAGTAGGCCTAGAAGCGTGATTTGACAGAAAAAATATCATATATTAGAAACTACTGCGAACCGCTGAAGCAAGAAGATTGTGTTGAGGTGCGGTTTGACTGTTAAGAAACTGACAGCGTGCGAACGCTTTGGGTGGCCACCGGACGGATGTCTCAGTCTGACCTGAGGCAGCTTACAGGCCTCCCCGTTATGTTGCTACCTGCTAGTGTACGAACACGCAGCGTTCCACGTGAATGCAGTAGTCTGGGCGCACTCCGCAGTTGGAGACGTCTGCAGTTGCTAACCTTCGCCGTTTCTGTTATTTGCTGAAATCGTTGGAAATAGCACGGTGAGTTTTCATAAACTTTATTAATTTTTTGTAATGAAGTTTGGATAGCGAGCAAGTTATCCCATTTCATTAGATTACTGTTTGTATTTTTGACCCAATTCATTTTAAGTGCAGTGCAAATTCGCTATCGTTACCTGTAGTTTTCAATGGGGCATTATTTTTATAGAAACGTCTTGAAAGTGTGGGAGTACAGGCAAACACCCCCATACTTCCGGAAGTATAGGAATAGGAAGTTATCTAGTTGCTCTAAAAGACGTAGAGTACGCTTTCTCATCATTTGACCTCTCCTGTGCAAATGATTGCATCATTACTTTATTGATTATATGAACTAGTACATTTTTTGCTGCTGGAAAGGATGTCGTACATAACTTATGGGTTTGATAGTGCACTATAGATAAAGGTGACAACTACGACATTCAGCTCGCCATACAGTAGCTCGCCTCAGGTAACAATCGTTTTATTTATTTTCTTTTTTCATCTCCAATTTAGTCTGGCGGTAAAAAACATCGAATTCGAACAAAAATTAAAAAAAATTATAACCCTCTCCTTATTTTGAAAATTTACAATAGCAAAAATTCTGAACGTTTTCCAGTTTCTAAAAGCCGCAAATGTGCTGAATATGGTTGTATTAAAAAGCATAATCCAAAGTTTAGGTAAAGTGCCCAGACGTCCCGTATTGAAAGGGACAACCTGTTGTCCCAACAGATTTTGTTATGAAGAAGCGTTCGTACTTTATTCTCTACTATATGATAGCCGCGACTTCGTTTGCGTAGCAGATCATAATGTCAACAAATGCTATATTCACAGAAAAAGATTACTTCCATGTGACATTTTTAGCACTACAGATAACGATCACTTATAATATGTAACAATTTTTCACTAAAGCGCATTGTAGACCTTCACTCAATAATGATATGGCCGGTATGTGGGAGCTTGCTAAACTTTTTGGCATTGTTCTTCAGGTTTCCAACTGTATGAACTAAGGCGTTTTGTACTTCTGGATCTGACTGATTTGCGAATAGTACGCTGGTTTCAAATCGTGCTGAAGGACTATGTAATAGAGAAAGCTGTGGTATGGTGTGTTTGTACATCTGCGTCTGATTCAGTGATAGCAAACCACGAATAATTAGCAATGGAGCACATTTTTTTCAAAGTTTCATTTCTTTTCTGTTTTTGAGAACACAATTTTATGTCCAGAATTTGTCAAGGACCCAGATGCTTGCATGTTATATCCAGTGTTGTCACTTAATTGAAACAAAAGCTGTTTTTACCAGTTATCTCATAATGCAGTCGAACGTTTATAAATGATTTAAATCTTATTCACGTTTTCGTTTTGTCACTTGAGTCTGAAATAAGACCCTCACATAATTCAAATGTTTTATTCTCGACATATCAAAACTTGGTGCAGATATAATTTTTAGCCAGCTATTTCATTTTCTATAGCAGGCTATTACAATTTTATGAAACACGTAATGAAAAGTTTGGAGACCGTGTTCAGTCCTCAGTCGGGCCATCAAGATTTGGATATCTGTGGCTTCGCTTATCGCACCAGGCAACTTTTGGTATGTTGCCTTGAAAAGTCCACGGCCAGTTCCTTCCTCTCCAATAATCTAAAACCTCAGATCGAAAGTTCTTTCTCCAGTAACCACAGCTTTTGACAAGACGTAAAACATCAAGCTTTACGTATATTGCCTTTCAGAGAACGTGTTCGGCTTTCTGCATATTGATAGCTCAATGTCAGCATGTCGAGGTTCTAGTTTGAAAACTCCTGTTTCACTCAGCATTCACAAAACTTTTACCGTATGTAAGTTAGAAGTCAAAATCTGTACAACAAAAGGTGGGTGCCTCACGAGTCCTTCTTCAAACATTCAAGCCAAAAAAACATGGCAACACGGCCTGTAGCGTGATAAGAACAGACAAAGAAACAAATAAACAAACGGTCTTAGAGTTCTCCCAGAATCATCATGTCTTCGGAAATGGCTTATCGGTCACATAAACGCAACAAATTTTAAGAAAAGGCAATTCTGCTACAAGCATAACGATGTATCTGTCACATCAACAAACTTTTATCTTAAGATTTCAATACAAACACAACAAATTTTAAGTAAAAGCAAATAAACTTCACGCCTTATCTTTAACATATGCCACACATGTCATTGGTAACTCGTTGTGTTGCATTTACATTTTCAATTAGCTTAAATAAAAATGAATTTTATGTTACTGCTAGTGGTTTACTTCATTTAGTTTGGTCTAGGAAATTGTCGTTTACTGTACAATGAGGAAAAAAAGGGTAGCCTGCATTTCCCCCTTATATGCCTGAAATCAGTTAGTAGCAGATTGTACTAGAATTGGTTACTCATTGACTCAGGTTTTTGTTTTATTTAGTTGGTCATTACAAAATTAAAATTTAATGATATGAATTAAGAAATCGTCCACTTCTATTGCTGCGAGTTACATTCTGCTTATGCCCCCCACGTGTCTTTCCCTTCCTCTTCTTAAATATGGAACTACTTATCCCTTTTAACACTACTTTCCCTCATCCCACAGGCAAATCAACGACCACCGTCGTCAGTGAAACGAACCCGAAGCATCGACTCATTTTTTCAGCCTGTCCATAAGCGGGCAGTTTTAGCTTGTACTCCAGCTTCTGGGCCTCGGCTTGATGTGGAGGAAAGTACTGGAGTTGTGACTCCTGTTACTTAAGCTTCTTCCCAACCCGTCGAGCCTACTGCGTGTGACAGTTTTAGTAACATGCCAGGGTCGCTTACTTCTTCTGAGTCTAATTCGTATACTGGGTCTAGTGTCCCCTATGACATTGGAAATTTCCTAGATAAACATGTTGATGACTACACAAAATATTAACTCTTATTGAATCCTTGGCAACCGAAAGATGACTTTGAGTTTCCATTTTCCTTACACATGATCAAAGGTAAAGAGGTGAAGCGATATTTTGGGAATAAATACCTCAGCAGATACCCTTGGCTTGTCTCTTCACATGCAAGATATGGTTTATTTTATAAATACTGTCCGTGTTTTGCTGCTGGATGCGTTGGCGGAGGTCAAAAAACTGTGCAGTTGCAAAAGCTTGTGACCAAACTGCTGAAAAACTTCAAGGATATTGCAGGGCAGAATGGCGATTTGTAAGCACATGCCAGTCACATTTATCACAGAAGAGCCGTAGAACAGGGGAATGCATTCCTCAATACGTTCAGTAAACCTCACTCGGAGGTAATCAACCGTGTACACCACCAGCGCAGCAAAGAGGTGGAAGGAAACAGGGAACGACTTCGTCCTATAGTGAAAACGGTAATTTTCCTTGAACGGCAAAATCTACCCTTCCGTGGACACAGAGATGATGGACAGATATTTCACAAACAGGCAAATTACGAGAGCTCCATTGTTGCTGTGAACTGCTACGATTTAGAGTGTCTGCTGGCGATAAAAAGCTGGGGCAACACCTGCAGTCAGCTTCGTCAAATGCTACATATATTAGTAAGACAACTCAAAATGCTCTCATTTCTTGCTGTGGGAAAGATATTTCAGAGCAAATTTTGGGTAGCGTAGGCTCATCACAATATTATTCAATACTATTTGACGAGACAACAGATGCTTCTCACTCATCTCGGCTGACAAGGGGAGGCCGCCAATTGTGAAATTCAGATTCGATTCATACTGCGCATAAGAAAAGCTCATGGCCAGAGGTGTAATGTGACAAAGCACCAAGATGCACTTCTCAGCCGTTGTCGAGAAAATCGACAGTTAAAAGAAACCGTTGCGGTGAAATACTCTCTACAATTATTAATTTTCGTGGCGCAGCGGTAAGCGCTCGGGTTCGTAATCCGAAGGTCGCCGGATCGAGTCTCGCGCCATGCAATTTTTTTTTATTATTAGTTTTTTGTAATTCAAATATATATATATATATATAAACTATTAATGAATTGCTTATGCATGTCGGTGAAGGCGGATCGCTCTCCAATTGTACCGCCTCCATTTTTCCGTTTTTTTAACAGGGTGTACCAAAGCTCTCCCGTCCGCACTGATTTTCGACGATGTTATAAGTTGCGCTAGGGACCGCATCTACCTTCTTTCGAAGTTAGCAGGCAACTACGCTGTAATGCGACGGCTCGTTTCGGCCCATTCAACATCTGTCCTTCAAGTGTAACGAGCGAGTAACGGAGTTTATATTTCATACGTGCCGCAGCAAATTTGTGTTCGTGGGGTCTCTATTCTAATTCGAACGTTTGACTTACGCTACACGTATTCGTTTCGGAATACCGTTTCTACGTCTTCCGTTAACTATACGTGGTTAACATTATGAAGACAATTAATAACATTTGTGAAATACAACTTTGTTTGCGGAAAACATAATGATGTTCGAAGTCGCCAGTTTTTGCACGACAAACGACTTTCAATAACTTATTATATGCATAATTGTTGCAACTGATTGCCGGGAATTATATATATATATATATATGAATTACAAAAAACAAATACAAAAAAAGGTTGCATCCGGCGACCTTCGGATTACGAACCCGAGCGCTTACCGCTGCGCCACGATGCTGAAGAAAATTATTAATCGTAGAGAGTATTTCACGGCAACGGTTTCTTTTAACTGTCGATTTTCTCGACAACGGCTGAGAAGTGCATCTTGGTGCTCTGCCACATTACACCTCTGGCCATGAGCTTTTATTATGCGCAGTATGAATCGAATCTGAATTTCACAATTGGCGGCCTCCCCTTGTGAGCCTTACGTTACGATACGTGCTTAACGGTAATATCCGTGAGGATTTCATTAGTTTCGTTGATGCGTTTGTAGAACTTGGTCATACGAATTTCGGACTATCAGTCTGATGAAGAAGATTGGAAAGAATCCAGGAAGCTAGTTAACACAGAAGAGAAGGTAGATGGAACTTCCACATCTAAGGTGTTATCGTTAACTGGTAAGGCCATTGGTAAAATTGTCCTGCACGAGCTGAAGAATAGGCTCAAACTACCATTGGAACGTTGTGTTGGCAAACAGACGGATGTGCTGTTATGTTTTCCGAAGTTCGAGGTGCTGCCACTGAAGTACAGAAGGAGGCCAAAAACGCTTATAAGACACCATGCTATAGGCACAGACTAAATAACTCTATATCCCGTAGTTCCAAGGTGCCTGCTGTTCGGGACGCTATATCAGTAATGAAAGAGGTCATTAATTTCTTCAAGACACACCCTAAAAGAAAAAGTGTCTTAATGAACACCTTGGGTTGTGCACTCACATCACTTTGTGAGACCCGGTGGGTAGAGAGGCATGACAGTGTACTTCAGTTTTCAGCTGATCTTGTAAAAATTGTGCAGACTCGCGGAAAGATTGCTGAGCGGCATGACCCGAGCACAGCTGGTAAGGCTGCTTCTCTGGTGTTAAATTTGTGCAGCTCACAATTTGTGTTCTCATTATTGTGTCTGAGCGATGTGCTATCTCTAAAGCAGTCTCTAAGCAAACTATTGCAGAAACCTTCCATTGATCTGAATGACAGTGCTACACACGTCAAGAGCACTATCGCTATTCTTGCCAGTCGTCGAGAAAATTTGGTCACTAGCTTCAGTAACGTCTGGAAGCGTGCAGAGAAACTTGCGGATCAACTAGGCATCGAGCTCAATATTCCTCGTGTACCTCGCCACGGTCGGCGCCAAGTTTATCGTGACAACCCTCAAACAAATTCGGCAGAAGAATATTACAGAGTTAACAGTCTATGCTCCCCTACTGGACTTCATTATAACTGATTTACGAGAAAGATTCTCTGCTGAAACTTTGGATGTGTTCAACCTTTCTGTTTTCCGTCCAGAAAGTATTGTGAAGATCTCTGCAGGTGAAGCAGAAAAAAAAAAAAAAAAAAATGCAGAGTCCCTCACCAACCGCTTCGGTTCGTTGCTTGACGTGGACAAAGGCATTGCTTCTCTATGTTATGGGATGAAATGTTGTGGCGAGAGAAATGGAATCAAGAAAAGGAACGACAAAAGAGCTTCCAACCATCGTCCTTGACATACTGGCTAGACGTGATAAGGATGCATATCCTATAGTACATAAGCTTTTATTGCTCCTGGCAACGCTTCCAGTGACAACTGCATCTGCTGAAAGATCGTTTTCGTCGTTGCGGCGCCTGAAAACTTATTTAAGAACGTCGATTAATGAAAACCACCTCCTTGGTCTTGCACTTATGCATATTCATTACCAGATTCCTGTAGACGTAGAAAAAGTAATTAAAAGATTTTCAAAAAGTGAGCGTAGAATTTAATATTTAAGAGCAGTATTGTGAATATACATATTCAATATTAAATTTCATTTTATTTACACTTTTGCATTTTTATTTTATTTCTTATTTTTTTTACAAGAAGAAAGAAAGAAATTTCTTATTGTTAATATTTACATTGATGAGGAAAAACAGCTTATTATGAGCATAAAATGACGTAATTAACAATATAAGATGATTTCCTGAACACAGTCAAGTACCCTGTTATAACTTTTCGCAGTCGTATCGTCATTGCTGCTTATAAACACATGCCCGAATTCCATGGCTACATTCTGTCAGATGAAAGCAATTGGTGAACAAATTTCGAAGATTTAAGAATGAAAACAAATGAACATTAGCATTTTTATAGATTATTTTACATTAGCAGACAAACACAGAGTTTTTCAAGTGCACGTGTCGTATTTGAAGAATATTTTTTAGGTAATGCAGTAAGTTATTTCATTAAACACACTTAACACATAGCGATACACAATTAAACTAAAAACAGAATATATATATATATATATATATATATATATATATGTGTGTGTGTGTGTGTGTGTGTGGGCGCGCGCGCTCGTATAGAGTATTAATGGTTTTATTTGGAATTAATTTTTTGGAAGGCAGGTACCAAAAAATTTGCTCCCTCCTGACCGAGATCCTGGATCCGCCCCTGTGTGTGCCGACAGCTTCTGAACTGAACTGGGGCTGTCCAAGTGTAAAACTGTACTTACCGCGCTAGCCAAATTCTGCATGTTCCTTAAAAACGTCCGTTTTGATGGTTTGTATGTAAAGAGATTTATTGTTGTTGTTTGAAGAACTCTGCAAACAGCACATGCGGCGGGAAAGCCTCAGATCACAGATTTATTTTTATTTCTATGAATATTTGAAAAACTGCTAAAATCAAAGACAAGCAATATTAAATTTTAATTTCTCCAATGATAAAGAAATTAACATTCAAGACTCAGATCACTAACACAACGGCTTCTGTGGCAAAATAACTACTTACGTCGGCTTCTAGCAGCAATTTTCGGAACTTCCCTAGGCTTTGCCCCTGAATTACGCTGCAGGTGCATTTTTTGACTACGAAAGTCGGAAAGAGGTCGGGTTGCTTTTGATATGTTCCTTCTTTCCCTTCACGCTCTTCTCTTAGGCTAGCTAGCAAGAGCAAAACTTTGAATATGCTAAATGATCGACAAGTTTGTCAGAACTACCAGTGGAGATGTCTGGTTCAGCACCGAGTTATTTGATTTTCATTTATAGATCACCTCCACACATGACAACATTGCAGACATCATAGCTGTGTGTAATCGGCGTAGGTGTGGAAAATTTTCTTCACCTTGTTGTGTTGATGACTCCACCCAGTGATTTGTGGTGCTCATAGTCAGTGTACATAAACATTATGTGAATATTTGTGATGGTCTAGTTTTCCGCTGAAAGAAATTCAATAACTGCTCTTTGCTTGTAATACACCTCAGTTGCACATGCTACTTTGAAGACTGGTTGGAGCAGTGCCATCTACTGAGAGCTATTGGAATGAGATGATGCAGCAATGTTTAAGTATCGCAAACATCCATATGATATTACCATTCACTGATTTTTAACACATTTTATTATTCAATATTTCCAAAATTACAAATTTGTCTTTTCAATATTAAATTACATTATACTCTACTATAGAAAGTCAAAGGTATGTTTTGGGTCTGTTTATTTAGAATGCATTCATTCTTTCAAATATTTCTTGTTGTTTATTTTTTTTTAATATCAGTATTTGTCCTCCTTATTTTACTATTAGACATGAAGGGGAGTCAAATGAAAACCAAACATCTGCCACAATGGTAGCATGGAATGTTTCCATGCAAACGTAATCACCACACATATTACAACACTTAGCCTATTGGGAGATGCGATGTTCATTACTGTTTGATAGAATGCAGTTGGCCACTGATGGATCCACAACTGCACCCACTCCCGCACGTCCTCAACCGAGTGAAACTGGCGTCCATGCATATCTTCCCTCAGGTTACTAAAGATGTGAAGATCATACAGTGAAGATGTAGGCTGTATGGAGGATGTTGCAGTGTTTCCCAACCAAATAGCTAATGCGTAGCCTTTGTCTGATTGGCAGCTTGGTGATGCGCAACAGGATGATTCTGATCGCCTGAGGGCAAATGGAAAAGCCAACAGTGGAAACATGCCACTTCTCGCCCACCACAGAAATCCAACACTGCTCACAAAAGTTCTGGCAAGGTCATGATGACCTTTTCAGATTGCAGGGGCCTCTGCTCGTCGAGTTCTTCGAGGATGGAAGCACAATCAATGCACAGCCCTATGAAGACATTTTTCAAAAAATGCGATGCACCATAAAATCAAAACGCCCAGGAATGCTGCCTCTTTTACTTTTGTATGATCCACTAAACAATTAAGCTTTGACACGGGTATGGAGTACATGAAAATGAGATACTAAATTTCATACGACTGCATGTTTCTAAGTATTACAGGCTTTTGCAGTTTATGAATTATTTTCATTCCATAGCAAACTTTGCTCCAGTATTAGTATTATGCACGTGTTGTGAATTGATCTCAGTCTGACATGAATGTATCCCACTCACACGTTGTAACCATAATGTTTTGGCCCCTTTTGGCCTAAATATGAAGACTTTTTGGCTCCAAAACATCTCGATTCTGTAAAAGATGCCATGGGACTAGCTTCTCCTGATAAATCCCGCTATTCTCCTAATTCTTACAACACAGCTATAATGAGAACCTGTGTCCCATCTACAAAGTGCGTGTTTGTTTGCGCGCGCGCGCGCGTGTGTGTGTGTAAAGTTTGGTGAATGATCTCAGAAAATGAAGAAAAGCGAGTACAAGTGAAATACCCTTAGTAGCCTTCGAAGTAGTCACCATTAGCTACAACACATCTCTGACATCAGTTGTAAGGGTGTTGGAAACCAGCAAACGGTACTTGTGTATCGCTTGAAAGACTGTGGTTGCACATTGTTGAATAACCACAATGTCTGTGCGCTCAATTTTCTCGCTCAATGCAGTGTGTCTGTTCTTCAGTATCCTTCTTCTTCTCCATATTTGGCGCCAGCAGACTTATTTTTGTTTCCCTGTCTTAAATTAGCCCAGAATGACTTATGCTTCATAGACACTGCACAAGAGTGTGGTGCTTAGAGCGATTCTACAGGATGTGTTGGCTATTTCCAACAGCTTTGCAACCGTTATCAGAAGTGTGATGTAACTAATGTTAATTACTTTATTTCCTGAGACTGTTCACTGAATTTTTCAGTTACTCTTTGTAGCGTCACAACAAATGATAAATAGGGCCCCGGTGCAGTGTGGGGCAATTGTGCATCATGATGGTTTGAGCAGGTGAGGGAGGCGAGGTGGGAGTTAAAAAAAAAAAAAAAAAGGGTCAAATGGCTCTGAGCACTATGGGACTTAACTACTGAGGTCATCAGCCCCCTAGAACTTAGAACCACTTAAACCTAACTGACCTAAGGACATCACACACATCCATGCCCGAGGCAGGATTCAAACCTGCGATCGTAGCGGTCATGTAGTTCCAGACTGTAGCGCCTAGAACTGCTTGGCCACCCCGGCCGGCAGTGGGAATCCAGGAAGCTCCAGGGAGAGGCAATGGCAGATGTAACAAGTTCTTTATTGATGATTGAGCTGCTTGATACACTGGGTCAGTGACCAGCTAGTCAATGAATTCTCCTGGCTAGCTGCCTGCATGCCCCATGAAGCTGACGTGCAGGCAGCCTCGCTGTTTCTGCGTGTACTTGACGTTGTTGTATCTGTCATGGCCCTTGGGCTGTCTGGTTGCATTGTGGCGATGGATGCCCACAATGATGAGACACCTGGCGGTAGACAGCTGGCATGCTGGGAGTGACCTGCTGTTCCCCTGGGAAGAAGTCTGCCACGCTGCTGGTGTTGTCCCGGCACGGCCAACTGCGCCATACTACTAAGTCTGGGGAGGGACTTAGTGCATAGAGCTGTTGCCCTACTGTGGCCTCAAACAAGTGACTTTTACTGGCTGGTTGATGTGGCGACCTCATCCGCTACAGCCCCATCATCCTGGTAGGGTGCCTATGCATCATTATGACTCACATATAAAATAAATATTGTTATGTTTTATATATAATTTTGCCTAAATTTAATCTTCTTTTTATGTTCTCAGTTAACTGCACATTTAATTTTGTGTTTTACTTAAAGTACATATTTTCCCAAAACGAAACTTTTTGTGTGTGATCTACATGGTTTTGTAAACATTTTGCTTTATGGTATTTTCATTTGCTGCTATGAAGTTTTACTTTCCTGTTTAGTTATATTTCATTTCCTCTATGTTCTATGTGTTTTTGTGCACTGCATAAATATTTTTTTTTATTTGTAATATAAATTTTGTATATGGTGTTGTATAAACGTTAGTTGATAAACATTGTATTTGTGATGCAGTCTATCCAGCCATGGCTGGTAAACAACAAAGATATAGTATCCTAAAACACCACTGCCACTGTCAGTGTGGAAATCTGCCTTGCCCGTTGCTCTCTAGTCTGTGCAGGCCCGTTGAGTTCACTCTTTCAACAACCTAACATGCATCTCAGCATTGCGTTGGCCTTGTTGAATTATTACAGTGACAACATTACATACTGACCTGCCAAAAGTGCTGCTGTAAACATCATTCAGGCTCACACTATTATGCCCATGTATGATTGGTACACTAATTTTACCCTCATCTATGAACAAGATCTGGTGTCTCAGGTCGACCTCAAAACCAGTTTCTTATTAAATTCTGAGGTGTGATAAAAAAATGGTGAAAATTTTTTAGCAGCAATTTCTGGCACTACAATTTGTCTGCTAGCCTGGTTCATTGAGACAGGCAGCGTCAAGTTGGGAAACATTGTGACTTGTCAGTCAGTGTCCAGAGATGCTAGAGTGATGTTGTGTTTACTATGTGTGTCATGCATAATTGATTTCGAACAATGCATGGACACTGTTTTGTTTCAAGTTGCAAAACTGCCAAAGAAACGTATGAAATGTCGAAATTGTATATGGCAATACTTCTGTAACCATCAAGGCTGTTTACAAGTGATATGAGTGATTTAAAAGCAGAAATGAGTTGGTAAATGTGAGCAACGTTCGGACGTCTGTGAACCTCAAAAACAGGAGAAAACGTCCAAAAAGTGTCAAAAAATTTTCATTCGAACAGGCGAATAATTATTCGAGAGCTCACTGAAGAACTTTGTATCCTGCACAGGGCCCATGCAAAGCATTTTAATCAATAATTTGCAAACGAAACGAGTGACTGCAAAATTTGTTCCCAGACTTTTGAATGATGAACAGAAGGAAAATTGTGTGTCAGTTTGCCCAGCACTGAAGTATCATCTTCATTCAGACCCGGACTTTATGTCCTCATTCAGATCCGGACTTTATGTCCAAGATTGTAACTGGAGATGAAATGTGGGTGTGGGTACGATGCACAGATGAAAGTTCAAAGTTCCCAATGGAAACCAGTGAATCTCCTCACCCTAAAATGGCACGTCAGGCAAAATGCTCCTTTTTTTCACTCTTGAGGGCATAGTGCAATCAGGGATTGTTCCAAGGAGAACAACTGTAAATGCCAAAGGCCTTTGAGAAATGCCTCCAGTCTTGAATTCAATGCTGGAATAAGTGCATTGCTACACAGGACAGTACTCTGAAGGAGATTATTGCTTTGTTTCTAATAAAATTTTTCACTGTATTTTTTTGATCAAACCTCCAACATGTTGATACAAAACTTTGTATCCAAAATAACTGACGACTTGCCTGCATGTCACCAGTATTATTTACTATGTTGCTTGCTGCTAGTTGCTTATGAGTCATGTATCACACTTTCTGGCAATTTAACCTTCATGTATTGTCCCGTTGTTTCCTGTCCTCTTAGTCCTACATTTACCTCTTTTCCATATTCACACTACAAGGTTACACTTTCACTCTGTCTGATGCTCTAGCGACCCAATCTACTGAAATGTGGGCTATTTGTGGTTAATAATGATAAACAGCTCTCCAACTCATAAGAATAAAAAATACGAAAGCAGAGTTAGCACACCTACGACACTTGGTGTTATTGCATTCAAAATCACTGTCAGGCATAGTCATTTTCTGATCTGCTCATTAACTGCTCGGCAGAAATGAGTTCTTCCAATGTGACAATGAAGTGCTCCAGGGAATGCATTAGGCCGGTTCTAGAGTTTGATTTGGGAACGTTATATTTGGTGCTGGCAATAATTCCAATGGTACAACTGGCCAATACAACTGTAGTTGTGAGATGTTCACTTGCATGATTCCCATATTGTAGACGTTAGATAGAAGGATAGAGATGTCTGCTGTAGTCCCATTCATTAGTAACACACTTCAATCCGTCTGGCCTCCGTGAGCTTCTCCTGCTCATAAGAACTTGCCACTACTATTGTGTCACCAAAAGTGGAGTAAATTCTATGAAAACTTGCTTACTGTTCAGGTGACATAAAGCAATACAGCTCAGAATTCTATTGCTTTATTCTCGCCCTCAATGCATCGCAGCCTGAGGACAGGGACGAATATCATCCTGTCCCACTCCTCAGAAGGCTACTACCACCAGCAAACCCATTCACAGAAAAAGAAGTTTTACACTGACATAACTTACCATATTCACTACAATCCTATACATATGCACACATATAGTTTTAAAAAAGTCCTTGACATATATCCCTTATTTTCGTCATCTTCTTGATCTTAAGGCATACAGTACATTGTGTACAGGCTGAACCACATCTTCTTGTCTCTTCCTGTGAGTCCTTCTTCTCACGTTATTCTGTGCCGCTGCCATCAAAACTCTTGGAATCGACTCTGGACCACATCAAAAAGGTCACAGACATTGAATATTTACTATTTTCGTTCTTACTGGGCAACTGAAGTTTCACATTTACTGAAAAAGGGGTCTCAACCACCTGATAGGACCCTTGATGAACTGTGATGAGCTTCTTTGTCTTCCCTTTTGGCGTGTAAGGACTAGATAACATCGCCCTTTGTTTCCCTTTATACTGCTGTAAACATGCCAAAAATTTAATTGATTCGCCCTACTTCTCTGACACCTTTGTATTCGCCTCCTGTACTCATTTTCTGCAGTTCTCTTAGTGTTCTCACAAACTTGCAGATTGACTCTCCATCTTTACTCTTTTTGCCTTTGTCAAATTGAACAGTGATGGCACTTTCCGTCTATACACCACTTTATCTGGGGACAACCCAGTAATCATATGTACTTTTGAATTATACGCTGACACTATGATGCACATTTGTATAGTAATTTCTTAAGCGTTCTGTGTAGTCTTTCTGTTCTGCCATCGGCCAGTCGATGGAGATGACCAGTTCTTAATTTCTTAACATGGAATAACTGACACAGCTCCTTCAATAAGGCTGACATGAAATTTGTACCTTACTCCATGATTATTGTACCTGGCGTGCCTAACTGCAACATCCAGTTGTTAACTACAGCTTGTGCAACTGTCACTGGTTGCTGGCTTGGAAATAAGCCTGAACTACTTATGTTAATATGGATCAGTTTCCTGCTGAGTTACGACTCAACAGTCCTAATACACCAATTCCAAACACTTCAAATGGCTTGGATGTACTTGCTTAAGATTCAAGTCAGCTCACAGTGCACATTTTATTCAATTCCTCATGTACTGATCCATATCAGATTTCCTTCCTCTCCGCCAGTATCTCTTGGCCACTCTCTGGTTTGTTGCAGTATGCTCTCCATGATCAAATACCATGTGATCATGTGCTTCTTTTAGAATCTCTTCCTTGCACTTCACTAGTACTACCGCCCATTGTTCTAGCCTCGTTTCCTTGCACAAGAATGCTTCACATTGATTAAACTGCAGTTGAGTCCTGAACTGTTTACAGTAAGTGGTTTGCACTGCTTATAATTCTGCAAAGCTATGGCCCAGAAATGATAACAGTGCTTTCTTCCTGCTTAATATATCTACATTCCCCTGTTTATCTCTTGGCTTGTGTAATACTTCATAGTCGATTTCACTAAGTTTTGAAGCGCATCTTGTCAGCCTGGTAGATAGATTCTTCAGTTGTAATAATTACTTCAAAAATGGTTCAAATGGCTCTGAGCACTACAGGACTTAACATCTGAGGTCACCAGTCCCCTAGAATTAGAACTACCATACTTAAACCTAACTAACCTAAGGACATCACACACATCCATGCCGAGACAGGATTCGAACCTGCGACCGTAGCAGTTGCGTGGCTCCAGACTGAAGTGCCTAGAACCACTCGGCCACACCGGCCAGCAATAACTACTTCGAAACAATGTTGTTGGTCACTATTGGGATTTTTTTCTCATAAAGATAACATCTAAAATATGTGACACCACAAACGAGCCTCACATCTCTCTCTCCAACACTGAATAGTTCTTCTTTGCCACATTCAGGTGTCTTGACATATAGGCTATAGGATGCTCTTCACCATTAACCTCCTGGCTCAAGACATCCCTAAGCATGATTGGTTGCATCACACGAAAGGGTAAACTCCTTCCAAAAGTCTGGAAATCCTAGAACTGGGCTGGATGTCAAAACTCTTTAATGCTGCTTCAGATACACCCAAACACTCTTCTGTAAATATGAATTTCACACCTCTTCTTAGCAACTGTGTGAGTGGTCATTATATGTCAGCAAACCCTTCCACCCCACAGACAATTACAGTTCCTTAATTAAATTAGGCTCTGGAAACTCTTGTACAGCTTGCACTAGCCCTGGGATCAGTCCTTACTTTATCTTCACTAATTATATAGCCTAAATACTGTACCTCTTCTAATGCAAAATGGTTCTTCTCTGTGCCCAACATCAGATGTGTAGCCTTCAATCTCTCAACTATTTCCTTCAGACGTTGCCTGTGCTCCTCCTTGTCTTTTGAGAATATGGTGACATCGTCCACGTAAACTAGACACTGGTGCAGTTTCTAACCCCACAACACACATTCCAGTAACCTATAAAACGTTGCAGGCGCATTTTCAATCTGCAATCTACCCTTCAAATTGTACAGATTTTTTGAAATGTCATTAGTAATGAGTGAAACTGGTAATGAGTGAAATAAACAATTTGAGAAATGGCAGATTACAATTGGCTGATGAGGATTGTGGAAAACAAAAATCGTCATAACTGGTGGTTGTTGGTTTGTCATTAATAAGGCGAAACATGACCATGAGAAGACAATTAAGAATTTCAATGCCAGTATTGGGCTTATAGAAAAATGACTCTTCAGAATAATATCAGACTTTGTAACAAAAATGTAAAAAACGACAGGTTGTATCACTGATCTTGTGATATGAAATTAAAGTGCTACAATGACAGCTTACTAATAGCATCACCATGTTAAGATGACGAACTTGATTCACACTCTCCAAAAATTTTTGCTGTAAATACATTTAGAAAAAAAAAACTTAGAGCAAGGAAATGTTTAACACAATTGGTGATTCCATCTGCATCTCATTAAGTTCATAATTATAATAAAATATACAACAAAGAAAGAAGCCACCTTTTGTCTAACATGTAGTCAGGAGCAGCATCAAGGAAAGAAAGACAATAGCAGATGATGCCACTCCAGCATTTGTTTTCTAAATGAAACACAAATGAAAAGTTAATGCAAAATACTTTTAAGCTACTTTTGTATTCAATCATATAATCTTTGGATTTGGAAAATTGTCAGTATAACTCATAAATGTTCTATTATGCATCCCCCTTGAATGACACTGGTACAGTTTTCCAAATAATTCGCTATTCCATTCAGCAAGTCACTAGCCCATTTACATTCCCCTAGTTGAAATCATTGTTTCTCACAAATGGAGTCATTCTACCTTTTCCTGACCTTGAAACCACTCACTATACACTGCATTACATCTCAGATATGCAAAATAAAAAAGGTATTGGTTCTATTAATACAAGTAAGAGATGATTACATGTACCTTAATATGTTTCCTTCTCTTCGCTCTATAGAGTCTGTCTTCTCAATGTTCTTTGTAAACGTAAGACACATGGGAATGAACATTGAACTTCCATCTTACAAAACAATCAAACATTACTGTAAAATGTAAACCTTCATGGTCAGAGACATCACAATTAATAAAATGTTCCATGTTATTTTGCTATTTTAATGTCTCATATTAAAACCTAATATTTCGTCCCTCTTTGCGGAGGACATTTTCAAGGGGAATTACAGTTTCTTTGAGTGTCCGATTCACACCCTGGCTAGCTACTGACTGCAGCAAGATTCTGTTTACGCGTACTCCCACACAGTGGTGTGATGTCACATGCTTTGAATACCCAAGCACAACTGACCGTTGTCGTTGCCATTGTCACTGTTCCTATCAGCACCAGAATAGAGATTTCATTGCAAAGATGGACCTCGCCGTGGACATTGAGAGGGAAGTTGCACATCATGCAGCCTATTGCACATGTCCTGTGGCTGCACAAAAAGCATTTCTACAAGAACTGACTACAGTTTTTCGTCCAAGGATCTACAATAGATTATAGTTAGAAGAATTACTAGCTGCAAGTTTGGTATAGAATCTGACAGGGATTCCATTAAACACTGAAGTTTTGTTCAGTTTTAATGATTTCCCAACACCTCTGACACTAATATGTATTTGATTCATCTTTTTAGTGGTACGAGGATTAAACTCGTGCCATTCTCCTGGGTTTTATGTTAACAGTCCCAGAACACTTCTGTCAAACTTTCAACTGAAATCCTAAGCCTCACAGAAGTTTCAATCCAATCCAAAGACCTCATCTCCAGCCCTACACCAAACTTTAACCATGTTGGACTTTTCAAAAACCTTCTGTCCTTCTCTTGGTCCCCCCAATGGCAACACTTCTTTGTCATCATTCCCTGCAAACAAAGTCAACATAATCCCATCATTGAACCCTGCCTCTCCCAGTTCATACCACCACCCAACCATGATCCTCACCCCCTCCCACATAATAACCCCGTGGTTACCTTCAAGGGATTCCTCACCTCAAACCTGACCTCTCCAACCTCCTCCAATTCCTTTCCTTGTAATATCAACCTTTCAGCAGAAGAAAGGGTAGCCACACACAGCCTCAATGCAGATCCTCACCTAGTTATCCTACCTGCAGACAAAGGTTTCACCACTAAATTGCAGTGACCTCTTGGCAGAAGATTTTTGCCAACTGTGTGACCTCTTGTAATGTTACTGCGAAAAATTGTGATGCTGAGTTCTAAATTAAATACAGCAGCTCTCATTGTCTTCACTGGGGATGATCAATTCAGCTTCTCTTTCCTGTGCACATTAGTTCCTGAAATAATGAAATGAAATTGCTGCTGACGCTGTTAAGCAGTAAGACAATATTTCAGTAAACGGTTAAAAGTGCCGTGAGTCCCCACAATAGTGACATGTAAGCTGCTTTTAAAAAAATGAAAACTGCTGAAAAACATTAACTATATTCACTACTAATCATTAAAGGAGAATAAACTGCAGACAAACACACACTTAATTAGAGGCAAACTGGCACACAACTATAAATTATAAGTGCTGTTTTGCGATAAAAATCATCAGTGTCCCTCACAGGTAAAACACAGACAAAGTCCAACTTTAATGTTTAGAAACAAGAGTGCAAAACCCACATCTCACAAGAATCACAGATCGAGACGGTCACCAAGCAGGAAGGCCTCTGAGTTTTCTAAACCCAGCTATTGGACTACTCATAAAATTTTTATCTTGCTAAAACATGTGCAGCTGGGATCACCGCCCATCTAACCTAAATGTTACTTTAAGTAGCTTTTATAGAACACTCTCTGACCAACACAGGTTCCGCTGTAACCACGTCGTACCAAACTCTGTTGACATCGTGATGCCTGTCCCATTTATATAGTCGTGGACTACCCTCTTTGTGAAACTCCCTTATGCATCAGTTAATGAAGTTCGCAGTTTCACCAGCCTCACTTACCTCTTTTGATACAGAGAGATTAAGATGTGAAGATGAAGCCATTAGCTACTCACTGAAATTCCAGTGTACAGTGTTATATGATATTCTATTATATGTACAACGGTTTGCCCAATAATTAAAGCTGAACAACTGTAAACTTAATGCAGCGCTTAGGAGAGTTTGTGGCGGCATGCAGTCAGTTAAGTGGACCTATTTTTGGACAGCCATGTTTGAGGTTTGTGATATATAGCGCGCTGACCTTCAGTTTGTTGCAAACTTTTGAATTGGAGCGACTTTGTGTTTATGTATAGCAATATCAAGCTCATCATTAAAGTTCGTGTCGATGCGGCGGTTGGCGGGCGGCGAGATGGCGAGGCGCACAGCACACATACAATCATAGCTATGGCTCTTGCTGTATCGGCACTTCGCTTCTTCTTAGCGTCGCAATCCTTTTCAATTCAGTGCCTATAAAATATAGCCATGCTGTATTGTCGCCGGAAACGGCACATCCGAGGCTCAATGAAACCACTTTTTCCAGGATAGCCTCCTCGACCCGGAACGTGTTCTTCAGACCGATGCCCAACTCTGACTGTATTGCTGAGCCCGTTATGCTGTGCCGCGCCCGTGTGCATTTTCCCGCGCTCGCCTGCCATCCACCTTTTACCTCTCCCCTACAGATAGGGTATGCACCAAAGGTTTTACATTCCACATATCCTAATATATTGCCTATGTATGGGCCAGGCGCACAATTACAATTTTAAACATGTTACAATAGATTCAACATGTGTTACACTTCAATTCTGTTATAGCATTTCTTAAAATTTGACATAAATATTAATATTCACATCTAAAGTTGCTTACAGTTTCTTTAACATAATGACATGAAAAGAAAAGAAAATAAAATCAAAATATTGCTTACCCTAATTTATCGAAAATCAGAAGAAAAAATTATTATATGTACAGTTGTTGTTGTTACACATGCCCCTGTTTCCAGTAAATTTCACGAAGTATAAATTTGATGGGAACACTAAATTTTACATTTATACAGTGGTTCTGAATCTTTATGTGAATTTCCCATCCAAAAAAAATTTTTTTTTATACCATAAGCTTCCTTTCACTCACATTATATAGATCTACACAATTTTTTTTATCATATCAAGAACATTTACTTATCATTTACTTAAGTGCCTTTGGCACAGTCCACTCTCCTATCACAACATTATTTAAATATCAAATTACTCATTTTTACTAAATTTCTCAAAGAAATAATTTCAAAATCTGGAACACAAACATTTAACTACAAAAGCAAATGTAAATATCCGTATCTATATACACTATAAGACAATTTATTGCTGCTTGCATTGAATGGCAGTCCATTTCCTTACTTACTAAACAAAACACACACAATAATATTCAGAAAATTTACTACACATATTTGCTGCCTATTATTCAGATTTGGGCAGTCCTTTTCACCTCATATTGTCACATCTTCTGTATCACACTTACAATTCTCCATTGACTATTTATCTGCCCTCATTAGTGTTTGGCAGTCTTTCATATTATGACTCATATACTGTCCACTTTGGTTTTCGGCATTTACCCTTTCCTTTTCAGTCCTTTTCTCCATACATTCTTACATTTATAGTGCATTTGGTAATCTGAACTACATTAGCATACTGATATTTGTATACATATATTTACAGAGATTAGTTACATTTTGAATAAAATAGTTTCAGCATAGGGTACAGCACATTTACTGCAAATTGCTTTCTGAGTATCCTTATGTCACTCGTTTCTAGGAACATACAGTTTCAGGTCCACAACATTTCTTACACATAAAGGTCTTTTGGATTTTGGGTAGATCAGGTAGTAAGCATTATCGTGTGGAATGTTCTGTATCATCTACCAACTGATATGACTATTCCTCTCACGTCTGCCTCTTGAGCACAACCTATGCACCTTCGTGACAGTTCTCTTAGCTCTTTGACAGCTGAGTGTGTTCTGCTTACAACTCAGCTCACGAGTGCAACTTGTGACCTTCTAGTTCAATGCCAACAGATTAATGACCTCAAAACTAATAAAGCCATGTTACAATGGCTCATCGAGGATACTTCTCATGCCCTCGACCTCGCCAGACGTGAGATCTCCAGCCTTCACAGCACCAGCTGCTCAGTCTCACCACCAGCCGCCGACAAAGATCACCGTGTGATGGATGATATTAAGGTCAGTGTTCCTGCCTCACCTAGTGAACAGTGTGATTCCCTCCCCCAACCGCGGAGTTTTTTGGATGTCACCAATGGTGCGTGTCATAAATTAAACACTACTGAAGGCCCCCCTGTTAGACATAAAGCTCAGAGACTGAACCCTCATAAACTTAGGGATTGTTCTCCCCTCATCCTGCAATTGATCATCACCAATTCAACTCGTTCCAAAAAGAGGCAGCTCATTCAGACTCTGTGGGGATTACCGTTGACTAAACTACAGAACTATTTTGGACAATTACCCAGTCCCCCATATACTGGACTTTGCACAACAACTGAGTGGTTCTCAAATATTCCGTGTGGTAGATTGCAAGAAAGCGTATCATCAAATCCCGATGCACTCTGATGACATACATAAAACTGCTATCGTCACGCCCTTTGGCCTTTTCGAGTACTGCTACATGCCATATGGTTTAAAGAATGCAACACAGACATGGCAACACTTCTTGGACTCCCTCCTTTTTGCGCTCCCATTTTGCTATGCATAGCTTGACAATATTCTAATTTTTTCATCATCATCATCATCAGAAGAAGAAGAAGATCACGAATATCATCTCAATGCAGTGTTCCATATCCTATCCAATAACAGTGTGGTAATCAACGAGGACAAAACACATGCACTTCAGTCACCTTTCTTGGCCACAAAGTGTTGGCTGCAGGTATTAGATGTATCTCAGACAGAACTGTGCTGGTTAGCCAGCTATCCCCACCTGAAACGTACCACAACTTGCATCGTTTTTGGGGATGATTAATTTCTTCCATCGCCACATCCATAAGGCTGTGTCACTACAAACACTATTGACAGATGCTCTGTCAGGTCCAAATACAACAGGCATATGCAAAGTACTGTGGACCGAG
The DNA here is from genome assembly GCF_021461395.2 of Schistocerca americana. NCBI lineage: Eukaryota > Metazoa > Arthropoda > Insecta > Orthoptera > Acrididae > Schistocerca > Schistocerca americana. The sequence continues at coordinate 793,217,920 of NC_060122.1, forward strand.
GAAATGGAGCACGCATTTGCGGATTTGAAACAGACCCTCACGCAAGCTGTCACCTTAGCTCATCTGGTCGCGGATGCCAAAATCTCTGTCACCATGGACGCCAGCAATTCTTCCAACAGCACATTGGAGATGAAGTTATTGCCCTCCCGGAAGAAATGGTCTGCATTCGACTGGGAGCTATTTGCTGTGTACACGGCTATATGTCATTTCTGTGAAGACATTGAGGGCAGGTACGTTACGGTCTTCACCGACCACCGCCCCCTCACAGACACTTTACTCAACCCACTTGTGAACCCCCTCCCCACCGGTCTCACCACATAGAGCTTATTGCCCAACGCACAAATGAATTTCGCTACATACGGGGAGCAAACAATGTTGTGGCCGATTATCTCTCCTGCATCTCTTCCATAGATAGTGTCATTGACTTAGATGCACTTGCCTGAGCACAACATCATGATGCATAAATAATGAAATTACTCACAGACAATTCCAGGGTTCTTCAGATTGAGCCTCACATGCTCTGTGAGTCAAGCATCCCACTCCAGTGTGATATCTCAACTGGTTCTCCCTGCCCACTCGTCCCATCATCCGTGAACCGACAGATTTTTGATTCCATACATAACCTTGCCCACTCGGGCATCAAGGCCATGACCAGGCTCATCACTGAACGCTTTGATGGCCTGGAATTAAAGCTCAGAGCCGCGGCTGGACACAGGCGTGTGTTGCATGTCAACGCTCCAAGGTTGGTAGGCACATGCCACCCCCTGACTGTCAAGTTTGGTGTACCCCCAGGTCACTTTAGACATGTACACCTTGATTTGGTCGGTCCACTGCCAAATGGTCCAAATGGCTCTAAGCACTATGGAACTTAACATCTGAGGTCATCAGTCCCCTAGACTTAGAACTACTTAAACTTAACTAACCTAAGGACATCACACACATCCATGGCCGAGGCAGGATTCAAACCTGCGACCATAGCAGCAGTGCGGTTCTGGACTGAAGTGCCTAGAACCGGGTCCACTGCCCCCCTCATAAAACTATAGATACAGCTTGTTAATTATCGATAGGGTGACCCGTTGGGTGGAGGCTACCCCTATGGTGGACATTTCTGCACACTCTGTTGCTTGTTATTTCATAGCCACAGGGATTTCACACTTTGGCTGTCAATTCCATGTTACAACAGATCAAGGCTGGCAATTTGGATCTATACTTTTCTCCAAATTATGTGAACTCTGTGGGGTGGGGCCTGCCACCCTCAAAGTAACGGCCTCGTGGAGTGGTGGCATCGGACCTTACAAGAGCCCTCATGTGCCACAACTCCCCGTGCTCTGACACATTACCCTGCGTTCTCCAGGGAATTCGTGCATTCTTCAAGGAGGACCTCAAGATTGCCCTGGCCGAAATATTGTATAGCGAACTGTTGGACCTTCTGGCCAAGTTTGTTGAGGACTCTCCTCCACTTGTAGACACTGAACTCCCTCCCCTAGTATAGCAGGTGCGCTCCCATATTTCTCGGCAGCGTGTGCCACCTCCTGGTTCTCAGTCCACTCTGACTGTGTTTATCCACAAGGAACTAGACGAGTGCGATTAAGTGATGTTATGCAACGACTCAGTGTGCGCAAATTTACAATACCCATATTCCGGCCCTCATATAGTGTTAGTTCAGGCAACAAACACATTTGACATTCTCCTACATCACCGACCTGTTACTGTTTCAGTTCACAGACTGAAGCCAGCATGGAATGTTGCAGACGATGTTGTGGGCGAGCCTGCCCATGTCGAGCCGCCTACATCACCTCATGAGGTTTTCGCTGATACCGACGTCTCACCGCCAGATGCCTGCTTGGCACTGGCTCCAACTCCAGCCTACCCAAGTCCGACCCCTGATGGTGAGGGTTCCCCTTCCTCACCACTCACCCACTTTTCCCCCTCCCCTCCTAACTCTTTCACCTTCCAAACAGATGTGTCCTGTTTTGCTCCAGATGACATCTCTCTACAGGTACATGACAATTTCATTTTCATCCTTCACGCTCCTCCCTACTCAGCTGATGACCCTCCCAACTCTTCCATTTCTATCATCAAACATCTCCAACTTCCCCCAAGTGCAGAGATCAATACGACCTCTTCTTTCATTGATGCTACAGGCCTCGTAACTATCACCATCCCACTCACTCCTTTCCCCCTGACCACTTCTGATGATCCACCTTGCTCACGCGTGGGCTGCTTATTATGCTTACCCGACTGGCATAAGGACTATGGCATTCCTTCCCCTCCCTCCCTCACCCATCAGCTCCAACTCACACATGCCCTGCCTACACACCCAGATGTACTTATTGCTCCTGGATCTTCATCTGTGTGCAGTGTCCCTGATGCCTCCCCCCCAGCATAATGCCATAAGTGCTCTGCACTGCTGGGGGGGGGGGGGGGGGCTCTGTGGCGGCATGCAATCGGTCAAGGGACCTATCTTTGGACTGCCATCTTTAAGGTTTGGAACAGATAGTGCATGGATCTTCAGTTCATTGTGAAACTGTGTGTTTATGTATAGCGATATCAAGCTCATCATTAAAGTGCTTATCTCTATATGTGGAATCTTAGCATATTCATTTAAGCCATCATATCTACTTCCACAAGTTCTTCCTCTTTGTGCTATAAATCCATAAAATATTATTAGAATTATTAATTTGACACCATTTCTTTACTGGAATATTACTTCTCTTTTCATTGCACTACTCAGAATTTAGATGTTTTTGATAGTGCGTTACCTATGGATGAACCTAGATAAAATTATAAACAAATGAAAGAAGCATACAATAAAAATTATAAATCTTAAGAACTAAATATTGTAAACTGTCTGGTACATCATCCAACAATGCATTCTGCCTTGATGTATACTTATTTTCTGGTACATTTCATGTGAATTTTCATTTAATTTCAAGTAAAATGTGTCTGCTGAATTATGCTATATATCATGTGTATGTACCAGTCAATGCGTCTCACTGAGAGCCATAATTGGAGTGTGTGATCTTCATTGTACATGAAATTATTATACTTTTCCTGATTCGCATTGAAAAGAAAATATTGTGAAGCTGTATCTTTTTATATACAATGGTTATGAACAATATCGGCACACTGCCTGAATCGTGGTGCTCCCCTCTTTCATATATCCTCCTTTGTTGTGTCAAAAGGGTGATCATATGGGGTAATGAAGTGAATTTAGTGACTGTAATGAGAACCTTTTGGTAAGGAGGATGCAGCACATTATCCTAGATGGAGAGTCTTCATCAGATGCAGAAGTAATTTTGCATGTGCCCCAGGGGAGTGTATTGGGACCCTTGTCATTCATATAGTATATTAATGACCTTGCAGACAATATTAATAGTAACCTCAGGCTTGTTAAAGATGGTGCAGTTGTCTGTAAGGAACTATTATCTGAAAGAAGCTGCATATATATATTCAGTGAGATCTTGATAAGTTTTTAAAGTGGTGCAAAGATTGGCAACTTGCTTTAAATGTTCAAAAATGTAAAATTGTCCACTTCATAAAATGAAGAAAAAAAAAAGCATTCTATGACTCTAATGTCAATGAGCGTCTGCTGGAATTGGCCAACTCATACATCAGGATTGCCACAAGTTTCCCTAAGTGAAATTCCCTGATTTCCAGACAAGATAAGCATTTTTCCCTGACAAATTTTGAGACTGATTGATTGATTAATTGAGAGGGTTTATGGGACCAAACAGCAAAGTCATCAGTCTCGTTATTCCAAAGTTACTCACAGAAGAAAGAGGGTCTGCTGAAAGTGGATGGATCCAGTCAGGGGAGTCAAACTATAAAACAAGGAAGCTAAAACACACACAGTAAAAGGCATAAAAGGTTAGACCAAATCTAAAAATTTGGAGAAAGAGTGGTCTTTTCATGGGGGAGTGGTCATGGGGTCCCAAACCGAGAAAACATGAAGAGAGGCACCAACCACAACGACCCTAACCCTGCTCCAGGAGTAAAGCAAAACCTTATGTCTGGAAAAAACCATTTTCACAGAGGAAACTGAGGACCAGTTCAACCATTCATGAATTGTCTGCTATTATTAAAATTAAGGAAGACTATACTTAGCATGAAGGGCCAAAAGAAGGGGACATTCCACCAATATGTGGGATACCGTCAGTCTGGCTCCACAACCATACTGTCGGGGTGGTTCATTATGCAGGAGAAAACAATGGGTGAGCCTGGTATGACCAATGCATAGATGGCATAACACAGTGGACTCCTTTTGAGAGGAGCAGAAGGAAGAGCACCAAAGCGCAGTAGTCTCCTTGACTGTGCAGAGTTTATTACTGAGAGCAGTAGCACACAAGATGTCATTCCACTTTTGGGCAGAGAGATTTGACATAGATCTGCATATCCGCAGCTGGAATTATGAAAGAGAATGGAGGGTGAGTATCAGCTCCTCTAGCCAAATGGTCAGCCAGTTCATTCCGTGCGATACGCACATGACTTGGGACCCAGAGAAAGAAAACTGAGTAGGTAAAGAGGACAGGGTACCCGAGATGGTCAGGAAATCTGCGAATGGCAATTGCATAAGAAACCAAGAGTTGGCTTCATCATATTTGTAGAGCGGGAATCCCCATTTCTGTGAGGAGTCTGTCAATGGGACTAGTGTGACAGGCACCAATAGCCAGACACACCCCACAGTGGTGAGTGGGATCAAGTATTTTCAGATTGGAAGGAGCCACTGGGCCATAAACCTGACTTCCATATTCTAGTCTCGACAAGACCAGAGCGTACAGTAAAGATGGAGAAGAGTAGTATAGTCTGCAACCCAAGATGCACGGGCCAGGAGGCAGAGAGCATTAAGTTTCCACATGCATGTAGTCTTCAGGTAGTGAATGGGTGGCAACCACATCAGGTTTTTATCAAAAGTAAGGCCCAAGAAACGGGCATGTGCTGCAACATCGAGGAGCTGGTCGCCTAAATAAAATTCTGGATCGGGGTGTACTGTGGGTCAATGACAAAAATCCATAACCCACATGTTGGAAGGAGAAAATTGGAAGCCATGGGAGACAGCACATGCAGAGGTACATCAAATGCCACCTTGGAGCTGGCACTCAGCAGACATTACCGAGTGGGAGCTGCACCAAACACAAAAATCATCGACATGCAATGCTGGGGTAACCTGAGGGCCAACAGAACTTATAAGTCCATAGTTGGCTATGAGGAAGAGTGTGACACTTAATACAGAAACCTGTGGGATACTGTTCTCCTGAATGCGAAGGGTGTTGAGCGAAGTGCCAACTCAAAACCAGAAGAGACAGTGAGAATAAAAATTGGAAGGAGGTGGTGAAAGCCCCAGTCACAGAAGGTAACTAAAATGTGATGGCGCAAAGCCATATCGTATACTTTATGTAGGTCAAAGAAGACCACAACAAGGTGCCAACGGTTAGTAAAAACCTGTAGGATTGCAATTTCCAATCTGAGTAAATGGTCAATTGGAGATCGTCTTTCCCGGAAGCCACACTGATATGGGCACAAAAGGCCCCAAGATTCAAGTACCCAACATAATTGGAAGCTAACCATCCTCTCAAGCAGTTTACAAAGTATGTTCATCAGGCTAATTGGGTGATAGCTGTAGAGAGACGTTGGATTCTTCCCAGGCTTAAGGATGGGGATAACTGTACTGTCTCACCATTGTGAAGGGAAGGTACCCTTGAGCCAAATGCAGTTGAAGACCCTGAGTAGATAATTCATCTGTGTAATGTTCAAATGTGGGATCATCTGGTTGTGGATGGAATCTGGGCCTGGGACTATGTCATGTGAAGAGGTAAGAGCCTGTAAGAATTCCCATTCAGTGAATGTTTCATTATAGGGTTCAGCTTGGTGAGGGTTGCAAGCAAGAAGGTTGCTGGATATGAAGAGGATGCCGATGCTGTCACAAAGTGTGTCACAATATATTCGTCAAGGACCAATCGATCAGTAGTCAGAGCATCTTGGAGGATAACCCCTGGTCAGCTGACTGTCGCTGGTGGCCCCGAAGGTTACAGAGCCTGGACTGAATCTGCAATGAAAAGCCATACATCTCCAGGGAGGAAACACTGCACTCCCAGCACTTCCTTTTATTCCACTTAATAAGGTAATGGGCCTTAGCAGGGAGACGTTTAAAAGCAATGAGGCTGGTCTGTGAAGGATGTCATTTAAATTGCTGCAATGCCCATTAGCTGTCCTGGACAGTGACTGCTACATCCCTGGTCCATCACAGTACCCGTCAATGAAGAGGGGACAGCAGTGCCAGCAGCATGAAGACTAGTGGCAGAGATGCCCTGCAAGACCGCATCAATGCGATTCAGGAGAGAGATGACAAAGTGCACAGCAGATGTATATAAACACCAACTGGCCCTGTGGAATGCCCAATGTGGGGACCTGTCTGCCTGGCGGCAGCAGGGGAATGACAGAATCACCAGAAAATTGCCACTGTCACAAAGATGACCATGAAGTGACCAATGTAGGCAAAGCCGCAAGAGCAGGGGGAAGGGAGGAGGGGGGGGGATGTGAGATTGTGAGATCAATAGCAGTAAAGATTCCATGAGTGGAACTGATTTGGGTAGAGGAACAGTCATTAAGGAGACACAAATCAAAGTCTTTAGTAAGTTGGTCAAATAGAAGACCCTTACCTGATGAAGTGGCACTCCCCCACAGGGGGTGGTATGCATTGAAGTCCCCAGCGAGAAGACATGGGGCTGGAGTTGCTGTATTAAGGTAGACAGTTCAACATAAAGAAATGGCCTACCTGGAGGGAGATAGACAATGCAAACGGTGATTGCCAGAGTCGTCTGCACTCTAACCGCTATTGCTTCCATATTGGTATGAAGGGAGATACAGTCACTAATGACTCAGTGCTAACAAAAGTGCAGACCCCTCCAGATGCTATCCCGTTGCCGGCACGGTTCCAACAGAATGCCCAATAAAATGAATTATTGGACAGTGGTCACCACGAAAGTGTGTTTCTTGAAGAGCAAGACAGAACAACAAGTAGGAGGAAACAAGGCATTGTATTTCCAGGAGGTGACGATAATATCCATTGTAATTCCACTGGATTATTGTGTGGTGAGAGTCCAGGTGAGATATAAGGAAGCCAAGGGGAGGTCATGTCATTTGGTTGGTGGTTGCCACCAACAAGGATGGGGTGACATCCATAAAAACAGGGTTGATTTGGGATGAGGTGGAGGGGGCAAAGCCCCCCAAGAAGCCTCGTCCTTTGACTTGTGCTGCTACTTCTTCTCCCTCGGAGGGAGAGAGGAGGCATTATCAGTAAAGGAATAGGTGGCAGTGGTGTTGGGATTGGACAGAGAGTGAGTGCTTTGGTGCACTTGGAGCACGAGTCTCTCCTCCAGCCTGAGGGTGCAAGCTTCCTGTCCTGAGAATGCCAGGGAGGGGGGTTCTGAGATGGAGCCCCATCCCTAGCAGAAGCCAGAGAAGAGGATGTCTTTCCTGGCCGAGGAGGAGGAGGAGGAGGAGGAGGAGGAGCAGTTCCTAGAGGGGAAGGTAGAGGAGCCGCTGAGGTTGAGAAAAGGGAAGGGGGGCAGGATGGGGGTGAGGGGGAGGGGTGAGGGGGGCTGATGTAACTGAGGCTTAGGTACAGGGGAGATGTACAGGGTGAAATATGTCAAAGGATCTTTATTTCCCGAATTTATTTTCCTTCATGTACACTGGACACTCCGGTGAGTGGGGAGAATGAAGATCAGAGCAGTTTACACAGTTAGGCAGTGGGATGCAAGAGTTCCCCACATCAAGAGGGCAGCCACCATCACCACAGATGGAAGTGGCATCACATCATAAGGACATATGGCTGAACTTGAGGCAACAGAAGCAACACATGTGAGGTGGAATGTATGGTTTCATATCGCATCTGTACACAATTACCTTAACCTTCTCGGGCAAGGTACCCTCTCAAATGCCATGATGAAAGCACTATCTGTCCTTAGGGTCTTTCTGGACACGCTGGATGAAATGAATGCCATGTGGTTCCAGTTCATACGTAAGTTCCAGAATGATATTTTCACTCTGCAGTGGAGTGAGCACTGATATGAAACTTCCTGGTAGATTAAAACTGTGTGCCGGACTGAGACTCGAACTCGGGACCTTTGCCTTTTGCGGACAAGTGCTCTACCGGCTCAGCTACCCAAGCATGACTCACGACCCATCCTCACAGCTTTAATTTCGCCAGTACCTCGTCTCCTGCCTTCCAAACTTAACAGAAGCTCTCCTGCAAACCTTGCAGAACTAGCACTCCTGAAAGAAAGGCAAAGGTCCCAAGTTCGAGTCTCGGTCCGGCACACAGTTTTAATCTGCCAGGAAGTTTCATATCAGCACACACACTGTTGTAGAGCGAAATTATCATTCTGGAAATAGCCCCCAGGCTGTGGCTAAGCCATGTCTCCACATATCCTTTCTTCCAGGAGTGCTAGTTCTGCAAGGTTCGCAGGAGAGCTTCTGTGAAGTTTGGAAGGTAGGAGACGAGGTGCTGGTGGAATTAAAGCTGTGAGGATGGGTCGTGAGTCGTGCTTGGGTTGCTCAGTCAGTAGAGCACTTGCCCATGAAAGACAAAGATCCCAAGTTTGATTCTTGGTCCGGCAAACAGTTTTAATCTGCCAGGAAGTTTTAGATGTAAGTTCATCATCGACATGGAGGAGAAGGTCCTTATGGAAAATTACATCCCGTGTTATAGTGAGTGGCTTGTGAGAAGCAATAGTCATGTGCCAAATGTCTGCCCTGGTACCACCCACTTCAAACAGGGGCTCGCCTTGTGGCCACCAGCTAGCCGCAGCAATGGCTGCCTGGCAGGACAGTCATTGCCAGGAGTTTCGATGCCCCGCAAAGATGAGCAACCACTCCTAGGCTTGCACAAGGTGTTCACAGTGCAGGTATCAGCAGTGTGATCCCTGTGTTGTCAGGGGGCTCAGCCAGATGGGTAGGTAACAGCCACACCACACGGACCAGCCACCGAGATGGTGACCTAGCAAGGACACCAGAGGACATTTGTGGGGAGGGAGGGAAAGGGGGAAAATGGAGAGGGAGAGGAAGGAGAAGGGGAACTATGCCAAAGATGCTAGGAAGGGAGTTCTTCCCCATCTGGCGCTCACTACAGATTTCACATTTGGAGATGGAGATCAAACCCCTGACGTGGATAAAAAGAGAAAAGCCAAAAAGGAGGAGGAAAAGCAACCAAACAAAACTGCAAGATGAAGCAAAGTCATGAGGATAGCCAGGTCAACATAAAGAAGAACACCAAGAGAAGGAAAGAAAGGAGCAAAGGGAAAGGAAGAAGAACAGGGAAGGAGAAGGTAGGGGGAGGTAAAGCAGCCCAGAAAAGAATAGAGGCTGCAATAGCTCAGGGACCCATGCGCACCACACACGTACCCACAAAAGAGCTGTGGGCCCTCTAGGGGGACAAATTTTGAGATCTCAAGCGTAAGTAAAGACACAAATTAACAAAAAAAAAAAAAAAAAAAAAAAAAAAAACATGTAAGGGCTTCAGTATTTCTAAATGTGTGAGTAAAAATCTTAAGTTCTAACATCAACATCTTTAGCAATGAACTGTTTTTAAATGGAGAAAGCAAGCCATATGGTATATATGTTTCATTAAGACCACTGATCTTATTTTATTTCAATAAAATGAAACCCATTTGGTGACAAAAATACACATTTCTTTGGAGTGACAAGACAGATTTAAAATATCTTCACTGATTTCAGAAATAACCTCAGAAAAAGTAGGCCTCTTGAAAGAAGTGTATAAGGTAGGTAAAAGTTGTGTAAACCAACTCAACATACAGATAATCACTGAGCTGCAAGACAGGCACATAGAAAAGACAATCACACTCTCACAACTAAATTTTTGGCCATAGCCTTTGTCAGAAAATTAGAGCACGCACACATTCACGCAATCACTCAGACACAACTCATGCACACATGAGTAAAATGTTGGTTCTAATATGTTTGTTATTGTCGGTTATGACCCACTGTGTTGTCTACTATTTTACACATATTGTGTGTATTTTCTGTCAAGAAATATGTGAGTACATAACGTACAAACTGCCAGTGACTGCCACAGCTTTCTACCTCTTAGCATCCATATTTTCTAGTACATAAACAACTTTTGAAGTTCCAAAATGTACTAGAATAAATAAAAGTCTATAAAATGTGGCACTGTACTATGTACTTGCAGTGAGACTGTAGCAATTCCTGAAATCCAATGCCCATGGCCTCTGGCCTGCCGAGGAGCACTGCAGTCCTGAGTCCATGGATAAACCGTGAAAATCTGCCGTATTATGCCACACACAAACATACGTGGCCTGCAGGCAGATCAGTGAGACTAGAGCCGATGGACAGGGCCTGCACATTTGTGGGAAATGATTGGCTTCAGATTGGCAAGACTGATCCATTAAGAGATACCCACAGAAATGGCCTGTGGTTTAGGCCCATCATGGAAGTCCAATGGTGTGGCCAGCTATTTACTTATCACAGGCACCATGTTGACGAAATGAGACCACTGTGATCAATCTGTGCAATAGATAACTTGCATAAATACTCTAAGAATCCATACTAATGAGGATAGGTAGCAACTCAACATACAGATAATCACTGAGCTGCAAGACAGGCACATAGAATAGACAATCACACTCTCACAACTAAATTTTTGGCCATAGCCTTTGTCAGAAAATTAGAGCACGCACACATTCACGCAATCACTCAGACACAACTCATGCACACATGACTGCATTTTCTTTGAAACAACTGCTATGAAAATGACCACAACAAGAAACATGTTATGTAAGCCCTGTCAGGCATTTCCAGTTGGCCTCTACCACAGATTCAGAAGACTACATTTCAACATCCAAAAAACCATTGAACACATAAAGTTCAACAATATTTGTCAATCCAATAACCTTGTACCTAACTACATCAATGTAAACATCTAAAACAGTTTGTCTAATGCTATAAAAGCGAAACAGCTCAGAAAGTTTGGCTAAAATACGAAATCAAAGCTCTACACTCGAAAAACAAACTTTATCTCGAAAACTATACAAAACACATATACAACTTGCAAATAACATTAACAATCCTGCTGTTTTTTTTCTGATCTGGTCAAAAAGGATGAAAGTTATGCAGACACTGTCTTGAAAGAAATTGAAGAAAAACATAAGAAAAAGATAACACAGCTCAAGAGACAACAAACACAGCAAAGGAACACAAACAATAAACAACCAAAACACACACACACTAATTTTATCCATGTTTGATGAATCTCACAGACACACAATTGAACAATGAAGAAAAAGAGCTCTTAGAAAAAGGACTGAAATATATCGTGAATACAAAACTAGATGAAGAATACATAGAAAACCTCATAATACAATCAGAAGCCATTCTAAAGTGAGAGGAGGAAAGTGAATCAGTAATGTAAACACTGGGCTAACAAGGGAATTGATAAAAAAAAAGAAATACATAAAATTATTACAGATACAAAAGAGCAGACTGACAAAAATAGTAAAAACACAGAATCCGAAGCACTCAGTAAACTCAGAAAGAAACTCCAAAATGAAAACACAGACAAAGGAAGTACAGTAGTTCTTATGCCCAGACAGCAATACATTGACAAAACACAAGAGTTCATTTCACAAAATAGTATTAAAAATTGAAATCAGATCCAACAAACAGATTTCATGCCAAGTAAAGAATATGTTAAAAATATATACTACACACTGGATGACAGAGAAAAAGGTAAATTAATACAGAACAATCCTACAGCACCCACCCTCCAATGCCAACCAAAAATCCATAAACCAAATATCCCAGTAAGACCCATTTAAACTTCAAAAAAGCTCCCACTTACAAACTTGCGGGACACATGTTGAAATTACTAACAGAAACTTATAAAATAGAAGATGACAGAACTATAAGGAACACCTCACAGTTAATACAACTTATAAAAGATATAAAAATCCAAGACACAGCTACTCTCTTTTGACATAGAAAACATGTACTCTAGCATTCCAATAGCAGAAACAATAAATATCATAGAACAAAACCTGAAGGACAACAGCCCAGCTACCAGATGAACACATCAAAGAAATACACAAGTTGCTGGAACTGATAACTGAACAGAACCACTTTCATTTCAATAATGAATACTATTTACAAGAAGATGGGTTACCAATGAGATCCCCAGTATCAGGTGCCCTAGCAAACATTTTCATAAACCATGTAGAAAACTTAATTTTCAAAAATGTTACCAAAATGAATTGCAACATACTTTATTGGGTCAGATACATGGATGACATCCTTTGTGTAATAGATGAACCTCAGGCAAAAATTGACCATTTGCATGCAGATATAAACACAATACACAGAAAGATAAGATTCACAATGTAAAAAGAACAGAACAACCAAATAAACTTTTTAGATATAACCATTAAAAAAGAAAACAATCAGCATAGCTTTGAAATCTACCGTAAACCTACAACAACTGACACAATCCTACATCAGACTTCTAATCACCCACACTCACAGAAACAATCAGCACTCAGATACATGCTTCATAGACTCAACAAAGTACCACTCAACGCAGAAAATTACCAGAAAGAACTAGACACCATCACACAAATAGCTACAAACAATGGGTATAAGACGGATCTAGTCACCAAATTAAACAAAACAACTAAAAAACAAATACAGTCAGTGAACATAGTACATAAACACCCACAAACAACAGTACAACAAAACATTACACAAACAGGCACAAACAGTGACAGGACAATAATAACACAAAGAATACAGGAAAACAAGAAAGAAGATTCAAGATGGTACACAATGACATACCAGCACAAACTCAAACATAAAATAACAAACATTTTCAAAAGACAAGGGATAAACATAGCATTCAAAATCCAAAGGCACATTCCAAAAATAACAAAAAACACAGATATCTACCAAAAAGCAGGAATATACCATCTACAGTGCAACACATGTGATGTAAGGTATATAGGACAAACCAGCAGAACATCTGACACCTGGTACAAAGAAAATATCAGAGCACGGAAATATGGAACAAGCCACTCAACTTTTGCAGAACATTTGAGAGAAAATAACCACAAACATACCTCAAGAGAAAATGATAGGAAAATAATTAGAATAAATAATGACAGATATCTCCTAACATTACAGGAAAATTACCATATATGGAAAACAAAGGCTGAAAAGAAACAACTACTAAATGACCAAGTAAATATGACTAACAACTCACTGTTTACACTGACTGATCATATAATAGACAGAAATCCCAACAAATGATTACACATCTGATTCCTCTCATAAGTACATACAGGAAAATATAATAATAATAATAATTATTATTATTAAAAAAAGGAAATCTCTCTCCCTCTCTAATACACACACACACACACACACACACACACACACACACACACACACACATTCACAAGGCAGTTGAATGCAGAGGACTGAAAATGCTGGTAACGCTTAGAGAAACAAATGGAACTCTGTATTAAAAAGATGGCAGTTACAGTGATGTGTAACATAAACAGTAAACTGAAAGTGAACTGTAAGATGTCCACCTGGTTGCCAGATGAGAAAAAGTAGAATGAGATTTTCACTCTGCAGCGGAGTGTGCGCTGATACGAAACTTCCTGGCAGATTAAAACTGTGTGCCCGACCGAGACTCGAACTCGGGACCTTTGCCTTTCGCGGGCAAGTGCTCTACCAACTGAGCTACCGAAGCCCGACTCACGCCCGGTACTCACAGCTTCACTTCTGCCAGTACCTCGTCTCCTACCTTCCAAACTTTACAGAAGCTCTCCTGCGAACCTTGCAGAACTAGCACTCCTGAAAGAAAGGATATTGCGGAGACATGGCTTAGCCACAGCCTGGGGGGATGCTCTACCAACTGAGCTACCGAAGCACGACTCACGCCCGGTACTCACAGCTTCACTTCTGCCAGTACCTCGTCTCCTACCTTCCAAACTTTACAGAAGCTCTCCTGCGAACCTTGCAGAACTAGCACTCCTGAAAGAAAGGATATTGCGGAGACATGGCTTAGCCACAGCCTGGGGGAGACGAGGTACTGGCAGAAGTGAAGCTGTGAGTACCGGGCGTGAGTCGTGCTTCGGTAGCTCAGTTGGTAGAGCACTTGCCCGCGAAAGGCAAAGGTCCCGAGTTCGAGTCTCGGTCAGGCACACAGTTTTAATCTGCCAGGAAGTTTCGAGAAAAAGTAGTTTGCTTAGAAGCAATGAATTAGAAGTTACCTGTAAGTACCTTTCCTTTCATAAAAAACGTTAAGGAACTGTTTTTAAATCTGTAACCTACATGTGAAACAATAAACTGTGTGCAAAATCAATGTAATATTTCATGACACCCACTGAAGATGCATTGTAAAAAAGGCAAAACACGTCTGGGTGCGTAAATAAAGATGGCTGGGTGCATAAATAAAAATAAAAATTTCGATATGCAGCATGCAAAAAAGGCATTTTCTTTGAAACAACTGCAATTTCTTTTTTGTAAATATCTGAAAACTGTAGTGCATCCATTTCACAGTGATCTGCAGAGCACAGATGTAGATGTATCGTTAGCTGTTTGCTTTGTATGAGCACCAATGGACACTCTACTTAGCTGACAGTGTGTGTTCAATGGCTGAGGTTACATCATGTGAATATTATTTCAAACTTTGACAGAGACACATGTCCCACTAATGGCCAGTGGTCAATGTGGAAACAGCTCCAAAGCAAGTTAGCACATGGAATATGCTCCAGCACAGCAGCTGATACACACACTAGCCCAGCCTACTCTGCAGCTAGCCTGTACATCATGGTGCGTGTGCCATTCTAATGCCGCTTACAAACAAACCCTCTCTTTCACACATAAACAGCATATATCATGTCATGATACCTCCACTTACCTTATATTTCATGCAGTGACTAAGGGAAGGGAAGCAGTACCAAAAATTAAAACATTTATCTAAGCTACTCATACAGTAGTCTGCAAACAGAATGTCAATAAATAAACATAAAAGTGTATCATTTGAGCCCGCATCTCGTGGTCGTGCGGTAGCGTTCTCGCTTCCCACGCCCGGGTTCCCGGGTTCGATTCCCGGCGGGGTCAGGGATTTTCTCTGCCTCGTGATGGCTGGGTGTTGTGTGCTGTCCTTAGGTTAGTTAGGTTTAAGTAGTTCTAAGTTCTAGGGGACTTCTGACCACAGCAGTTGAGTCCCATAGTGCTCAGAGCCATTTGAACCATTTTGTATCATTTGAGCATTGTGAGGGTCTAAATATGTATCCATTTGTCAGAGTATTATCTTACAGCTAGACAAAGCAACATATTTACAATGTAAAACATATTAAGTGGACCAGTAGTGTGTGTAATGGTGCCTGTATGAATGTAACACTCTTACGCAAATTAAAACCATTTCAACATTGCATTACTACATCAGTTTGAACTGATCTAAAATAACAGTATTTTAAAAATCGCTCTTCTGGCATTATACTGTATGTACCTTTCATTCAGTCTGATGTCATTCTCAGTACTCTCCAATTTGTTCTCATTCATTGATTCCACTGAATTCATAGCACAAGTTACACATCAGACTCACTCAATGTAGCACTCATAGAAATGAACTGATCACAGTGTAAGCCTTTCATGTGGTGACAGTAAGATGAGTGGAGCCAGGATTGTCATGACACCGCTTGCAACTTGTAGCCAGCCCAGTTTTCACAAATGAAAGAAACATGACCCATAAGTTATTTGATCGTCTAACAGAAATGCAACCCCATAGGTGAGGCTATGAAAGTCCCATTCTTGGCAGACCAAACTCACACAACAGAAAATTCTTTAGCACAAAGACAGGCATAAGTGCAGCCATATTGCTGAGTACAGAACACACTATTGCAATATTTTACATCTGATGCTACAATCAGTGTCTTCACACAGAAAGAATGCTGACCACAACACTGCACATGTCAAAGAAAGGGATCTTTGCTTCAGTCAAAGTACTCTCAATGCAAATGATCAACCAAACAAATAAACTGAAACATCAGCTGTCTCCATATGAAATTTGAACACAACACAAAAAAAAGAAAAAGAAATAAAAATACACTTTATCAAACACCGTCACATCTGCCAAAATCTATTAAACCCAGTGCCACCTCCTCACACTAAGAATTAATTCATAGGATTAATGTAAATTCAGTTTACTCCCATAATAAACATATATAGAAAATAAAAACCCCTAAAACGTAACTTCTATCTATACACAGACATAACAAAATTACAATGAACACAAAATCAGAATAGAAGCCACTGCTCCTTTCTGAACATATGATCTTAGTTTGGTGATATTTATTAGTCCCAGTAGTTTCCTTGAGACCAGATGAGCTAAGGAATTCACAGTCACATGTTGGCACTGCATAATCACACATGGTCCATGGTACAGCTCAAATAGTTTCTTTATTTCTCTGTCAAGATCACAGGATTTCTCCTTCATCATGACAAGCACCATGTTCCCCAGTTCTTATTGCACAGCTTTGTATTTCCTATCATGCCATCTTTACCTTTCCTCTGCCATGTTTTCTATATATTCTTTACTTTTGCCTCAAGTACCTGAGCAGGGATTTGCATTCTGGATGGGAAATCCACTACCTGTGTCAACAGGTTTCCCACTCTCTCATGCATCTTTACTTCATGGAGTGAACCCAGTAGCCCAACTTTCGACACTGTTCTTGAAGGCCTCAAATGTTGGTACATACTTGGCCCACTTTGACTGTCAGTGGCTGCAAAATGTTCTTGCAGGCCTGTCCAATTCCCTCACATAGAGTTCAGCCAGATTTGTAGCTGGGTTGAGCAGTGAAGTCCTCACATGTTTAGTACCTACTTTAGTCATGAAACCCTCCATTAATTTACACACCAACTGTGATCCACTGTTGAACAATATGGCCTTAGGCTTTCCTACCTAGGAAAAATAATTCGTTTCTAAATTATTTCTCATTATGTTTCTGGTGGCCCTTTTCATAGGGTACAGTTTAACGTATTTGGAAAATATGTCAACCGTGAGAAGTACACATTTTACACCCCCTGGCCCGTAGGAAGAGTACTGAAAATGTCAACTGCAAGTAAGAATGAACTTGATCAGGTATAATGCTCTGTGTTTTTCCCTGACTCAGCACAGTATCATGCTTTATCCACTGGCAATGATCACAAGCATGAGCTACTGCCTCAACCTTCTTGCCATGTTCTTGAACTGGGAATAATCTTGCAGCACTTCTGTGGTTCATAGTGCCCGTGACTCAGATGTATACTGAATCTAAGCTCCTACATGCTTTTCCAGGAAACAGAGCTTCCATTCCTCCTTGTCTCCATGTTTTCTTTAAAACAAAACCCCTCTGTAAATCTTGTAGTAGTGCTGCAACTTCTCACTTTTCTTAGTACCATACATTGTCTTACCCAGCTTCAGATCTGGATCTGCATTCTGTATTCTCCATATATTTTTATGGATGCCTCAAATCTCCTTTTGCCTTCAACTACCTTCACATACATAACAATACTCAGCTGTTCTGTCACCTTCCTCGTAGTGTTCTTTTTCTAGTAACAGCAGCCACAATTAATTGTCCGCTATGACATCGTCAGCTCATTTTATTTACTCCCCTGTATACTAAAACTGCTGAAGAAACCATGCTCACTATGTCAACCTCTCCTTCGACAGCTTGCTTTCTTGTATGAAGCTCAGCCCTTTGTTGCTTGTTAAAGTGACCATTTCAAGTCCATCGTGGTTCGGCTGGATTTTTGTGAAGCCCCACACTATTGCCAGTTGATCAATTCAGAAATCCCAAAACCCTGCTTGTGCTTAGATATCATGCGTTTGGCAACCCCCTTCCATTCTCTGGCACGACACCATATCCACACCAAAATCTATGCAGAAAAGTAGCAGCACACCTGGATAGTACAGAATTTTACTGTGGCACAAACTTTCTTTTATAACTTTGAAATAATCATCACAATTCTTCATTGACAACTATGAAACTTTATTTTTCAGGAATGTAGACAGATCTAGAGAGTTTAAGCACTGATCACTTACAAATTTGCAGTAGCATGAACACATTCCAAGAAACAATTTGAGTTGTTTTCACTTCTATGGAGTGGCACAGCCTGCAATTGCCAAAAGATTGTCAGGTCAATCCATACCAAGTGGTCCAGCATGGGCTGTTTGACCACCTCAGAAAAATTTTATATTTGCTGGGTGAATTCCTCAATGTATAGTAGTCACAAAAATTAAAAAAAATTATTGTTTACTATTTTGAAATGGCGGCCATATTTGTTCCAGGCCACATACATTTTTTTGTATTTGCAAGCATCTACATTTTTTATAATTATTCAGTAGTGGATTGTCCTAAGCCTTTCAGATAAAATGCATTTCGTTCAACAGAGTCTGAGCTACAAATTACAATCATTATCACTTAGCTTAATGTATTCTTTAATATATTTTTAATAGTTCAACATAATCAGCCACAAATTAAAAAAAACTCAATTTTTGAACAGTAATTTTCCATAGGAAGATTAATTTCTCAGCTTCAATATTTTTTCTGCTATTACACTGTATAATATAGTTACTTTATATATATTATCAATGGTGAGCAGCTTACACTATAAAAAAATACACTATTTTAAAAAATGGATTTTTTTATTTTTCCATTTTGTGGCCTGCAATTTCTTTGTTGGGGGCCTGATAAAAATCTGAAAATTTCACAGTTAATAGACCTTTATGATATGAAACTCAGTATAAATTTCAACTTTGAGATTCAATTGGAAGTTATGGAAAAAAAATTACAAATACAAGTCAAAAATACGTTTTTTAACATCTGCAATATCTAGTCTTATGGAATAAAATATATCAGTTACAGTACATAATTTAATCATATCTATGTTTACTTAGTTTTTTTATTTAAAATAAGCCTACTAATTACATTATATTGTTCTCTTGTTATTTGTTTTTAGTACATCGCTCAATGAACATTTGAGAAACTTGTTCACTCAGTTTGGGTGTCAGATTATAAGTTCGCCCAGTCACAGTTGTAAATTCCATGGGAGACAGCTTCCTTAGTATATTTTTACACTTGATCCTTCTCATTTTAAAAAAAAAGATGTCCTTGGTCCTGGAGGGTGATAAAATACAACATGTACATCTTGGTTTTGACAGTCAATATTATCAAATTCACCAATCCACCACTGTTCATCATAAACACAAGCCACTACGTCTTTATTTTGAAGAACCAGTTTTAAGAGTTTTCCACACTGATGAAGTTCACTATCAGGTGAAGTTGATGTGATCTTACACTCCAGTAAGTTGTGTGAATGGGGTACAAAACAATGAAAAGATCGAGTGCCTGTAATCTTTTGACAAGTGTTGTACCTTTCCTTCAAGACACTGTCATAGACTTCTTGTATTTCCTCACATTGTACAAAAACGTAGGTAATTCCTTTGAAACGTTTTTTGCAGAATTCAGACATTTTTTGGGGTGTTATCATATTTGTCATTGGTCCGCTGCAGACTTATTTTGTGACAGCTCACTTTGTTGTACTCCCGACACAATCACGAGCGTTCTTCTCATGGCACGAAGTGAAAAAGTGCCGTTCTACATCAAACCAAAAATCTTCTTTATAAAAGGAGATGTTAATATTTTCATTTGTTTTTATATTGACTTGGTGCCCCACCCAAAAAATAAATCAGTTTTTTATGGGAGGGTGGTGTTGTTTGATGTAGTTTGTTAATTTTACTTGAAAAATGTGCACTGCTGTAGTGTTGCGTTCCAGGTAGTCACTTATGACACAAAAGCTGTGGCTCATTAGTTTATCTTCATCTTTATAATAGAATACAAATGGATGAACTGTGGCCTGTTTATTTACCCAGTGATGCCTTTGTACTTCATCTTGAACAACAAAGGAATAATTTTCCGAAAAATCAGCACGAACTAAGCATTCATCAGCTGCCAAGGTTTTCTTTTTATCTTTCAAAAATTTATTTTGAGCTTTTCAATAAAATGATGCATTTCCAGATTTTCAAGGTTAGCCACCAACACTTCAAAAACCTCTTCTCGTGATTTTACGACTGTCACCATTTCAGTTCTGTCTTGTGTCACCGATTGTATTTCATATTGTCAGGCATCAAATCTTCTTCTTCAGATTCTTCAAACATGTCAAGTAAGACTTGTTTGCCTGGACAATCTTGACATTGTCCCTTGATCATACCATTGTAACTGTCAATACTGCATACCATAACTTCCAGAAGGTCTTTATAGTCAGCTCTATGATTGACCCCATCTATCATCAACTTTACATTCTGTTGATACAAACAAAACAAACATTATGGGTGCCAGACGCCCCTGTAACAATACACCATCTTGGTCTCAATTCGCAAAACTTTGATCTTCCAATTGTAATGTCAGGATTTTATTTTTTAAATTCAGTGAATAGTTCATTTAAATTACACAATATTAACCTTTTCTGTCTTTGAATCTTAGAACCATTTTCTTTCACAGAAACACAGTCATTTTTGCCAGACATCAAACTGATATTATTGTCATCGTCATAATCCTTAATAACTTTATTGATTGAGTTTTCATTTACCAAATTAGATTCACTTTTCTTTTGTAATGCTGGTAAAATTCCCTGTTCTTTTACTAATTGCCTTGTTAACTTAACAAGACGTTCTGACACATTAAATTCATCACTAACTTTTGCTCGACTCCAAGAATTTGGCATTAAACTCATAATCTTAATTTTATCCTCTTTGTTTGAAGTACTGCATTTAGTTTTTAGTTTTTTTTTTTATCAAATCATCATATTTGGTTGGTGAAGTTTTAGAACTTCCATCTGTTTTTGTACAAATTGTATTTTGAAATGAAACTTCAATATTCTTTTTGACTGTAGCTGCCACTTTCTCAATTTTTGTACTCAAGGCACTTGGTCTTTTATCTTGACTTAGTTTTCTAATTTTACAAGCAGGCAATATAACCAGAATTTCACAAGCTGTATGTACCTTTTAATGGTTGCTGATAAGTCACAAAATTCTGTATCTGATGTTTCACTATCCTTTCTCTTGTGAATTACAAATATCTTAGAATAACATGTTGGACACAATGATTTTCCTGGTATGAGATTGACAAAAGAGCTTTTATTTTTAGAATAATGATCAAATGTTATTTCTTGCAGACCTTTTGTTATAGGTTTCGTATGTTTCTCAAAAGGGTCCATGCAGCACTGACAAGAAAGGTGGTGAAATTTGTTTAAGTATTTCATTTAATGGTACTTGCATGTTGATTTGACCCCTGGAGTAACTTGTAAGGAAAACAACACTTTTTCTTCTTCACTGTAATCTTCGATTAAAGTAATGTCTTTAGGATACACTCCATACACACTTTTATGACATGCTTTATTAATGATAACACCAAGAGAACACTGAGACACCATTTTCAAATGCACACTTCAAAAACTTCAAGGTAAATAAGTGTGAATAGACAATTGTTGGTGTAAGGAGGAAGACAACAACCAGACTTGTATAGGCTTGCAGATGCAATTATTAGTCTGCTGAAACAATTACCACAGCATTGTTTTGGTAAGTCACCATTAGCTAGTGTAATGTGGTGTGTTACATTATGCAATTGCTATACTTTATTTGATTAGCCTACCAGATATTACAGATGTTAAAAAACGTATTTTTGACTCGTGTTTGTAATCTTTTTTCCATAACTTCCAATTGAATCCCAAAGTTGAAATTTATACTGATGTTTCATATCATTGTTATAACCTTTAATCACCAATAATTGCATGGATATTCAAACACACTCACTTAGAAACAATAGCTCATTACATGACAACAACTCAGTATCTCTTATTCGACTGCCGTGCCGTGACGTGCGGCCGGTGCCGTTCGTAGCTAGGTGGCACTCCCGCGCTCAGCCGAGTTGCGGAGCGCCTCTATCGCCGTTTGCGTGTACTGTTGTGGCGGCACTGTTAAATGTCGTGGCACTGTCACAACACTTTTCCCCCCTTGAAAAAAAAAAAAACACTCACTTCCTTGGAGACATGGACAGTGTGGAGACATCCATGGCCTCTTGTGAGGCCCTGAGAAGATCCCGCGGAGAGACACGAGAGTATGGTCGAAAATGTCCAGGACGGAAGCTCGTGCGTGGAACGTGCCTCCTGGACGAGATGATGGGTGAAAACTCCGGAGCAGCATCCATAGGTGTCGTGGACCTGGGGATGTGCTCCAGTGAGATGGGTACCGGAGATAGCGGCGTCGCGACTGGGGCCGGTTCCGGCGTACGCGGAAGCGGTAGCGGCGTCGGCTGCATCAACACGTACGGTAGATCGGCAGCAGCGACAGGACTGGCTTCTCGGGCTGGTGGAGGCGAAGGAAGGGGCGGTGGCACCGGCATGGCCACCACTCGTGGGCGCATCTGGTCATAATGGCGAACAACCATGCTGTCGTCCGTACTTATTTCACAAAGCCGGCAGCCGCGAAGAGCCTTGACCACCCCTGGAATTCATTTAGGGCGAGATCCATACCCTCGTGCCCACACGTCGGCGCCCACCGAGTATTTTCCCGCACTAGGGGACACAGCACAAGGCCTGACAGGGTGAAGCAGGTGCAGTGGAGTGCGCGGTTGGCGGCCATGCAAGAGTTCAGCAGGGCTGTGATCACCCAGAGGCGTGAAGCGATAAGAACTCAGAAATTGCAGCAGAGCGTCATCTGTGGAAAAATCACTAAGGAATTTTTTCATCTGGCTTTTGAAAGTGCGGACAAGACGCTCGACCTCCCCATTCGATTGCGGATGGAAGGGCGGTGCTGTAACATGATGAATCCCTTGTCCAGTACAAAAATCACGGAAGGCCTGCGAAGAAAACTCAGGGCCATTGTCCGTGACGATCGTGGATAGAAGACCTTCTAGCACAAAGATTTTGGACAAAGCCAGCGTCATTGCCACAGTGGTGGACGATGGACATCGAACAACAAACGGAAACTTCGAGAAGGCGTCAATCAACAGTAGCCAATAAGTACCCAGGAAGGGGCCGGCAAAGTCAGCATGCACCCGTTCCCATGGCTGCGCCTGATCAGGCCATGGAGAGGGCATAGTACGAGGTGGAGCCAGTTGTTGACCACACTGACCACACGCAGCAACCATGTGGGCGATGTCAGAATCAATACCGGGCCAATAAACGTGCCTGCGGGCCAGGGACTTAGTCCGAGAAATATCCCAATAGCCTTCATGCAACAGTTTGAGAACAGCTTTGCGAAGAGAGGCTGGCACCACAACCCGCGGAGATGCGCCATCTGTGGCCAGAAGAACAACACCATCACGAACAGAAAGACGAAGGCGCAAGGCATCGTAGTTGCGAAGGGGATCTGATGCCCGGGCCTTGGTCCTGTCTGGCCAATCCCGTTGAACAAAACCGATCACCTGACGCAGGACCGGGTCCCGCGCAGTAGCTGACGCGACCTGCGAACCTGTAAGTGGAAAACCCTCGACCGCACAACATTCTTCCTCATCAATGTGGAAACAGAGTAGTTCATCACGATCGAAAACCGGGTCGGGGCCCATCGGTAATCGCGACAATGCGTCAGCGTTGGCATGCTGGGCCGTGGGGCGATAGTGAATCTCATAGTGAAAACAAGACAAGTATAAGGCCCAACGTTGCAGGCAGTGAGCTGCCTTATCTGGAAGCGACGCCGATGGGCTGAACAGAAAGACCAGTGGCTTGTGGTCGGTGATGAGGTGAAACTTAGAACCATACAAAAAAACGCTGAACTTTTTTAGAGCATAAATGATAGCGAGCGCCTCCTTTTCGATTTGAGAGTAACGCCGTTGCGCATCGTTGAGCGTCTTGGAAGCATAGGCAATGGGTCGTTCCGACCCATCCTCATACCAATGGGCGAGAACAGCCCCTAGGCCATACTGTGATGTATCAGTCGCCAGAACCAAGTGCTGACCCGGACGGAATGTGGCCAGACAAGGTGCCGACTGCAAATGAGCCTTCAGGCGGACAAAAGCCTGCGCACATTCATCAGACCAACAGAAAGGGACGTTTTTGTGTAACAGCTGATGCAGAGGATGAGCTACCGCCGCCGTGGATGGAATGAATTTGTGATAATAAGCAATCTTGCCTAGAAACTCCTGAAGTTCTTTGACCATAGACGACCGGGGTAGAGTGTTAATGGCCACAACATGCTGACGTAGAGGACATATACCCTCACGGGACAAGTGGAAACCAAGATTCACAATGGAGGGTTGGAAGAACTGTGACTTGTCCAGATTGCACCTCAACCCAGCCGAATGCAAAACCCGAAACAGTGAACGCAAATTGCGAAGGTGCTCCTCAGTGGAGGCCCCCGTGAGAACAATGTCATCCAGATAGTTTATGCAGCTGGGAACGGAAGCCATGAGCTGTTCCAAAAACCGCTGGAAAATGGCCGGCGCGCTAGCGACGCCAAATGGTAACCGCTGGTACTGATACAACCCACAAGGAGTGTTGATGACGAGAAATTCCTTGGAAGAAGCATCCAATGGCAACTGATGGTACGCCTCCGATAAGTCAAGTTTGGAAAAGAACTGGCCCCCAGCGAGCTTGGTAAATAACTCCTCAGGATGGGGAAGAGGATAAGTGTCAATGAGGCTCTGAGCGTTGACAGTGGCTTTAAAATCACCACACAATCGTAGACTCCCGTTTGGTTTAGAAACCACCACCATTGGCGATGCCCATTCGCTGGAGGTAACAGGAAGGAGAATCCCTGAAGCTATTAACCTGGCCGGCCGGAGTGGCCGTGCGGTTCTAGGCACTACAGTCTGGAGACGAGCGCCCGCTGCGGTCGCAGGTTCGAATCCTGCCTCGGGCATGGATGTGTGTGATGTCCTTAGGTTAGTTAGGTTTAATTAGTTCTAAGTTCTAGGTGACTGATGACCTCAGAAGTTAAGTCGCATAGTGCTCAGAGCCATTTGAACCATTTTGTTAACCTGTCTATCTCAGCCTTGACAGGTGCACGCAACGCCACCGGAATAGGGCGTGCCCGGAAAAACTTACGGCGAGCTGTAGGTTTAAGAGTAATGTGGGCTTCAAAATCCTTGGCACGACCCAGACCAGCAGAGAACACGGACGAAAATTCAGAACACAATCCATCCAGCTGTTGATACGGAATATCCTCAGATATGAGATGCACATCATCATCAATGGAGAACCCGAACAACTGGAAAGCATCATAACCATACAGGTTTTCAGTGCCTGCATGATCCATCACGTAAAACGTGAGGGGCCTAACAACAGACTTGTAGGCAGTGGAAGCATCAAACTGGCCAATGATAGGAATTTTCTGTTTATTATAAGTTCTCAGATTTCGCGTAACTGGAGACAAGGGAGGGGAGCCCAACTCCAAATACGTGCGAGAATTAATGAGAGTTACTGCAGAGCCAGTGTCCACTTGCATGCGAATGTCTTTATCCAGAACACGAACAGTAATAAACAACTTATTTGTTTGAGAAAGCACACAGTTAACATCCATGTCCGATGCCTCGTCCTCGTCCACAGGAACTTTAGGGGACTGACACACAGAAGCAATGTGGCCTTTTTTCCTACATGAATTACACGTGGCCCAACGTTTTGGACACGCGGCCCTGTCATGCTGTACAAAACAACGTGGACAAGAAGGAAGTGCGTAACGAACCTGCTTCTGTGGTTGCTGTTTTCGCTGTGAGTGTTGCTGCCCAACGCAACGTTGTTTACGCGAGTGAACCACCGCCACATCTTCATTCTCCTGTGAAACAGGCAAATTGTCCGTGTCGAAAGTTGACTGTGCAGCGCCTGCATCACACCACGCGTCTATTTGTGCGCCAGCAGCGTGAGACACTTCAAAGGATTGAGCGATGCTTAGAACTCCCGACAACGATGGGTTTGGCAGTTGTAGGGCACGTTGCCGAACTTCTTTATCAGGAGCAAGCTGTAGAATAGCATCCCTAACCATTGAATCAGCGTAAGACTCATGATGAGTGTCCGTGACAAACTGACATTTCCTACTCAGACCGTGTAGTTCCGATGCCCCAGCCCGGTAAGATTGATGGGGCTGTTTACGACACCGGTAGAACGCCACGCGGGCAGCAACGACGTGGGTGTTGTTTTGGTAATAGTTAGACAATAAGTTACACATTTCTTGGAAGGACAGAGAGGCAGGTTCCCGCAGCAGGGCTAACTGAGATAGCAGCTGATAGATCCGTGGGGAAATCCAAGATAGAAATAACGACTTACACATAGGAGCGTCGACAATGACAAAAGCCAAGAAGTGTTGCCGCAAACGCTTCTCATATTCCTCCCAATCTTCAGCGGCCTCGTCATAAGGAGGAAATGGAGGCGGAGAAGAGGAAGACAGACGATGAGTAAGCGACGTCGACAATGCCTGAATAGCAGCCGTCCGCTGTGTTTGTTGTGCCTGAATAGCAGCCATCAGCTGTGTTTGTTGTTCAATGAGCGCTTGCATAAGCTGTTCCATGTCTGCCCCGTCACGAACACACAAATCCACAACGCAGTGAAAATATCCCATCCTCGTCGCCAAAAAGTGTTATAGCCTTTAATCACCAATAATTGCGTGGATATTCAAACACACTCACTTGAAGCAATAGCTCATTACATGATAACAACTCAGTATCTCTTATTCAACTGCCGTGCCATGTCATGCGGCCGGTGCCGTTCGTAGCTAGGTGGCGCTCCCGCGCTCAGCCGAGTTGCGGAGCGCCTCTATCGCCGTTTGCGCGTACTGTCGTGGCGGACTGTTAAATGTCATGGCACTGTCACAACAATCATAAAGGTCTATTAACTGTGAAATTTTCAGATTTTTATCTGGTCCCCCAACAAAGATATTGCAGGCCACAAAATGGAAAAATTAAAAAAAATCAATTTTTTAAAAATAGTGTATTTTAAGTGTACGCTGCTCAGCATTGATACTCTATAAAATGTAACTATATTATACAGTGTAATAGCAGAAAAAATATTAAAGCTGAGAAATTAATGTTTCTTTGGAAAACTACTGTTCAAAAACTGAGTTTTTTAAAATTTGTGGCTGATAATGTTGAACTATTAAAAATATATTAAAGAATACATTAAGCTAAGTGATAATGATGTTAATTTGTAGCCCAGACTGTGTTGAACTAAATGCATTTTATCTGAATGGCTTAGGACAATCCACTACTGAATAATTGTAAAAAAATGTAGATGCTAGCAAATACGAAAAAACGCATGCGGCCTGGTACAAATATGGACACCATTTCAAAATAATAAACAATAATTTTTAAAAAAATTTTTTTGTGGCTATTAAACGTTGGGCAATTCACCCAGCAAATATAAAATGTTTCTGAGATGGTCAAGCAACCAGTGCTGGACCACTTGGTATGGATTGATCCTTCTGTAATCTATCTACACTCCTGGAAATGGAAAAAAGAACACATTGACACCGGTGTGTCAGACCCACCATACTTGCTCCAGACACTGCGAGAGGGCTGTACAAGCAATGATCACACGCACGGCACAGCGGACACACCAGGAACCGCGGTGTTGGCCGTCGAATGGCGCTAGCTGCGCAGCATTTGTGCACCGCCGCCGTCAGTGTCAGCCAGTTTGCCGTGGCATACGGAGCTCCATCGCAGTCTTTAACACTGGTAGCATGCCGCGACAGCGTGGACGTGAACCGTATGTGCAGTTGACGGACTTTGAGCGAGGGCGTATAGTGGGCATGCGGGAGGCCGGGTGGACGTACAGCCGAATTGCTCAACACGTGGGGCGTGAGGTCTCCACAGTACATCGATGTTGTCGCCAGTGGTCGGCGGAAGGTGCACGTGCCCGTCGACCTGGGACCGTACCGCAGCGACGCACGGATGCACGCCAAGACCGTAGGATCCTACGCAGTGCCGTAGGGGACCGCACCGCCACTTCCCAGCAAATTAGGGACACTGTTGCTCCTGGGGTATCGGCGAGGACCATTCGGAACCGTCTCCATGAAGCTGGGCTACGGTCCCGCACACCGTTAGGCCGTCTTCCGCTCACGCCCCAACATCGTGCAGCCCGCCTCCAGTGGTGTCGCGACAGGCGTGAATGGAGGGACGAATGGAGACGTGTCGTCTTCAGCGATGAGAGTCGCTTCTGCCTTGGTGCCAATGATGGTCGTATGCGTGTTTGGCGCCGTGCAGGTGAGCGCCACAATCAGGACTGCATACGACCGAGGCACACAGGGCCAACACCCGGCATCATGGTGTGGGGAGCGATCTCCTACACTGGCCGTACACCACTGGTGATCGTCGAGGGGTCACTAAATAGTGCACGGTACATCCAAACCCTCATCGAACCCATCATTCTACCATTCCGAGACCGGGAAGGGAACTTGCTGTTCCAACAGGACAATGCACGTCCGCATGTATCCCGTGCCACCCAATGCGCTCTAGAAGGTGTAAGTCAACTACCCTGGCCAGCAAGATCTCCGGATCTGTCCCCCATTGAGCATGTTTGGGACTGGATGAAGCGTCGTCTCACGCGGTCTGCACGTCCAGCAAGAACGCTGGTCCAACTGAGGCGCCAGGTGGAAATGGCATGGCAAGCCGTTCCACAGGACTACATCCAGCATCTCTACGATCGTCTCCATGGGAGAATAGCAGCCTGCATTGCTGTGAAAGGTGGATATACACTGTACTAGTGCCGACATTGTGCATGCTCTGTTGCCTGTGTCTATGTGCCTGTGGTTCTGTCAGTGTGATCATGTGATGTATCTGACCCCAGGAATGTGTCAATAAAGTTTCCCCTTCCTGGGACAATGAATTCACGGTGTTCTTATTTCAATTTCCAGGAGTGTATTTCAACATTTGACAGGTGACCTTTACCACCTATCTTCTTACCATCTTCCAATACTATTTTTGTCTTTTCTTTCAATAATCTTCTCAACCTGGACCCCATTCTCTTCAGGACATGCCCAATGCACTCTAATTTAGAAATTGTGATATTAGGACCATAGGGTTGTTCTGCACATACCCGGTCATAAGCCTTGCTGTCACCGTCCCCTAAATACTTTGTGTATCTGACACCTCTGTTTGCCACTGAATGATTAAAAATCCTGAGAACTCCTGCTACTTCCATCCCACCACTTGGACCAGTATGATTCACCTGAAAGTTATGTTCATGCTCTGTCTCAGTTCCACTGCCACAAGTTTTACAGTACTTGCTTAAAATCTCTACATCAATTACCTCTACATCAATTACCTTCCATTACCACTTTAACTGCCATCACTTTGCTTGAGTGCATCTTCAGCTGCTTCCTTCATTGAGATGTTACAAACTTCAGCAATAGCAGTACCAATAACATTATTGTAAGTCATAAATTTTGCAGGAGGATTTGGAATGTCAAGTAATGCACATAAGAGTTTGCCTGCCTGCCTCTATCCCTTTACCAATAGATCTGAGACAATAAACTAGCCTAGAGCATGCTAAGGTTCACCGTAATATTTTCAAACAAATGTTCATCTCTACCAGCTGACTGGGAGGACGTGCCTTGAAGACACTGCAGTTTCTTTCTTCATGTGCCGATTTGCTTTATGCCTAACATTCTTGGGTCCTTTGACCCACTAACCTCATTTACCTTTATGTATTTATTTCCTCTGAATTTTAATCTAGGCAAGAATTTCTTTATTAGCAGCATTTTTATGAAAACATGCAGAACCAAAGAAAATACAAATCAACATGTCCTTCACTCACAACGAATTTCACTAAGTACAACCATTAACGCTTGAAAACAATAACAAACACGAAACTTCCTGGCAGATTAAAACTGTGTGCCAGACCAAGACTCGAACTCAGGACCTTTGCCTTTCGCGGGCAAGTGCTCTACCATCTCAGCTACCCAAGCACGACTCATGCCCCTCCTCATAGCTTTACTTCCACCAGTCTACATCTACATCTACATGATTACCCTGCAATTCACATTTAAGTGCTTGGAAGAGGGTTCATCGAACCAGAATCATACTATCTCTCTACCATTCCACCCCCGAACAGGGCACGGGAAAAACGAAAACCTACCTCTTCTCCTACGTTCCAAACTTTACAGAAGCTCTTTTGCAAACCTTGCAGGACTAGCACTCCTGAAAGAAAGGATATTGCAGAGTGTGCGCTGATATGAAACTTCCTGGCAGATTAAAACTGTGTACTTGAACTCAGGACCTTTCAGGAGTGCAGTCCTGCAAGGTTCGCAGGAGAACTTCTGTAAAGTTTGGAAGGTAGGAGACAAGGTACTGGCGGAAGTAAACCTGTGAGGACGGGGCGTCAGTCGTGCTTGGGTAGTTCAGATGGTAGAGCACTTGCCCGCGAAAGGCAAAGGTCCTGAGTTCAAGTCTCGGCCCGGCACACAGTTTTAATCTGCCAGGAAGTATCGTATCAGCACACAGTCCACTGTAGAGTGAAAATCTCATTCTAATAACAAACATGATCGGAAAAATGAATATTGATAGTAGATACAGGGTAGAAAACATTGAAGCAATAAAACAATAGAAGCATGAAATAACATACAAGGAGTAAAAGAATGCTATACATTGTCTCTGCATGGTGCAAAAAGGAAGGTGTGGCATTTAAATGCCAGATTGCACAGAGCGTCAGGAAAACCATCATACCCCCCTGCGGGTTCGGGGGTTAGAATAGGCCCGTGGTATTCCTGCCTGTCGTAAGAGGTGACTAAAAGGAGTCTCAACTGTTTTGGCCTTTAATGTGATGGTCCCCTAAGGGGTTTGACCACTCCATTTCAAAATTTTCCATTAGTGCGTACCATTTGGGGAAGGACGCCTTACGTGGTGCATTCTATATCCATCTTGCCGTAAGATCTGGCACACCAGATACTGTCATGGAGTTGGACTTACACTGAGCTTCCGGCCACATCAGCTGCAGTGTGTTCCGGGTAGCATACATTCCCTCCATTGTGCACTTCCATCTTTGCCCTCGTGATATACATGGATATTTGACACCCG
Source organism: Schistocerca americana (assembly GCF_021461395.2). Classification (NCBI taxonomy): domain Eukaryota; kingdom Metazoa; phylum Arthropoda; class Insecta; order Orthoptera; family Acrididae; genus Schistocerca; species Schistocerca americana. Next base: position 793,248,999 of record NC_060122.1, read on the forward strand.
ATATCCAGCACGGTAGCCAGTCCGTTGTGGTGGGGTCCTCATGTACCCTCTTGGTGGTAGCCCCCTGACTACACAGGGATCCCACTGCTGATGCCTGAGCTGCTACCTCTCCACGTATGCCAATGGGTAGATGCCTATCCCTCTGGGGCATCAAAACTCCAGGCAAAGGCCATCCTGCCAGGTGGTCTTTGCTGTGTCTGGGTGGTGCCCGTGGGGAGAGCCCCTGGTCGGAGTGGGTGGCATCAGGCCAGATGACCCAAGCGTGGTACATCATCTCTCACTGGTGGGCCTCCACCAGCAGTCTCTAAGCAATCGAGGGCTAACCTCAACGGCAAGCAATACGATCCATGATCATTTCCCCCCCTGGCCATTCCATGGGAGGAATGTATGGCTAAAGAAGGCAGTGCAGATTATTCACCCCAGTACCTCGTCTGTACGCAAGTTGATGGTGAATCATTTATGCCGACCACATCTCAGTTTTTTGTGGAGCATATAGAGGACAAGTTCGGGGAGGTGGAGGGCTTGTCCAAAATGCGCTCTGGTTCAGTTCTCATCAAAACAGCTTCCTCTGCCCAGTCACGGAGGTTGCTCACTTGTGACAAGTTGGGGGATGTTTCAGTTAGCATCACGACCCAGAACAGTCTCAACATGGTCCAGGGTACTATCTTCCACAGGGATCTTCTTCTGCAGTCCGACGATGTACTACGCGCCAACCTCGAACGACGAGGTGTTCACTTCGTCCGGCACGTCTATCGGGGTCCGAGGGATAATCAGGTAGCCACCGGTGCCTTCATCTTGGCCTTCGAGGGTGATGTCTTACCCGAGAAGGCCAAGGTGATGGTTTACCGCTGTGATGTAAAGCCATGTATCCCTCATCCGATTTGGTGTTTTAAATGCTGGAAGTTTGAGCATATGTCATCCTGATGTACTTCCAGCATCGCGTGTTGAGATTGTGGATGTCCTTCGCATCCCAATACTCCATGTGCCCCGCCTCCTATCTGTGTTAACTGCAGAGAACACCATTCCCCCTGCTCGCCGGACTGTAGGATTTTCCAGAAAGAACGGAAGATAATGGAGTATAAGACCCTGGACCGCACCTACACCGATGCTAAGCGGAAATATGAGAGGCTCCATCCTGACGTCTACCTCTGCCGCTGCTGCAACAACGGTTCTCCCATCGTCACGTATGGTTGGCTCTAAGATCGGTCAGAATCCACCAGCCCCCTTGATTGTGGGGGGGCTCTTTACTCCCTGTTGTTTCTGATCCATGTACTTCCGGAGCAACACCCCCCCCCCTCCCCCCCAACCATCGGGGACATCTATTCCCTCTTCCCAGCCAGAGAAGTGTAAGACTTCTTCGGCTACTCTCGCCAGGAAGGGGTCCCTTGGGGACCTCCCTTCGCAAGTTCTGACCAGTGGAAAAGCGGACACCTGCAAGTGGCTGAAACAACCACCAATCGCTGCTTGTAGGGCCTCACGGTTGTCGTCCGTCCCTGAGACTGACCCAGTGAAGCCCTCCCAGCCTGAACCGCTGAAGGCACAGCGCGAGAACCCGAATAAGAAGTTTCCCAAGAATCACAACAATGCAGTGGCACCCGTCCCACTGCTTCCTACAAGCTCCGCGTCTTAGGATGAGGTCGAGATTCTGGTGTCTGCTGAAGACTTGGATCTCACCGGCTCCTCAGACGTCATGGATGTCACTCGCGCGGGTGCTGAATCGGTGGCAGCGAGTGAACAAGCAGCGTAAACTGCCTTCCCAGTCCCTTCGCACGTTTCTCAGCCATGGACAATACCATCTTCCAGTGGAACTGCAGTGGTTTCTTCCACCATCTTGCTGAGCTCCGACAACTTCTCAGCCTTCACCCTTTCTTCTGCATTGCTCTTCAGGAAACTTGGTTTCCAGCTATGCCAACCCCCACCCTCCATGGCTATCGGGGTTGTTATAAGAACCAGGCAGCTTATAAAAGGGTGTCTGGTGGCGTCTGCATCTATGTCCTTCACTCTCTTCACAGCGAGTCTGTCCCTCTACAAACACCTTTAGAGGCTGTCACTGTTCGGGTGTGGACGCCACAGGCTGTTACTGTCTGCAGTCTGTATTTTCCACCAGATGGTGATGTCCCACAGCATGTCCTTGCTGCGCTGACAGCCCAATTGCCGCCACCTTTCTTGTTACTGGGCGAATTCAACGCCCATAACCCTCTGTGGGGTGGGTCAGTGGCAACAGGTCGAGGCGCCACCATTGGGAATGTATTGGTGCAGCTCGACCTCTCCCTTTTAAACAATGGTACCTTCACACATTTCAGTGTGGCACATGGCACGTACTCTGCCATCGACCTTTCGATCTGCAGCCCTAGCCTCTTACCGTCTGTCCAATGGAGTGTGCATGACGACCTGTGTGGTAGTGACCACTTTCCGATCTTTCTGTCATTGCCTAGCCACTCTTCTGGGTGCCCTTGCAGATGGGCTATGAATAAGGCTGACTGGGACTTGTTCTCCTCCATTGCCGCTATTGAGCCTCTTTCTAATGACGCCATTGATGCAGTGGTTCACTCGGTCACCACCGGCATCGTTACTGCCGCAGAATTTGCCATTCCCATTCTTCTGGGTCCCCTCAGTGGAGGACTGTACCTTGGTGGTCACCTGAAACTGGTGAGGTGATTAAAGATTGCCGGCGGGTGCTACAGCGTCACAAGTGACATCCCTCCATAGAACACCTCATCGCCTTCAAACGGCTGTGTCCGTGGGCCCGCCACCTTATCTGCCAATGCAAGCAGGAGTGCTGGGAATGGTATGTCTCTACCATTGGCCTCCAAGTCTCTCCATCGCAGGTCTGGGCCAAGATTAGACGCCTCTATGGCTATCGGACCCCTGTCAGCGTCCCTACACTCTCACTCAATGGAGCAGTTTGTACTGACTCCGACGTAATTGCAAATCGCTTGGCAGAGCATTTTGCTCTGAGTTCCGCTTCTTCCAATTACCCACTGGCCTTCCGCTCCAATAAAGAGCGGATGGAACGTCGGAGCCTTTCATTTTGCACCCACCATCCTGAATCCTACAATGTTCCATTCAGTGAGTGGGAATTTCACAGTGCCCTAGCCGCTTGCCCTGATACAGCTCCTGAGCCAGATCACATCCACTGTCAGATGCTGAAACACCTTTCAGTGGACTGCCAGCGGCGCCTCCTTGGCCTTTACAACCATCTCTGGGTCGAGGGTGAGTTTCCGTCGCAATGGCGGGAAAGCATTGTTATCCCCGTTTTGAAACCTGGCAAGAACCCTTTGGAGGTGGACAGCTACCGCCCCATTAGCCTCACCAACATTCTTTGCAAGTTGCTTGAAAGGATGGTGAGCCGGCGACTGAGTTGGGTACTTGAGTCTAGGGGCCTCCTGGCTCCGTCTCAGGGTTTGTTCTGTAAAGGCCGCTCTGCCGCCGACGATCTGGTGAGCCTAGAGTCCGCCATCCATACAGCCTTTGCCCACCGTTAGCACCTCATCGCTGTCTTTTTTGACATGCAGAAGGCATACGATATGATGTGGCGCCATTACATCCTCTCTACATGTAATGACTGGGGTCTTCGGGGTCCACTGCCGATTTTCATACGCAATTTTCTGTCGCATCGTACCTTCCGCGTGCAAGTCGCAGCCTCCCATAGTTCCTCCCAAGTTCAGGAGAACGGGATACCACCGGGATCAATCTTAAGTGTCTGTCTGTTTTTAATTGCAATTAACGGGCTCGCTGCGGTGGTGGGAACGTCTGTGTCTGCTTCGTTGTATGCTGATGGCTGCTGCCTCTACTATAGCTCCATTGGCATTGCCGTTGCTGAGCATCAGCTGCAGGGCGCTATCTGCAAGGCGCAGTCTTGGGCTGTAGCGCATGGCTTCCAGTTTTCAGCTGCCAAGGCCTGGGTTATGCATTTCTGCCAGCGACGCACTGTTCACCCAGAGCCACGGCTTTATCTTGATGGCGAACTTCTTGCTGTAGTGGAGTCACATAGATTTTTGGGTGTGGTTTTTGATGCCCGGTTGACTTGGCTGCCTCGTATTCGGCAGCTTAAACAGATGTGTTGGCGGCATCTAAATGCTCTGCGATGCTTGAGCCACACCAGCTGGGGCACCGACCGATCTACCCTCTTACGGCTCTACCAGGCATTAATTCAGTCCCGTCTGGATTATGGTGGGAGCCTGGCTTATGGTTCAGCATCCCCTTCTGTGTTGCGGGTGCTGGACCCAATCCTTCACAGTGGCATACGCCTTGCCACTGGTGCTTTCTGGACCAGCCCTATGAACAGCTTACTTGTGGAGGCAGGTATCCCTCCACTGCAGTTACGGCACCAACGTGTACTGGCCGCTTATGCTGCCCATGTTTTTAGCTTGGCCAGGCATCCAAATTATTGTCTTCTGTTCCCACAGTCAGTCGTCCATCTCCCAGAACGTCGGCCCCAGTCGGGTTGTCCGATCGTGGTCTGAGTCAGAGAGCTTCTGTCAGGGCTTGAGGTTTTCCCTCTTCCACCTCCTTTCCGGGCCCCTCTGCGTACACCCCCGTGGTGTGTGCCCCGCCCTTGCTTTCGGCTCGGATTGGTCCAGGCCCCGAAGGACTCAGTCCCTCCGGAGGCCTTCTGCCATCGCTTGCTATCAATCCTTCCCACGTATTGGGACTCTGGCATTGTTTATACTGACAGTTCGATGGTTGCTGGTCGTGTCGGTTATGCTCTGGCGCTAGGGGACCACTAAGAACAACATTCCTTGCCGGCTGGCTGCAGCATTTTCACTACTGAGCTGGTCGCCATTTTTTGTGCCCTAGAGTATATACGCTCCTGCTCAGGTGAGTCCTTCGTTATCTGTAGCGACTCCCTGAGCAGTTTATGAGCTATCGACCCGTGCTTCCCTCGCTCTTGTCTGGTGATGGCTGTCCAGGAGCCCCTACATGCTCTTGCCCATTGCGGCCGCTCTGTGGTCTTTGTGTGGACCCCTGGTCATGTGGGCATCCTGGGCAATGAACATGTTGACCGCCTGGCCAAACAGGCCACCAGTGAACCGAATTTGGACATTGGCCTCCTGGAGACTGATTTGCGAGCTGTCTTGCGCCGCAAAGTTTTCGAACTTTGGGACACAGAATGGTGCGCCCTGCCTTCACCAAACAAACTTCGGGCCATCAAGGAGGATACCGGTGTGGCGCTCCTCGTTGCAGGTCTCTCGCAAGGAGTCTGTTGTCCTCTGCCGGCTGCGCATCGGGCATACACAGATAATGCATGGCCACTTATTGCGATGTGAGGACCCACCTTTATGTCGCTGCGGATCCGTTTTGACGGTGGTCCACATTTTGTTGGAGTGTCCACTTTTGGCTGTGCTCAGGCAGTCGTTCGCACTGCCTGACACACTCCCTCCCCTTTTAACAAATGACACTGCCATGGCACGCTTAGTTTTGCGTTTTATTCGGGCAGGGGTTTTTTATCCCTTAATCTGAGTGTTTGCTATAATTTTTTTTATGTTGAGTCTGGCCTTTGGCCTACGATTTTAGATTGAGTTTTTAATGTGTTTCTCGGTGGTTTGCTTTTCCTTTTTTTTCTCTGTGGTCGGCCAACCACCATCACACTCTGTGTGATTTTAATTCATTTTGTCTGGTCTTTGTCTAAGTTTCTCTTGTCCTGTGTCATCTGTCATCTTTTCCTTGTTCGCTTTTATTCTGTGTGGGTGTTTTTAAGTTTTGGAAAAAGGGACCGATGACTGTAGCAGTCTGGCCCCTTTAATCCCCCAAACCAACAAACCAAAACCATCATATCTCACAAAAAAATTTTCGTATTCATATAAAACAAAAACTGTTTCACGCAGGAAAGACCATGCATTTCAAATATGCTAAAATCTAAAAATCGAATTTTTGAAGTCCACTTGCCTTCTGTCTGGCCTTAAATCAATGATCTTCCCATGTCTGCCCTGAAACACATCCTGGTAACCATACAATAATTCAGACAACTCACTTTTATATTCAGCTCTGTCAATACTTTGGTATCATTCACATTATCTTTAGTGCTGTTAACTGCATCTAATTCAATAATGCTGTTATCTAAATATACACTGGCCATCAGTCTTTCACTGACAAGTGAACTTTTAACTGAATGTGCTTCCATTTTTCACTAGTATTCAACTCAATATATCTGTCATCGTAACATCAGTTAACAGCATACTTGGCCAGAAAGTCTGTGCCTAACAAAGTATTGGTACACAGATTTGATACCACAAAAAACCTGTGCACATAAGTGGCTCTACCCACATCTACCTCAAAGATTGCTTCACTTTTAAGGGACTCTGAAACACAACTCATGTCACTTCTAGTGTCTACAAGACAGTCTACAGATGCATTCTTCAAAACTTTTTCTATGTACTGCTTCCTCAGCACAGTGTCTGCCAATAAATTGCTCTCAATCTCCATAAAGCTGTCAACCCACATAATATTAAATACAATATTATTAGAAGGAACGTTGCTACTCACCATATAGTGGAGATGCTGAGTCGCAGATAGATACAACAAAAACACTTTCACACTTAAAGCTTTTGGCCAATGGCCTTCGTCAACACTAGACTCACACACACACACACACACACACACACACACACACACACACGCGCGCGCGCGCGCACGCGCAAATGCAACTCGCACACACAACTGCAGTCTCAGGCAGGCGAAACCACACTGTGAGCAGCAGCACCAGTGAATGACGGGACTGGTGACTGGGTGGGGGTAAGGAGGAGGCTGGGGCGGGGATGGCAGACATTAAAGTGCTGGAGGTTAGGCAGTGGGCAGAGGAGAGGTGGGGAGGGGAAGTTGCAGAAACAGAGAGAAATAAATTAAAAAATAAATAAATAAAAATAAAAAGACTGGGTGTTATGGTGGAATGATGGCTGAGTAGTGCTGGAATAAGAGCAGGGAAGGGCCTGGAAGGGTGAGGACAGTGACTACTGAAGGTTGAGGCCAGGAGGAGTACTGGAACTTAGGATGTATTGCAGGGAAAGTTCCCATTCACACAGTTCAGAGAAAACTGGTGTTGGTGGGAAGGATCCATATGGCACAGGCCGTGAAGCAGTCATTGAAATGAAGGATATCATGTTTGGCAGCGTGGTCAGCAACAGGGTACTCCACTTGCTTCTTGGCCACCATTTGTCAGTGGCCATTCATGCGGACAGACAGCTTGTTGGTTGTCAAGCCTACATAGAATGTAGCACAGTGGTTGCAGCTTAGCTTGTAGACCACATGACTGGCTTCACAGTTAGCCCTGCCTTTGATGGGATAGGTGATGTTACTGACTGGACTGGAGTAGGTGGTGGTGGGAGGATGTAGGGGATAGGCCTTGAATCTAGATGTACTATGGAGGTATGAGCCATGAGGTAAGGGATTGGGAGCAGGGGATTTTGCCACAGTGACCCCATTCCAGTATCCAGCAGGATCTCCTGTCACTATTCAAATCCTTAGGCCCATCCCAGAACCTCTTCCTGGATTCCATCTCTCTACTCACCCCTACCACTCCCTACACTCCTACCTTCTACATGCTTCCTAAAATCCATAAACCTAACCACCCAGGGGGCCTCATTGTGGCTGGTTACTGTGCTCCCACTGAGAGAATCTCTGCTCTCATAGACCAACGCCTTCAGCCTATTACCTGGAACCTACCCTCATATATAAAATATACCAACCATTCCCTCCACCGACTCTCCACAGTTCCTGCCCCTGTGCCCTGCTTTTCACTATTGATGCCACCTCCCTGTACACTAACATTCCTAATGCCCATGGCTTTATAGCTATTGAACACTACCTACCCAATGCCTGACAGATTCCAAACCAACAACGTCCTTCCTAGTCGCCATGACCAACTATATCCTCACCCATAATTACTTCTCCTTTGACGGCATTACCTACAAACAAATTGGGGTACAGCTATCTGCACAGTCGCCACTCCCATCATGCACTGGTGCTGCTGCTTGCAGTGTGGTTTCAGTTGCCTGGGACTGCAGTCGAGTGTGTGTGTGTGTGTGTGTGTGTGTATGTGAGTTGTGTTTGCGTGTGAGTGTGTGTGTGTGTGTGTGTGTGTGTGTGTGTGTGTGTGTGTGTGTGTGTGTGTGTGTGTGTCTGTGTGTGTATCAAGTGTTGAAAAAAGCCAGTGGCTGAAAGCCTAAAGTATGAAAGTGTTTTTGTTGTGCCTATCTGCGACTCAGCATCTCTGCTATATGGTGAGTAGTAACTTTCCTTCTAATAACATTGTTACATTCCATCCTGGATTTTCCATTGTTTGATATTAATTACAATATTGCTCAGAGATTCAACATCAATATCACCATTAAATATGTCATTGAAACCAGGATGAAATTCCAGCGGAATTTCAATTAATCTGCACAATTTGCTTGTTACTTTAAACTTCATGGATGCCCATCTTTGTGGTTACAATTGACTTACAAATCTGGCCTGCACATTGTAAGTATTCAGTTGGAACTCATCCTCCTCTTTACTGAGTCAGTCAGTACACGTATCATTACCAGCCACTTGCTCCTCGTCATTAAAAAGGATAAAAGTCATTGCATCATTTCAACTATCTGCAATGCTTAAACTTGCCCATTACGCTGAAGGCCTCACAAACTTCTTCACAGACAGACAGTATGCCCTGACCTAGCCCACAAACAGGTTTCCTATGCCATATCCCCACACACTCCCAGTCCACGAACGAGTTACAAAGGTGTGCCCCCTTCATCACACAACACCATCCCAGATGGAACAACTGAATCACATCCTTTGTTGGGGCTTTGATTGTCTATCAGTATACCCTGAAATGAGGGACATCCTACTCAAACTCCTTCTCACCTATCTTAAAGTGGCGTTTTATGCCCACCCAGCCTCCACAAACATATTGGTCCATTCCTAAGCAACTCCCAATCCCAATGGCTGTGGAACAAACAGGTGCAATACCTGTCCAATCCACCCACCCAGCAACTCCTATACCAGTTCTGTCACAGGCTTATCCTACCCCATCAGAGGCTGGGCCTGTTACAATATTGTTGATAGCTTTTTATATTGATATGACTACCAACCAGCTGTCTACCAGGGTGAATGGCCACCACCAAACTGCGGCCAAGAGCAAAGTAGACCACCCTGTGGCACAACATGGTGCTGAACATAATGTGATCTATTTTAAATGCTGTTTCACAACCCAGGCCATCTGGATCCTCCCCTTCATCACCAGCTTTTCTGAATGCACAGATTGAAATTAACCTTATGAAACATTCTCTGCTTTCAAAATTATCCGGGCCTCAACCTGTGGTAACCTACTGTTCACACACCCTCCTCCCTCCACTCTCTCTGTCCTATAACCTCCTCCCAACTCACATCTCTGTCACTCTCATTCTACTTTCTCTCTTCCACTGCACCCACCAGAGTTTTCCCCTCTTGTTCCTCTCCTTTTCTGCTCCTTGTGTGCCCCCTCCACCTCCCACACCCTCCCAACAGTGCATCTGAGGAGCCTTGTCCTGCTGCCTTCTAGTCCCTGCACAGTCCACCGAACAACACTGTTCTCTTCCCCACTCATATTCTGTTATTCCCCCACTTGTCTGCCCCTCTCCAAATTGCTGCTTTTGTTTAATGCAACAGTTGCAGTCATCCTAGAGTGGCTGGAGATAGGGGCCATGTGTGCTTGCATGTGTGAATGTGTGTGTCTTACTTTCTGTTCTGAAGAAGGCTTTGGCCAAAAGCTTAGTGAGTAACAATCTTCAGGCTTTTCGTTGTACCTGTACTCAATGTGTCATCTTTATGGTGAGTAGCATTCTATCTAGTTCATAATTGTTGATATTCAGCCTGGACTTTCCATTGTTTGTTGTAATACTTAGCTTGTTTGTTATTGGAACTTCCACTAGTATCACTATTTGAGAATTATTTATTGTATACACATGTATGCTAAACTTCCATGGCAGCAGATGCACTGAAATTAAACTTATAATTAACTGTGAGTACAGCAGTTTTTTAGTTACTAAAACAAAAAATTTAGACACTTGCAAGTTTTAGCAATGCTTACTGCCTCAATGTCGTCATTCAAGTGTTTCATTGGAATGTGTACATAAAATCATTTAAGTTTTTGTGATTGGTGATTCTGGATTTTTAATTATTAATTACACATATTAATCACATTATGACCCTTTTTTGTCTGTTACGCATCTAACTGAATGCCCACTAGCATTCTGGGAAGTCGTTTACTTCTCTGACCTGCACATGGCTCTGTTTATTTCAGTGAAAGTGTTCACAGCAAAGATATTGTGAGATTAACAACTATGGCCAGTGGATCCTATAATGAAAAAATATGCCAGAGAAGTCCATAAATATACAATTCCTTATGTGATAAGCTGTTATTAAGACATGTTTGACACTTTTTATTCATTCGTATGTGTCCAGACTTTTCATAGTGTGAACAGAACTAGATGTAAATGCCTTAAGACATATGAAGTACATTCAACTTCCTTTATTGTAAATTATAAGATTTATGAGAAAAATAAAAATAGTACAATTGAATAACTGAATATTCAGTAAAAATAAAATTTTGTAATATGTGTAGTGTAAATTTTGTCTAAAATGTATAAAAAGTATTCAACAGTCTTGCATTTTCAAATATTTCAATATTTTACTCTTTGAAACAATCTATTTCCATATCTTTCTTTAATACTGATAGACAGCTAATCCTCAGCATGTATCGGAGCAGTTTCATTGGATGTAGTTGTATGAAGAGAAGCAAATGATATAGTCTTAAATGAACTGCTTGCAACTTTCTTAGTTTCAGTAATATCAAATACACCATCCTTCTCATCAGCAGACTCTTTATAACTCCCAACTGAATGAACTGATCGTACAGCAACAGCACCTGCAGGGGATTTGATAGTATGTATCCCTTTTTCCTCTGCTGTAATATGTTCTTCTTCCTGAACAGAGTCTGCCCATCTCAGCAGTTGGGTTTTGCTCTTTGAGTCAGTATCATTTCCAGTAAATTTGCCAATGGTAAAACAAAAGTCTGCTGGACTTCTATGAGGCATGTAAGCGCTATCTATATCTTCATCACTAACTTGTAATGTTCGTCTACCGATTATCATTTGAGGTATGCTGTCATCTTTATATATTTCTTCTCTTTCATGTGTAATAGCTCTTACATCATTACTGTCACCTTCAAACGGAAACATAAAAGTGGATGTATGCAATAATCCAAAGGCAATGATATAATTTTTGAAGAACTCCTCACATTCTTCAAAACTGGGTTTGGGTCTGCACTCCAGCCTTGAGAGATCTGGGTTATGTAAATCAAAGAATGAATTGCGACGTTGAATCAGATAACTTGATTCACTGGATCCATCCTGATATTTGAGCTCAATTATGCCTTGTGGTGAAACTGAAGCAATAACTTTATTTGTGATGGCTGGGAAACCATCTGCCACTAAATCTTGGTCAAGACTTAGTTTCTCACCATAGAAGTATGGAGTTATTTTGTCACGGGTACCTTCAGAGAATCTGGGTAACTGTATAAAGAAAAAAAAAATTATATATATAAGAAATTATGGTGTGACTATGAATTAATGGTGTGACTATGAATTACAGAATAACTGACAAACAAAATGATACAGGAAAAATTCTCTGTTGTTTTATGCACCTGAGAGATGTCTGGAATAAAAAGATCATAGTTCTCTCTCTCTATCTCTTTCAGTTTCAATATTTTGACTTTAGGATCAATTTTATCACTAAAAGACATAGCACATTGAGCAGTAACTGTGCTGGCACTGAAAAGCTACAGGACTTGCAAAAGGAATCTCCTACAAAGAAAACAAGTCAGAAAAATGATGACACACCAAATAGTGTAAAAAATTCTCTGAATCCTACTACCAAAACATAATACTTTTTACATCTAACTGTGGCAATATTGCACTGAAATGTTTCCAGTAAGAGCTGATACCAAAACCACTATATAAAGACAAGGAAGTGTTTAACATTGTTACCAAAACTCTTCAAAGCATCTTGTCTTGACTGATGTACTTCAAATTTTTATACACTACTCTAATAAACATTTCAACACACACACACACACACACACACACACACACACACACACATACACACACAGCCACTGAAATCAAACATGTTATAAACATGCTGCATGTTGTGCCACATTTTTTTTTATGGGTGGTCTATTTTGCTCATGGCCACAGTTTGGTGGTGGCCATCCATCCTCATGGACTGCTGGCTGGTAATCATACCAATATAACAAGCCATGCAATGATTGAAACAGAGATGGTGTATGACATGGCTGCTTTCACACATGGCCCAGCCTCTGTTGGGGTAGGATAAGCCTATGACAGGTCTGGTATAGGAAGTGCTGGGTGGATGGATAGAGCAGATCTTCCACCTGTTTGTCCCATAGTGGCTGGGATTGGGAGTGGCTTAGGGATGGATCAGTATGTTAGGAGGGGTGGGAAGGATCTTGAGTAGGATGTCCCTCATTTCAGGCCATGATGATAGGTAATGAAAGCCATGGGAAGGGATGTGATTCGGTTGTTCCAGTCCAGAGTGGTATTGGGTGATGAAGGGGGCACTACTTAATGGCTGGTTCTTGGTGGACGTGGTGGTGGTGGTGGGAGCATTCAGGGTGTGAGAGGAAATGGCAGGGGTATCTGTTTGCAGACTAAGCGTGGGAGTAGTGCCTATCTGTGAAGGCATTGGTGAGACCGTCATCACAGTGGGCAAGGGAGTTCTTATCACTGCAGATATTCCATTCCTGGGTGGTCAGGCTGTTTTGGAGGAATTGTTTGGTGTGAAAGGGATGGCAGCTGTTGAAATGCAGGTACTATTGGTGATTGGTGGGTTTAAACTGTACAAAGAGGTGGAGGGAGCCATCAGAGAGAGGAGGTTAATGTCCAGGAAAGTGGCATGCTGGGTTGAGAAGGACCAGATGAAGTGGACAGGAGAGAAGTTGTTGAACTTGTAAACAAATGAAGACAGGTGTCTTGACCCTGAGTCCAGATCATGAAAATATTATCAATGATCCTTATGCAGATTAGTGGTTTTGCATTTTGAAAGGCTCCTAGGTCTCCTCTAGATGGCCCATAAACAGGTTGGCTTAGGAGGGTGCCATGCAGGCACCCATGGCTGTACTGAGGATTTGTTTGTGTATCTTCCCTTGAAAGGAGAAGTAGTTGTGAGTTAGGATTAAGTTAGTAAACTGTATGAAGAATGAGGCAGTGGGTTTGGAGTCTGAAGGGTGATGGAGAAGGTAGTGTTCAATAGTGGTAAGACCCCAATGAGCAGAGGGTTGTTGGTATACAGGGATACAGTGATGAGTAGGATCCAGGAGGTAAAGAGGTGGGAATGGTGGGAGAGTTGGTGAAGGAAGGGGCTGGTGTCTTTGACATGGGAGGCTAAATTATGGGCAGTTGGTTGGAGGTGTTGGTCAATGAGGGCCGAAATTCTCTCAGAGGGGGTACAATAACCAGCCACAATGGGGCATCCAGGATTGCTGGGTATGTTGATTTTGGGGAGCATGTACAAGATGGATGTGTGGGGTGTCATATGTTGGGAAGGGAAATGGATTCACAGGAGAGGTTCTGAAAAGGGCCTAAGGTTTTAAGCTGAGATAGGATTTTACATTACAATTCTGGGATGGGATCAGTCTTGCAGAGCTTGTAGGTGGAAAAATCAGATAATTCAGTTTCATAACAATAGTGGTGGAACCTTTTTCTGCAGGTAGATTTCTTGGGTCAGGATTTATTCAAGATAGTGTATGGTTGTTCTGCAGCTGAAAGACCGATATTCTGAGGAAGGAACTGAGGGAAAAATACTGAGACTAAAATGGAGACAAGGTTCACAGAAGTTGACCAGTGGATGGTTAGATGGGAGGGAGGAGGATCACGGTTGGAAGGTGATATAAAATGGAAGATGTAGGGTTCAATGTTGGGATTTGTTGGCTTTTGTTGGAGGGATTCATGGCAAAGAAGTGTTTCCATTGCAACATCCTTCAGACTCCAAACCTACTACCTCATTCTTCATACACCTTACTAACTTTATCCTAACTCATAACTACTTCTCCTCTGAAGAAAATGTACACAACCAAATCTGTGGCACAGCTGTGGGCATCCACATGGCACCCTTCTATGCCATCCTGTTTATGGGCCATCTAGAGTTGATCTTCATAGCCTTCCAAAACACCAATGACCTATGCTTCAAGTTCATTGATGATATCTTCATGATGTGGACTAAGGGCCAAGACAGCCTATCTTCATTCCTTTACAAGTTCAATATTTTCTCTCCCATCCACTTCACCTGATCGTCCTTCCTGGACGTTGACCTCCTCCTCCTCCTCCTCCTCTATGATGGTTCTATCCACGCCTTTGTCCAGATTAAACCACTAACAGTACCTGCATTTTGACAACTGTCATCCCTTCCATACCAAAATATCTCTTCCATACAGCCTCACCACATGAGAACGGCATACATGCTGTGACAAGAACTCCCTTGCACAGTATGCTGAGGGTCTCATTGAGGCCTTCAGAGGCAGGAACTATCCCCCACACCAAGTCCATAAACAGATTTCCAGTGTCATTTCCCTCACATCCGCAATCCTTCCATCAGCCCAAGAACTAGCCTCAAAAGTTTGATCTGGACTGATATACAGGCATAACACTGTTTAATATTGTTTCCAACATTTTTGAAAGGTTCTTGACAAATTTGCTCAAAATTTTATGCAGTACTTTAATGAAAATTCAGCACACAGGCTATGTATTTGTTAAACAATGAGGTACGGGTTTCTGTTAAAACTATTTGCGAGAAAAAAATGCTTTTTTTTGCTATGCTGTGAAATGTACAGTTTCAGTTTGGTTTAAAAGCGAATGATCATGTCCTTTTGGACGTCAGATGAATTGCTTCATTTCTGCATTACAACAAAGACTGCTCTGTTTTCCTTGTCCCCCCAACACACTTTATGTGCCTTCCACTGCTAGTGCTCCCAACTGCCACCTTTGAGTGGTTATTGCATGTTGATGTTGACTGTAGGCAGTGGTCACATTAATGCAAGTGGGCTGTGTATATTCTTCCTCCTTTGATATAATTTTAAACGAAAACTGTATCCACAACAATGTGCTGTTTTGTTTTCTTCCTTGCAGTCAGTTTTAACAAAAAACAAGGAAGTTGTATTTATGGCTTACCAGCATATGATTAGAATGCTACTACAGAATCTGATTCATCCAAAACTTTGTAATCCCACCCATTCTCAAATTAATACTACATGAAATTCTGTCACTGAAGCTACTATCCTCATAAATCTAGCAGTTGGAGAGACCTGTCTCATACCTCATATACTAGTGATCCCAACCAGTTTACCTGTTAGTTTTAATTGACTTAAAAATCCCAATGAGGTTTTGTTTACAGTACCAATAAATGTGGATCAAGGTCAGAGAGAGGGGCAAAAGAGTAAGTAGACAGAGAGAGGGGAGGAAAAATACATGGAGGCAGAGGGAGGAAATTTACATGGGGGAGGGGGGGGGGGGGGAGGAGAAGATGGGCAGAGAGAGGGGCAAGGAGGTGGTGGATGGATAAAAAGGGAGGAGGTGGACAGAGACAAGGAGACATTTTTTTTGGGGGGGGGGGGGGGGGGAGGGGGGTTGGGGGAGAGATGCACAGAGAGAGGAGGGAGAAGGAGATTTGTACATGCAATTCCCCTACATATTTAGCAACTGTGAAGTACTGCTGGGATTGCTAGTAATGTATAAGTATGACAAAAATTACTGGGAGAGTACAAAAATAGCACGGATATACAAAAATGGTTAAATGATGATGGCATCCTCTTGGGTAAAATATTCCAGAGGTAAAATAGTCCCCCATTCGGATCTCCGGGCGGGGACTACTCAAGAGCACGTCGTTATCAGGAGAAAGAAAACTGGCGTTCTACAGATTGGAGTGTGGAATGTCAGATCCCTTAATCGGGCAGGTAGGTTAGAAAATTTAAAAAGGGAACTGGATAGGTTGAAGTTAGATATAGTGGGAATTAGTGAAGTTCGGTGGCAGGAGGACCAAGACTTCTGGTCAGGTGAATACAGGGTTATAAATACAAAATCAAGTAGGGGTAATGCAGGAGTAGGTTTAATAATGAATAAAAAAATAGGAGTGTGGGTAAGCTACTACCAACAGCATAGTGAACACATTATTGTGGCCAAGATAGACACGAAGCCCATGCCTACTACAGTAGTACAAGTTTATATGCCAACTAGCTCTGCAGATGATGAAGAAATTGAAGAAATGTATGATGAGATAAAAGAAATTATTCAGGTAGTGAAGGGAAACGAAAATTTAATAGTCATGGGTGACTGGAATTCGAGAGTAGGAAAAGGGAGAGAAGGAAACATAGTGGGTGAATGTGGATTGGGGGAGAGAAATGAAAGAGGAAGCCGTCTGGTAGAATTTTGCACAGAGCATAACTTAATCATAGCTAACACTTGGTTCAAGAATCATAAAAGAAGGTTTTATACATGGAAGAATCCTGGAGATACTAGAAGGTATCAGATAGATTATATAATGGTAAGACAGAGATTTAGGAACCAGGTTTTAAATTGTAAGACATTTCCAGGGGCAGATGTGGACTCTGACCACAATCTATTGGTTATGACCTGTAGATTAAAACTGAAGAAACTGCAAAAATATGAGAATTTAAGGAGATGGGACCTGGATAAACTGACTAAACCAGAGGTTGTACAGCGTTTCAGAGAGAGCATAAGGCAACAATTGACAGGAATGGGGGAAATAAATACAGTAGAAGAGGAATGGTTAGCTCTGAGGGATGAAGTAGTGAAGGCAGCAAAGGATCAAGTAGGTAAAAAGACGAGGGCTAGTAGAAATCCTTGGGAAACAGAAGAAATATTGAATTTAATTGATGAAAGGAGAAAATATAAAAACGCAGTAAATGAAGCAGGCAAAAAGAAATACAAACGTCTCAAAAATGAGATCTACAGGAAGTGCAAAATGGCTAAGCAGGGATGGCTAGAGGACAAATGTAAGGATATAGAGGCTTATCTCACTAGGGGTAAGATAGATACTCGCTACAGAAAAATTAAAGAGACCTCTGGAGAAAAGAGAGCCACTTGTATGAATATCAAGAGCTCAGATGGAAACCCAGTTCTAAGCAAAGAAGGGAAAGCAGAAAGTTGGAAGGAGTATGTAGAGGGTCTATACAAGGGCGATGTACTTGAGGACAATATTATGGAAATGGAAGAGGATGTAAATGAAGATGAAATGGGAGATACGATACTGCATGAAGAGTTTGACAGTGCACTGAAAGACCTGAGTCAAAACAAGGCCCCGGGAGTAGACAACATTCCATTGGAACTACTGACGGCCTTGGGAAAGCCAGTCCTGACAAAACTTTACCATCTGGTGAGCAAGATGTATGAGACAGGCAAAATACCCTCAGACTTCAAGAAGAATATAATAATTCCAATCCCAAAGAAATCAGGTGTTGACAGATGTGAAAATTACCGAACTATCAGTTTAATAAGTCACAGCTGCAAAATAATAACACAAATTCTTTACAGACAAATGGAAAAAATGGTAGAAGCCGACCTTGGTGAAGATCAGTTTGGATTCCGCAGAAATATTGGAACACGTGAGGCAATACTGACCCTACAACTTATCTTAGAAAATAGATTAAGGAAAGGCAAACCTACGTTTCTAGCATTTGTAGACTTAGAGAAAGCTTTTGACAATGTTGACTGGAATACTCTCTTTCAAATTCTAAAGGTAGCAGGGGTAAAATACAGGGAGCGAAAGGCTATTTACAATTTGTACAGAAACCAGATGGCAGTTATAAGAGTCGAGGGGCATGAAAGGGAAGCAGCGGTTGGGAAGGGAGTGAGACAGGTTTGTAGCCTCTCCCCGATGTTGTTCAATCTGTATATTGAGCAAGCAGTAAAGGAAACAAAAGAAAAATTTGGAGTAGGTATTAAAGTCCATGGAGAAGAAATAAAAACGTTGAGGTTCGCCAATGACATTGTAATTCTGTCAGAGACAGCAAAGGACCTGGAAGAGCAGTTAAACGGAATGGACAGTGTCTTGAAAGGAGGATATAAGATGAACATCAACAAAAGCAAAACAAGGATAATGGAATGTAGGCAAATTAAGTTGGGTGATGCTAAGGGAATTAGATTAGGAAATGAGACACTTAAAGTAGTAAAGGAGTTTTGGTATTTGGGGAGCAAAATAACTGATGATGGTCGAAGTGAGAGGATATAAAATGTAGACTGGCAATGGCAAGGAAAGCGTTTCTGAAGAAGAGAAATTTGTTAACATCGAGTATTGATTTAAATGTCAGGAAGTCGTTTCTGAAAGTATTTGCATGGAGTGTAGCCTTGTATGGAAGTGAAACATGGACAATAAATAGTTTGGACAAGAAGAGAATAGAAGCTTTTGAAATGTGGTGCTACAGAAGAATGCTGAAGATTAGATGGGTAGATCACATAACTAATGAGGAGGTATTGAACAGAATTGGGGAGAAGAGGAGTTTGTGGCACAAATTGACAAGAAGAAGGGACCGGTTGGTAGGACATGTTCTGAGGCATCCAGGGATCACAAATTTAGCATTGGAGTGCAGCGTGGAGGGTAAAAATCACAGAGGGAGACCAAGAGATGAATACACTAAGCAGATTCTGAAGAATGTAGGTTGCAGTAAGTACTGGGAGATGAAGAAGCTTGCACAGCATAGAGTAGCATGGAGAGCTGCATCAAACCAGTCTCAGGACTGAAGACGACAACAACAACAACAACAACAACAACATACAAAAATGTGTAAATAGAATATGTGATAGTGTGGTAACATTGCACAATTGAAAAAGTGAACAATATGCTGCATAAAAGTACAAAACATGTAGAGGTGAGAAACATATAAATTTGGTTTCAGTTTCTTAGAGAAAGTGTCCTATGATCTGTAACATAGATTTTCAATTAGCTGGCACAAGATTCATGAATGCATCAACATTTGTAAACCTGACTCAGTTGATAATTGGCTGTGTATTAATTTGCACTGAATCAATGAGCATTTGACAAACATGGCCTTTCTCAATCCGTGTCATCAGACTGATGCCATAGTCCTCTTTCTCCTTGTTAATGGACAAATCTTGGAGTTTTTTTCTAAAAACATTTTTGTGGTGTGTGCTTCACTCATAAACTTTTCCTCTATTTTAGTCTGAGTTCCCTACCACCACTGACTTCAGATATGGTGAACTTTATCTTACAAATAGTCGATAGTGTACTTGCCCGTAGTTGCGCATGGACATTATTTCCAACTTGAAATAAATATTATTTTTGGTTTGTCTCTTTCCCATGGAGTGACAACTTAGCTCTAAAGCAAGATGGTGATGAGGAGGGAACTACAGAAGACAATAGAAGACCTATTACTTATATGAAGTCTTCACAGGTTGTCAGCCGAGTAGCATTGTCGTCTCGTAGCAACGTTTCGATGGAATGCATCTCCATCATCTTCAGGTGAAGTGTCAGGATATCGTTGGTCGCGAGCTTATATCTCTGCTGGACCGTTCTCCGCTTCCCATGGCCGGCCAATTACGTGCCCGCGGAATTGCACGATGTACCTGAATCGGCCGGTGGTTGTGGGGACACGTGTAAGGGGTTCGAGTCCCGGTGTCCGTCTCTGTCTGCTCCGTCCACGGCCCTTGGTGGAACAGAACATTCTTCTCTGATTTTCCTGATTGCAGGCTCCCAGGCTGTGCTCAGATGGTAGCCACTGTCGCGGTTGATTAGGTTGTCGTGTAACCGTATTTCTATGGACTTTTTGATTACTGAGTCCCAAAATCCATTTGTACTGCATATTTTCTTCGTGTCCTCAAAATCGAAGGTGTGCTTCTCGTCAATACTATGTCCCACCACAGCAGATTTGTTGGTCTGACCCAAGCGTACATGCCTAATGTGTTCACTACGGTGCTGTGAGATGCAATGCTGGGTCTGTCCTATATACTGCATCCCACATTCGCATCCGATCTTGTACACTCCTGGTGCCGTCAGACCTAGTGGAGCCTTGGTTGAACCCAGAAGGTCTTTGATTTTTCCTGCTGTGTGGAAAACGGTCAAGATTCACTTTATGTTTCTTGAGAATTCTCGTGATCTTGGACGTCGGAGGACCCGCATATGGCAAGAATGCACAGCCCATTGCTTCGTCTTCATCCGGTCTCTCTTCTCTCTTCTTGTGGTCGGTCTTCAGAGCTCTCCTTATTTTTGTCTCACTGTATCCATTTTTCTTGAAGGTGTCCTTTAGGTTTTGCAATTCCCCTGGCAAACTTTCCTTATCGCAGATGGACCTGGCCCTGTGTACTAAGGTGTTGAGTACAGCATTGCGTTGCGCAGGGTGGTGGCACCTATTGGCGTTAAGATAGAGGTCCATGTGTGTTTTCTTTCTATACACTGCATATTCTAGCATGCCGTCCACATTTCTTGTGATCAGGATATCCAGAAACGGTAAGCTTCTGTTCTCTTCTATCTCCAAGGTAAATTTTATATTTCCATGTATGCTGTTGAGGTGTTGATGGAACTCTAGCAGTTTGTCCCTGCCATGTGGCAAACTACAAAGGTATCGTCAGCATACCTGTAGAAGGCTTTTGGCTTGTGTTTAGCAGTGCTCCATGTTTAGGTTGGCTATGCCTGGTGCTAGGGGGGAGCCCATAGCTACACCATCTGTCTGTTTGTAGAACTTCCCACCACATTTGAAATAGGTGGTGGTTAGCACATGGTGAAAAAGCTTGATGATATCATCCTCAAAGTGTTCTTCGAGTAAAGCCAGGGAGTCTTCTATTGGTACTCATGTGAATAAGGATGTCACATTGAAGCTCACTAGTAGGTCTTCATTTTCCAGCTGCATTCCCTGTAGTACTTTCACAAACTCAGCCAAGTTTTTCTTGTGGTGTGGACCGTAACCCACCAAGGGTTTTAGCATCTGTGACAAATGCTTAGCAATACCATATGTCAGCGAGTTAATAGTGTTTAAAATAGGTAGGAGACCGGGGGGTGAAACCCAGTACGTCGACGGTGAAGCCAGCAAGCGACGCCGGCGGCTGAAGACGACATCCCGTCCTGGAGTGGAGGTGTAGCACTTCGTCAGCTGGCAGGCAGAGAATCACCTTGCCAGAAGGCCTAAAAAAGGCATGCAAATTGCCACACGCAGCACTTCTGCTCAATTTAAAGCGGCGCACCACACGAGATTCTGCACTTCCTCCTTCAATATTGTCACACGCGAGTACCACACACACCGTATCGCCATCTACGACAACAGATAATTTATGTATGTCATCAGGGTGCACATGTGTTGTGAATTCTTGGATGGCACCTGTACGAGCAATGGTAGGGATGCAGGGAGGTGTGGGAAAGCCATGGCAGGGGGAAGCATCTGCTAAGAGGGGGGTGGCAGGTGCACTGGACTGCGCAGGAGACAACCTCGGGCGATCAGCTGACAGACGAGGGAGCGTGACCGAAGCCAGCGTGGATTGAACGGCGTGACAAGGAGCTGTCACACGAAGATGGTAACACAATGGTAGAATCCGAGTGGCTGACAGTTCGACTGCGAGGGCTGTGAGGAGTGAAGCCCCGAAAAGATTGGCCACTCGAATTAGATGAACGCGGAGAAGGAGCAGTGCTCGGCAGAGAAGCACGCTGTGGAGAATCAATACCCGAATGCATGGTGTGGGAAGATGGATGGCCGCTCGAAGCAGGAATGGGAGAAATAGGGGCAGAATCAGGGAGATTCACCTGAGGCTCAATGAAAGCTGGTTTCACTTGGTTGAGTGAGACCGTGGTTACAGAGGAGATCCATGTTATTCTCAGAGCGTTTGACGACCTTGTAAGGCCTTTGTAGGGCGACTGCAGCGGGGCTTTGACTGAGTCGTCTCTGAGAAACACGTACTCACAAGGTTCTAGCGTGCGCGGTACGTACACGCGCGGAGGTGTATGAGCAGCTGGAGGTGGCGGCTGAATTTTGCTGCAGTGCAAGCGCACCCGCTCGAGAAGTGAAGGGAGTTCAGAGGGCCGTGGAAGTGGGGTCGGAGTGACTAATTCTCCAGGCAAAACCAGAGGTTGGCCATACACAAACTCGGCTACGGAACCCTTGAGGTCTTCCTTGAAAGTCGCACGAAGGCCAAGAAGCACGAAGGGCAGTGCCTCTGTCCATAGTGAGTCATGGCAACGCAAGGCAGACTTTAAGGTGCGATGCCATCGCTCGACAAGCCCATTGCTTTGGGGGTGGTATGCAGAAGTATGAATTTTGACGATACCACACATTTTACATAAGTCAGAGAAAACTGAAGACTCCAATTGTCGCCCCTGGTCAGTGGTGAGGTAAACAGGTGAGCCAAATCTAGAGATCCACGAATCTAAGAATGCTCGACTTACTGTCTCAGAGGTAATGTTCGGAATAGGCACAGCCTCAGCCCACCGAGTCATCCTGTCAATAGCTGTAAACAAGTAACGGAAACCCTCGGAGGGGGGCAA
The DNA here is from genome assembly GCF_021461395.2 of Schistocerca americana. Lineage (NCBI taxonomy): Eukaryota > Metazoa > Arthropoda > Insecta > Orthoptera > Acrididae > Schistocerca > Schistocerca americana. Next base: position 793,271,532 of record NC_060122.1, read on the forward strand.
AGGGCCTACGAGGTCGACATGAACGTGGTGAAACCGGCCTGGTGGTTGGGCAAAACAGCCAAGAGGTGGGGAAGTGTGCCTGGAAACTTTGTTCTGTTGACACACCATGCATGCCCTTGCCCAAGACTGTCAGTCACGGTGCATGTCTCTCCAGACAAACTGTTCAGCTACCAGACGGGTGGAAGCTTTGACACCAGGGTGTGCTAATGTGTGTAGTTTGTCAAAGACCTGGCGTTGAAGGGGCTTAGGAATGAATGGCCGCAATGTACCAGTCGATTCATCACACCACACTAAGTCAGATATGCCAGGGAAAGTAGAGCGTACCGGTTGGAGAGAGGAGCTGTGGTCTGAAATTAACTGCATGGTATCGGGGTCTGCTGATTGCAACCGAGGTAGGTCCGTTAAGTCAATTAAGGTTGTGACAGCACCAACACGCAAGAGAAAATCAGCGATCACATTGTCTGCTCCTCAGATGTAGCGAATGTCATTTGTAAATTGCAAGATGTAATCGATGTGACGAAAGCGTCATGGGGGCAGATCAGCCGCAGGATTTTTTTATGGCAGGAACCAACGGCTTGTGATCAGTGAGCACATAGAAATCTCGTCCCTCAACATCAGTTCTGAAGTGTCTTACGGCCTCGTAAACTGCAAGTAATTCTCTGTCGAATGCTGAGTATTTCTTCTGCGCATTGTTTAGCTTTTTTGAGAAAAACTGCAAGGGGGTCGTAACATCATTGTATGTCTGACTCAGTACTGCGCCGATAGCATTGTCACTAGCGTCAGTAGTGATAAACATTGTGGCGTCCGCCCGTGGGTGAGCAATTGTGACAGCGGAGGCCAACAGCTGTTTGAGTTCATTAAATGCCTTGTCCATGTCTGGTGTCCATGGCACCTGGCGGGTGCCAGAAGTTTGTGGGCCAGCGAGAGCATCTGTGAGAGGAGCCTGCACCGCAGAAGCGGCTGGCAAATGTTTCCGGTAATAATTAACTGTTCCGATGAACCTGCGTAATTCCCTACAGGTCTGAGGGCGTAGCATCTCGAGAACAGGCTTGATCTTGTCCTGTGGTGGTGTCAGACCGTCCGATGACACAACATAACTTAGGAATGTGACGGATGACTGGTGCAATTGAGTCTTTTTATTGTTCAGTTCAATACCAGCGGCTGCTAAAATATCTGTCACGACTTGAACACGCTCCTCACTCTGTTCCAAAGTAGAAGCAAAAACCAATATGTCGTCCATGTATACGAAACAAAAGTCTAGATGGGATAAAGTTTGATTGATGAAACGCTGCCACGTTTGGGGGGCGTTTTTCAACTCAAACGGCATACATTTGTATTGGAACAGCCCAAAGGGAGTGGTTATGGCAGTCTTTTCAGTATCCTCCGGAGCCATAGGAATCTGATGAAATGCATGCTTACAGTCCAAAACAGAGAAGTACTTTGCACATGCGAGTGCATGATTGAAGTCTGCAATGTGTGGGACCAGATATTTATCAATGATGGTGCGGGCATTTAAACGCCTATAGTCTCCGACCATACGCCAAGTACCGTCTTTCTTTTGGTCAAACAGGATAGGACTAGCCCAGCAACCGGAAGAAGGTTCAATTATTCCCTTTTGTAACAGATTGTCCAATTGTTCTTTTGCAATTTTCATAAATTCCGGCTTGAGGCGGCGTGGGCGTTGCGGTATGGGCGGCCCATCGGTTAGGCGTAACCGATGAACTGTGCCATTAGTGAGTACTGCAATACGTGGCGCGACACAACAGTCAGATGTCCGTGAAGCAGAGCGGGCAGTGGCGGACGGGGCAAGCTGTGGCGCTGAGGGCACGGAAGTAGAGGTGTGCCACCCGCTCGTAGGCTGCGTAAAGGCCGCACACGTGTTAACATGGGCGAGGTTGGTACACTGGTTCTTGGTAGCAGGCCATGCCGCTACGAGCGCTGTAGGCACAAGTGGGCGTGGCCGGACAGCAGATGGCCGTAGTTCATTGCCACGAGCTTGGCAAGTTAATTGTCCATTCGGAACACAAGGAGCATGAACACTCGGACATACCCTATCATTACAAAAGGGGGTGCTGACACAGTTTACAGAGTTCACAACATTGTCGTTAACATGCGCGGGCACGGGAACACCAGATTGGCATGGACTGACCTTGTCTGTAGCCGACGAGTTGTCTGCTTGTAGTGCCGCGAGGCGTTGTTGTGTGGAGGCCAACTCGTGGTGTATGTCGCGGAGATGCAGCAGCATTTCCGTACGTTCCATCCGCAACTTCGAAGACTTGGCGCACTCCACTAGCCAGTTGTTTGTCCAAGATTGCAGCTCCAAGGATAGGTTTACACACTTCTTAGCACAGCACACATGTTTGGTGTTAGCCGAACTGTCACTTGGCGATGCAAAAGGAATATGTTTTTTAAGGGGGGGGGGGGTAAAACACAGTATTTTGCACAAAATCTAGTGACAATTGATAGTGCTTGAGGAAATCAATTCCGAGAATAGGTTCTTCAATTGTTGACACTAGAAACGTCCACTCCAGCTTGCACTCGGGCGAAAGTTTCACTGTATACAAAGTGGAACCCGAACACTGTCGGGTAGACAAGTTCACTGCACGAAGTACTGTTTTGTGTGGTTGCACTTTATTGGTTGCTAGGCGAACCGGCAGCAAAGAGACGTCTGCGCCAGTGTCTACCAGAAAACATACACCTGATCGTAAATCGCGAACATGGACTCGACCACACTTACTGTTATTGTCCGAAACGGAGTGCAACGTGGGAAGGTGCCCGTTGTTTACATCGCAGGAGGTGGCACTGTAGCCTACCTGCGGTTGGAGTTTGGGTAGGAACACGGTGACTGGCATTTGCGAGCTTCCTCCCCGAATCTCACGTGGAAGAAACAGTAAGGTTGGGCGGGCCTGTGCTCCTGTGGGTAGTTGCTAGGTGATGGAGTATGTGCCCCAGAGTCTTCCACAAAGGCCGATGCACTGTCATTGTGGGGAGTTGAAGGTGCAGGCAGGGCGGCTAGTTTAACAAACTTGTTATTAGCAGCACCAGACAAGGGCGTGGCGTCAGAAAGCGTCTTAGTGCAGTCACATCCAGAATGCAGTGCACGGAGCTCACGTTGCCTGGCGGAGTATGCTCTGTCGGCGGCGCGTAAACGTTCATTTACTGGTCGATCTTCATACGCAGAGATTGCAGTCTGGACAGGCAAAGGCAGCTTTTCAGTCCAGATTTCTGCGAGCGTGTCATCAGGCATAACTTGCTCATCGACGAGAAGACGGATGCACCGCCACAGCTGGGACGGAGACCTGTCGCCGAGACACTCTTCATAAATGAGCTATCGCACATTTTCTCTCCTGGTTTTAGAGACGCGCTCCAGTATCATCTGCTTCACCACAGCATACTTCCTTGCTAGTGGGGGTGCTTTGACCAGATCATAAATTAAATCGACGCAGTCGTGAAGATGGTTCATGAGGCAGGCGAAGCGTGCGTCATCGTCCAAAGCACAGACATTGAATGTTTGCTCAACCAGGTTAAACCAGAACTCAGGTGAGCGGGTTTGAAGTCTGGTAATTTTGGCAGATTCGGCACTGCAGTCACTGCAGAGGTGCACCTATTACTTCAGATGGAAGTAGAGCATGCAGAAGATTGCGTGTCCGAATTATTGGCATCCCGTAATGCGGGAATCGTGAAATTCACTTGACGCCGGGGGGGGGGGGGGGGGCGGCGGGGGGGGGGGGGGCGGCGGCTGAGAAGCGATGGACGCTCGAACGGTGTGAGGATTGTAGTCAAAATGTGCATTCTCATTGACGTGGTAGCTCGGAGAGAAGCCACAAGTGCTTAAGTATGCCGGTGAATGTCCGTTATGCACACAGTATTCACTCGACCGTGAGTGGTGGGGCTGGTTGTAGATGTCGGAGTAATTACTGTCCAGCACAGAATTGTTGACTTGATTAGAAGCAACACAAGGATCCCACACACGTCCACTAGGATGCACACTCGGTGTGATATTTGCTGTTTGGCGAGCATTGAACACCTGTTGACCAGCCGGCGCGGAAGGATACACACGCGGCGGGAACTGATTCGAGTTTGAATTTACTACTGGATTTTCCAAAGTAGCAAAACCTCGCTTGACGCCACGAACTGTATTGAATTGTGTGTTCGACACAGGAGTACGAATGTTCCGACCAACACTCTGTGGAGAACACGTGGGAAGGTCCAGGCTAACAAAGCCAGAGTCCACGACCATTGGCGGTTGGAAGAAACTGGCGGCACTCGATGAATTCCACTGCATGTTCTGGCTGAAGGATTCCGAAGATTCTTGCGGCATGTCCACTACGATGGCAGGAGTGCAGGAGAGATGTTGCTGGAATCTGGGTGGCAGTGAATGCTGAAAGGCCATTGTCTGGAGCTGAACATAGGCCCTCGCGATCACGGAGAAACCTGACGCGGTAGGCGTGTAAATAACCTTCGGGCAGTAACTCGGGCGCGTATTACACAAAAACGGGGTCACCAGTGAGGGAATATGGAATAGTTGTAGGTAAACAACTAGAATTCTCTCAGATACAGATTTATTCACACTTAGCTTCTACACAGATTCAAGTCCGGAGGCTAATTGCCGTTAGCGTCCAGCATCCTGCCCAAAGCCCTCTCCTCAAAGATAGCACACTTAAGCACAGAACAAATATCGATATTTATGGCGCTCTACGCCACACCCTTATGATGTGATTAATTCTTTGTATCTTGTTGTATATACTTTCAGCCTATAATACAGCATAGTCCAATAGAACTTTCTTTTCAATTAGCAATATTTATGATACCACTCAAATTCCAGCAAGATTTGAAGTTGTTTCCATTTTCATATTATATAAGCTGTTTTGGTCAGAAAACTGTAGAAGATAAGGTTAGTAAGTTAAACACTGAAACAGAGGGACAAATATGAAATTTACTTCATATTGTGGAAAATAATGTAGATAAAAATTACAAGTATTAGTTCAAAAACTTGTAGAAATACAAGACCAATGTGTTACTAAAAATATGAGAGTTAACAGTGGCATTATGTGGTCCAACTTATCAGTTAAAAGTTTTCCCAAAGACAATTTGCACCCTGTTGTCTTTTTACCTTATTATAAAACCAACTTTGTGTCTGCTGTGACACATATTCAAATTTGTCAAAAAGTTTCTTGAAGGAGAAACTTTGTCAAACAAAAATTTGGTAGGTGTATATAACTGAAGGACTTGGAAAAAAGTTTTTTAACCAAATTCTGGTCAGAATCAGACCTGGCCAGAATTAAGAGCGAATTTTTAAATGGTTCTGTTTACAAAGAAAGAAATGGGTCTATGAAAGATTTTTGTAGAACCAAATTAAAGAAATTAATTCACTTAGACAAAGATTTTTATGAGATGACACTAACTGATGCTCTTAAGAGGAGATTAACTCTGAGGTTACAGTGGGAGTTAATTCATGAGGCAGAGGATTCTCTTGACTTATTTTTAAAATATGTTGACAAATTGGACAGGGCACTGGATAGAAATGTTAACCAAGAATATAATTATCAGGAGTGGAATCTTAGTTGTAATAGGGGAAACTATGGGAAAAGATGTTATGGTAACCATAGAAAATCAGAATAATGGGGCAAGAGACTATAATGGGAATACAAGAGACAGACAGTGGGAAAGAAATGATGGAAACGAATAGAAGATGGGGGGGGGGGGGGGGGGGGGGGAATGTAACACATTCAAATTCGAGGCAAGACAACAGAGGAAACAGACAGGAAAACTCCAGGTTGCCTTAATGAGAGACCACAGTTGTGAGGCAAGCAGACCAAGTTATTACAGGACCTCAAATTTTAACTGGATTAGAAGAGGAAAATTCAATAACAATAACTGGGAATGGAATAGGCAGTCCACTTACCATGTGAACAAGTTAGGATTTGAGAAAAGAATTAGGGTGCTGTGAGGGCTAATAATTGTCAGAGAACAAACATGATCATAAAAATGTAAGAGATCCAGAGATGGATGCTGAGGCTTTACCTGAATTTTATAGCTGGGTAGAAAGTGAAATAATCAAGGATGATAATGAATATAACAGTTCTAATCTAGGGAGGTTATTTGAAATACAAGTAGATGACTGTATGAATGATGATGCTGAGCAGCAACAACCATGGATATGATACTAAGGGGTGAATCAGTTGTGATTAGGGATAGTGATGATGATGAAGACAATGAAGCTGACAGTAAGAAAATGATGTTGAAGGGTGTGAAGAGGAAGAGAGAATTTATATTGATATAAATGTAGATGAGGTAATGAAGCAATTAATGGTGCAAATTTTGTTAAATAGTAGGGAAAAAGATTATTAGGAAAGAAGGATCAGAGAAACAGGCATTGTTGAACACTACTTGTCAGCTATTATGTAGTGAGGCAAGGGGTACCAAATTTGTTATAAAAGTTAGTAAATTACTCAACGGACAGCATTTTTCAGTACGGGTATTTCGTTCATTCCAAGTTTCAATTCATGATGTCATTGTCCAGACACGAGTTGACTGTAATCTGAATCTGTTTTAGCAAACTAATAATTTCTCTCAGGTGATAAAATTTTATTGATTATGAAATACAAGTTCTTGAAGTTTATTCAGAATTGGAAATGTTTAATTAGTGATTACATGCCATAATTTATTTGTTTAATATAAAGTGTTTTGAATTTTGTAAGCATAAAAAAAGTATGAATTATATGCGGCTTTTACTCTGAGGCGAGTTATCATTTAGAGTGCTAAAAGTTCGCGTGCACAGTTCGCTGACCTATGTGGTTAATTTTATTTTGTGATCTTGAACCAAATAGAGCGTAAATCCAGTTTCATTTAAACTTTACCTGAGATAGACACATCATGTTATTACAAAAGAGTCGTTTAGACCATTAGGGAAAGCTGAAACCTGTGCACTCGATTTGAAATCGTTACATGCCAGTGCATGATCGAGCTGTCCAGTAAATCGAGTACAATAGTTACAAATGCGTTTGAACTTAATGCACAAAGTTGGAAATTAATTTTGAGACAAGCGCTGATTTTGACAAAAAATGAACCGAAAGTTTATTCAAAATATTGAAGTCCAGTTTTAATTGAGACACATATCACCTTGTTGATTACGTTGCCTAGGAACATTGTAAAGCAGCTTAACTAAGTCATTAGAATGATTTGCAACGTAGTATGGCCCATTACACACACACAAAATGTTACACTAAGTTTGCTGACTACATGAGACTATGAGAGTGTTTTTCTTTCCATAAATGCCAATAAACCAGCAGTTTCAAAAAGTTAAATTATTAACTGTTGTGTAACTTCATTGATTGTCCTACACCACTACGGAACTTGTTGTATCGTGTCTCTTCACAAGAGATCTCAAGAAGCCGGGATAAACAAGAAGAATGAGAAGAAGAAGAATAAGACTATAGAAGAGGTATCGGTAGAATTAGTCACTGAAGGTTTAGGAATAGAAAACCTCAGAAACTTGCTCCGGATGGGTTTATGATCAGCTTAGAAGAGAAAGGAGAAAAGTTTTAAGATTAGTGAGGAATGCTTATGAGACTAACAATAATAATGAAAAATTTTGAGAAATGCTTACTGATATCAGCAAGGCCTTTTATCCAAACTGGTGGGAAAGTCAACTGAACAAGAAATGGGAAAAAACCAGTAGATTATTTTGTATATATCGTATGTTAGAAAATTATGGAGGAAATGTAGTGACTGGGGCAGCTGTGAACTTATTGAAAACTGAAAGGGATGAATCCTGTGATAAATATAAGGCAGAAGACTTAAATTTTAAAGAGATTCAGAATGATTTATCTTTTGATTATGCTGAAGGAAAAGATTTAAGTGAGGAACTAGGTTGCATGGTTCATCACTAGGGCATGCAAAGTCTGGCCTGTAGCAGAGCCAAGTGTGAGGCAGCGGAGAATTGAGGGGAAGGGAGAGGGGATGCTTGCTTTAAAACACAATCATTTTCTGTATTAGCAAAATTAGACACAACTTTAAATAAAATCATCGATTATCACATTTTAAACATGTAGAATCATGGAAAATAGCAACAGGTATGTAAAGTATCTGGCTAACAGCAACTTAAACAAAATATAAAATGGATGGAAACTGTGCTATTATTTTTAGCCACCTTAACGTCATAAAACACTTTACTTGGACACATGTAGAAATGTTATCAATATCAATAACTGCATCTTAAATTGTTCTACAATATGGTGAACATATGAATAGGTACAGTATATAAAATATTTGGCTTCGCAATCAGCAAATTAAACTTTAACAGCTGGAAACTATGCAATTGCCCTTATGTACACTTACAAACACTGTACTTTGTGTGCCTCCCCCAAAGTAAACTCTCGAATCATGCCTTCTTTCTTCAACTGAAGCACCTCACCACTCGAAAGAATAGTGAGCCCCATAGTCCTGTGCCATGGGAGATCTTAAGGTTGTTCTTAATACTTTTTAATTTTGAAAAACTTCTTTCTCCATATGGCACAGTGACAGATGGGCTGTGGTAATATTGGCATACAATATTTTCAGTGTGCCTAAGTACTTGAGTGTGTGAACTGCAGCAGTTTTACTTGTGAGATGATGTCAGATGTGTCAACCTCAGCTAGTTCCCAATCTTGCAGATAACTCGCTTGTTTCTGATATTTCTGACAACTCATTTCAATTTTCTCATTTTGCATGTTATGAATTTCGGATGGATGAAAGAGAAATCTGAAGTATGCAGAATAATTAGTCATGTCTTTGACCTCATGTTGCTCAAAGCTTCATTAATGACTGCCAGAAAGTATTCAATTCTAAATCTTTCTTTGGCCGCATACTGTTTTCAGGTCTCATTGGCAAATAGTGTCTGAATTGTCTTCAGTCTCACTGAAATATCATATGTACTTTTTTGACGCTGAGTTGAAAACTTTGCGTCTCATCCTAAATCTACCACCAATTCTTTTTCGGTTGACATAGCAGATGTGAATCCTATCTCCCCGTAGTTTTTGATGAAGTCATCCAGTCCACTCATTTCTTGTAGGGCAACATCTAACTGCATACTTTCAGCTTGAAGGACTTTAATAATTTCATTGAAGACATGTAACAGGTTGTGCCATATGATAAGAACTGAAATGAATCTGAAGCAGCTGAGGAAATGATTTACTAAAGATAGTGATTTGGATCAGACAGATGAATCCTTTGTTGTTTTGGCATTCTTTTTGAGCATTTCACAAACTTTCCCCAATTGGTGCCTGATAGGTTTGATGCTCTCATCATAAGAACCCATCTAACATCTGTATGTGTCTTTAAGGTTAGTTCAGAACAGATTTCAGCGAGAATATTCCATTTCTCTGTGGATGCCAAAATTAGAGTGTACTTTTTCTGTATTATGTTGAAAAATGTCATTGCCTCCATACTACATTTGCCCATGCCTCCAGGAATCATGTTCAAGCTGTGAGTAACACAAGGCGTAAACACTGCCTGATTGTTGATCTGCAGAACTAGAGCCTGTACTCCTACAGATTTTTACATTTCATATTGGCTCCGTTATCATATCCTTGGCCTCGACAATCCATGATGTTTAAATTGTTTTCTTCCAGGATGTCTATTTAAACCTTCATCAGTCCTTCTCCACTTGCATCTCTCACTACCAAAGACTGAATGAATTTTTTTTAAATGGTCGGAGCTGCAACGCCTGACATCTTGATGTAACAGATAATCAGATTCATTTGTTCTCGATGACTACTGTCTTGGGTGCAATTGAGGATGAGGACATGATATTTTGCAGCTTGAATATCTGGAATCCATCCCTTAGTTGTCACACCTGTAAAAAAAAAGTGAACGATATTTTTAAGCAGGATAATGGTTTTACATTAGTTTTAAAGAATGTCGAGGGAGGTAATACTTGAGGAAAATATTGTGGTCATTTGAACCATACAGGGTGTCTGATCCACGAAAGTGTATGGCATTGATCAATCCAAGCAAATCTGTTCATGAAAGCAGTGAATCCCTTCCTTAAGAAACTCTGCTTCACCACTAGTATGACAATATCTCTCTACTTCCATGATGTCATTATGCTTCACTTGCAGACTTGAGTGCTTGGTCATTCCCCCATGCTGTGATAGCTTTCATGTTTGTCACAGCTTGCTCAGCATTTCCCTTTTAGCTAGCAGTTTACTGATTGTTGACACAAGTGGTTTGCCTTCTGGGGGCTGCCAAGGTAGAACTTGGACAAATTTTTAGTGTCTGCCAGGGATACTATCCTGGGTATAACAAATCTTGCCCTGATTATCTATGTGCATATTGCTGCAGTTAATGTCATTGTCTGGTTCTTCACCATTATGGTGAATGATATTGCAGAGACAGAATTTCATCACAGCTATTGAACATGACATTCTTTAATCATTAGCTGTCCTGTCACAGTTCCCACACATTTTATAATATGTAAATGTCACCATCACATGTCCAGAACAGAGGCATATAAAGTACCTTAAAAATTGGGTGCGCAAGACCACAACTGAAGATATACTAATCCAACTTTAATAAAATCTGGATGCTTGGGTGTGTCAAATGTTAGTGTGAAAGAAAAAGTCTCCTGCAACACTGTTTATCCTCTTCATAACACTTTTGATTTCAGTCTCACCTTTATCCACAACGACATTTACATCAAAATTGTTCAAAGCATTGCGAAGAGCTTGGCAGAGGGTAATTTCGATAGTGCCACATATTAGGATTTCTTTTCATTCCATTCATGCATGGAGTGTGGGGAGAAAGACTGCTCACATGTCTCTGTAAACACTTGTCAGTTCCAAGAGGAGTGATACAAATCTGTAGTATACGCCTAGACTACTTAATTAATAGTGGTTCTTAGAGCATTGCATCATAGGCCATGTGCACAGGAATTTTTTCAAAGACCTTAATGGCAGAGAAGAAACTACAGTACAATGCAGCTGGTAGAGGAGGCAATCTTTCACCATCTGGTGATAATACAGGTCTTCCAGGAAGGAACAGGATCACAAAGGTTAAAGGAGTAAACCTCAAAAGAAAATCCTGTAGCAAAACCGAAAAGAAAATCCTATGTTATATTAGGTCTAGCAAGATGGTAGGAAAGTATCTTTATATTGCTTTCCAATGTAAATCAAGCCTCAGGCAGAAACATAATATTGGACATAATAGGTTTTCAGTTACCTCTCCAATCAATGACGATGAAAAGCCTGGTGCCTGTTGGAGGTAACAGAAGGCCCCAAAAAATCTATGAAGAAGCAAGTGAGAATTGGGACAATGAATATCTTCACTCTTACTAACAAGTGTGAAGAACTCACACACTGTGTGGACAGGTGTGAGCTGGAGATAATGAGATGGAGTGAGACAAATTGGAAAGACTGTGTGAAGAACCATTTGAGAAATGGATACATACTGTGTTGAAAAAATGGGGTTGGTTTGCTCCATCACAAAGACATAGACATACAGGAAAATGTTGACTCTATAAGTGATAGGATCACCCAGATGAGACTATGAGATGTACACCGCACTCTCTTCCAAGCACATGTGCTGAAAGCAAGTTGTATCACAGAGGGAAAAGACCAATCAGCCATAAAATTATAAGCCATAGCTTGGATGGAAAGTTCAAAACTGTGATACACTTTATCATCACTGATAAACAATCTGGTCAGTAGGTCAGAAATGTTGAAGTCATACCCAGCAAGTGCTTACGTAGTGACTATCAGCTGCTAGTTGCAGGTATAAAAAATACTTGTATTCCCTAAGTAAAGCAGAAGAAAATACCAAAAACTAAGACATGGTTGTTGAAGGATTCAGAGAAGAAAAGAAACTTTGAAGCAAGGATAACAAGTAAATTACGCAAAACTGGAAAGAGAACTGTAGAAGTAGAATGGACAGAATTCAAAGAAATACTTGTGAAAGACGCCCAGGATACCTGTGGAAGAACAGTTACAACACCAAGGGAGTATGAAACACTGTGGTGGAATGACCAATGTAAGAAAGCAAAAAAAAATGCTAAAAAGAAACCCAGACCACAAAAACAGAAAACAGGTTATGCATAGAATGAGGTGGGAGTTGAGCATCTACACAGGAATACTGGAACAAAAAGCTGACTGTGAACTGTGTGATATAGGAAGAAAAGGAAAAGACAAACTGCCTATTGGCTTCTGTCTCGAGTTCTTCGGCCGATGTTCATCTAATGATTTTACTGATGTTTCACCAGCACGAAAGGCTGGCATTGTCAAAGCTTCACCCTCCATTGCCGGTGGTGAACTGACAATGGAGGGTGAAGCTTTGACAATGCCAGCCACTCGTGCTGGTGAAACTTCAGTAAAATCATTAGATGAACGTCGGCTGAAGAACGTGAGACAGAAGCCAATAGGCAGTTTGTCAACAAGTGGCCACGAAAGCCTTAACAATTTTGTAAAAGGAAAAGACCTGGAATAATTTCACTAAGCAAGACTCCCAAGGAAATAGGAAGCTCCTATATAAAGTAATAAAAAAATAAAAAAAGTAAATGGGTAAATATCCTGACAGTGGAAACAGGCAATGGAAGTTTAATAAGAACAGAGAAAGTAGACACTGATGAAATGAAGAGACATTTTGAAATTTTGCTAGGTGTGGACTTTATTTCCAAAAGGTACCAAATCCAACAAATTCAAAAAATGGGTTAAGAGATGGCTGCTCCTACCTCGTAGCTCTCTGGATCTAATAGTAAATTTTTCTAGCAAAAAGTACCAAATTCCTTATGCAGAGGTCATCAAGTCCAGCATTTTACACCAAAACTTACCGAATTCCTTTGATCTTTTAAAGAAAGAAGTACAAAATCCTCATGCACTGATCTGGCTGAGTGCTGTGACACAAATGCAATGAGCTGATACAGAGAGTGTGTGATCATCTGATTATAGTTTCCGTAATGGCTGCCTTCGTTTTGTTATTGTGTTATTTCACAAAATATTCTTGTGTTTTCTGTTGTATTTGTTTATGGTGAACACTTAAAATGATTTCTGATATGTCTAATGAATATGCCAATGTGTCTGACGTTACAGAAAAGCCACGGAAATGTAAATGTAAAATATCTGTAAATACTTGGAAGCAGACTGCTTTGAAATACGAAAAACATTGCACTGATTCAGCTGCAAAACCTCAAATAATATGTAAACATAATGATAATTTTTGCATGCATTATGTATATCTCAAGAGTTTCTCTGCTATGTGTTAGACAAACTTTTTAATGGGGTATATTGATGTGAATTATCCTAAAAGAAGAAGGCCTAATCATGGTAAGAAAGACTGATCAAGCAAAAAGAAAACTGTAAGCTACAGCATACAAACTACTCTTCAGGGGAAGGTCCTGTTTATAGATCTACATTCCTAAGTATTTTTTATGTTGGGAGACGGAATATTGAGTATGCAGATGATGGGAAAATGAATAGTGGGGTAGTAGCTTCTGAAACTACAGTTGGTGCAAGGCTTGGTGATGATGTGAAGAAACTGCAAGTTGAAATTATAGCTCACATAAGAAGGTTTAACTCAGAGAACAGCATTGTGCAGGGGGGAGGGGGAAGACACCATTAAGAAACTACTTACCTCCAGAATTAACCACAAGTAAGATGTGGAATTTATTTTGCAAGGAGAGAGATGCTGGCAACACAAATTCAACACAATATACCTATGCAATGTATTGTAAGAGTGAGCAATAAATTAATTATGGGGTAGATATGATATGATGAGTTGAAAGTTAAAAGTTAGATTCATATGCCGTCTAAAATTTAAAATCACTGTGTACTAAAAGGTAATTAATAATTAGCTTTTTTATTTTCTTCAGATTTTTGTCACCAATTTCAATTTGGGGTTTAGCAACATAAAACAGGACACTTGCAATGACTGGCTAGCATTCAAAGTTCATTTCAAAGCTGATACTAATGGGGATATCAAGTAAATGCTTGTTTTGGGAAGACCTGTTCATAAACTTTTTATTTTCTTCAGATTTTTGTCACCAATTTCAATTTGGAGTTCAGCAACATAAAACAGGACAGCTGCAATGACTGGCTAGCATTCAAAGTTTTTTTTCAGAACTTTAATAAATTTCAAGTTGGTAGTGTAACAGCGAACAATGACTTGATTTAGAATCAGCCTTTATCAAAGGCACAAATTAATAAAGCATATTGTCACAGAAGAAGCTGGAGCAGCACCGTGGTATGGTGGTTATGTTACTCAACTGTTGCATGGAGGGTTGTGAGTTCAAAACTCATCTGGACTGTACAATTTCAATTTCTATATTCAATTTGAGTTTATTCTAGAAGTATCCACAAATGTCAAGAATCATTGTACTGGAATGTTCTGTAGGTGTATATATACTGTATGTGTTCTGGCCGGAGGCAGTTCGCTCTGTGCTCTTGTATGTGCAAGTGCTGAATAAACCTTCGTTAAGTGAAGTTATCATTTATCATTCATCTAATTATATCTTCTTTTACGTGACATTATTCTGGTGGAGGCGCTGGGCATATGAACTTGTGATGGCACACATTATCAACACAGTGGCTCCCATCAGGCCATGACAGAGCCGCCGTTTACGTAGCAAGAAACCCGAGTTCGAGCCATATTCAACAGATCGCAATCTACTGGAGACAGAAGAAGAAGAAGAGCAACTGTGTGCCACCACGTGAGGCATCCTTCCAGGTTCTTTGGTGATGATGGCCAAGATCCAAACAAGTGGCTGAAGGTATATGAGCGTACATCCAAATTTAACAAATGGGATGACACTGTGTGTTTGACCAACGTATTTTTCTACTTGGAGGGCACTGCCAAGCAATGGTATGAGAACAATGAGGAGACGTTCACAAGCTGGGAAGTATTCCAGGCAGAACTGCGCAAGTATTTCAGCGACACCCATATGACAGGAGTGCAAGACTGAAGATAAATTTAAGTGCAGGGCACAGTGTACAGGAGAAACTGCAGCATCCCACATTCAAGACATCTTGAAGCTGTGTAAAATAGTGGATCCTAGAATGAAGGAGGAAGAGAAGGTTGCACATCTCATGAAGGGTGTTGCTGAGGACATATATCAAGCCCTATGCCTGAAGGAAGTTTTGATAACAGACAACTTCACAAAATGGTGCCAGTATATCGAGACAATGCATCAAAAAAGAATTACATGCAAGAAGTTTGAACAACTTCCCAATGTTGCATCAATGTCTGTGATGGAGGGAGCAACTGATTCCACAAGTTTTCTTTGTCAGATAGTGAGAGTGGAAGTTCAGAAGGCACTTGGGTTGCACGGCAAGCACAAAACCAAGACGTTTCAAGAGATCATAATGGAAGAAGTGGAACAGACATTGAAGCCAATCCCTTGTCCTTCATTTCCCTTTAAAATGGTGAAAAAGTGGAGACCTGGTTGAAGTTACATTTCTATAATGCCGCATGAGGAACCTGTTTGGGCACCAAGGAAGACTGACGTCTGGAGGACCCAGGATAACCAACCTGTATGTTTCCATTGCGGATGAAAGGGACATGTGGTGTGCCATTGTCAAGAAAGGTGGTGGATATTTGATGATGCCTGCATCAGAAGACAGCAGACTGATCTCAGCCGACGCCAACTCTGGGAAGACAAAGATGAACAAGAAGATGTGGGTGCAGCATGAAGTAGGTCACCATTGCCGCAAGCTAGCCGCTGGATAGGACACTCCCCAACACACCAATCAAAGTCTCCATGACCGTTTAAAAGCCCCAGCTGATCACCGAGCTGCTGAAACCCAGAAAACTAATGGGTGTGACCTTCCTTGGAGGTGAGGCCGCCGAAGAGAAAAATCCTCCGCTGTCAAACACTACAAAAATGATAGGAAACCACATCAATATCCTCATGGATGGCCAACCAGCCCAAGCTCTTGTGGCCTCTGGAACACCATATTCAATCATTTCAGAGAAGTACCGTCACCAGTTGCAGAAAATGGTATTTGTCGACAGCAAAACATCTCTGCTAAAGTTGGATAATGGGAAATAAAACCTACAGGAAGATGTACCATTCGTGTGGGTATAAGTGGCCATACACAGCCCATAGAATTCATCGTCTTACAAGAGTGTAGTCATGACATCATTCTCAGATGGGACTTTTTGAAAACTTCTCAGGCAATTATAGATTGTGGTCACTCGAAGATTATGCTAGACGAGATGAGATACTGTGGACAGGAAGATGTGCATCTGAGTGTGTGGAGACTATGGGTGCTGAATGAAATGATCATTCCTGCAGTCAGTGCTAGAAAGGTAACTGTCATGTGTCATGCCATGCATCAACCCATGGATCTTGTAGTGGAATGTAAGAGAAACACCACTGAAGAATAACTTGGTCATCCCACCCTCTATCGTCTCATTTAAGAACATATACAGTGAATTGTGGATAGTTAACTGTCACCGAGAACCACAGATCCTTCCAAGATGCCTGTGCATAGAAAATGCTGAGCCATTAATTGCATAACAGCTGAGCATCATAGAAACCTCGCATATCGAGTCTGTGGGTGAAATTAGCACTACCATTACGTGACAAGATCTTCTAGCTCGACTATCACCAGATCTCACTAAGGAACAACAGAAGAAGCTACTTGCCGGTCTTCAGCAGTTCTCTGAATGCTTTAATCCACAGAAGAAGAGCAAATTGGACAAATCGATGGTGAAGCACCAGATTAGCACTGGGGGCATCAACCAATAAGCCAGAGAGCATATGTGTGTCAGCAACAGAACATCGAATAATTCACACTGAGGTAGAGAAAATGATGAAGAATGACATCATTCAGCCTTCGCAGAGCCCAAGGTCGTCACCAGTGGTTCTCGTCAGGAAGGATGGCAGTGGGCGCTTTTGTGTTGATTACAGGAAACTTAATAAGATAACTAAAAAGGACATTTACCCTCTTCTATGAATTGATGATACACTAAATTGTCTGAAGGAGGCTAAGTTTTTCTCAACCATGGACATGTACTCAGGATACTGACAAATCAAAGTAGATGAGGCTGATCATGAGAAAACTCCATTCATCACCCCTGAGGGCCTGTATGAGTTTGAGGTAATGCCATTTGGTTTGTGTAATGCACCAGCAACTTTTGAACGGATGATGGATAATCTTGTACGTCACCTGAAGTGGATGATATGTCTTTGTTATTTAGATGACATTATAGTGTTCTCAGAGACATTTGATGAACATATAAAAAAACTGAGGGCCATTCTTAAGTGTCTGCAACAAGCTGGACTAAAACTTTATCCAAGAAAGTGTCTTTTTGGAGCAAAAGAAATCAAAATACTTGGACACCTTGTGTCAAATGAAGTTGTGCGACCAGACCCTGAAAAGGTGAGGTCTATAACAGAATTTCCTATTCCTAAAAGTATCAGAGATGTGAGAAGCTTCCTTGGATTATGTTCTTAATACCATCTTTTTATCAAAGACTTTTGTATCAAAACCTGGCCACTCCAAGAGTTGTTAAAAGCTGATGCTAAATTTATCTGGGGTGGTGCTCAGCAACATTCTTTTGATGTGCTGTGAAAAACTCTGATGCCTGACCCTGTTCCTGGTCTGTATGATGAGAGAGCACCTACATAACTACACACAGATGCCAGTGGGTATGGGATCAGTGCTGTTCTGGGGCAACTTTCGGATGGAAAAGAGAAGGTTATAGCCTATGCTTCTAGGACACTTACAAAAGCCGAGCTTACTGAACACCTTAATAAGACCTTGGCTGACATGCTATCTATGTTCATCTATGATGAGCAAAGAAACTGGGATGAGGTGTGAGGTGACTACGATGATGGAAACTGTGTTTCCATTACATCCTGATGACGTGGACATTGACTACATTGGCCAGGTGTTAACCAGAGCTGAGGAAGCTTGGCAGTTAGCTCGACTCCACACGCTGCAGGCTCAAGAAAACGATTGCCAAAGGTATGACACGAGCCACCGTCCTGTTGGTCTCTCTGAGAAGCTCCTCAGGCGCTACTTTGGACCTTATAAGGTTGGAAGAGAGTTGTCTGATGTTACTTATGAAGTTAAAGATTTCGACCCCGACACAAGACGATGAAAGATCATAGATACGGTCCACGTCCTTCGAATGAAGCCCTACAAGGATCCTGCAACCCAGGGTAAATTTGAAGCTCCAGCGACAGGCAACAAGCAGAAAGGTGATGAGGAGTACAGCGGCAAAATAAGTGCTAAGAAGATCACTGCCAGGGCAAGCATCAGTCATCGGCAGTCGGAGTATACAGGACTGATGACTCGTTCCCTGACTAGGATGATGTAACACCGAGATGCTGTTCTCTTAAGGAGGGAGCAATGTCACACAAGACGCTGACT
Organism: Schistocerca americana; assembly: GCF_021461395.2. Lineage (NCBI taxonomy): Eukaryota > Metazoa > Arthropoda > Insecta > Orthoptera > Acrididae > Schistocerca > Schistocerca americana. The sequence continues at coordinate 793,289,879 of NC_060122.1, forward strand.
AGCACCGTGGTGTAATGGTTATGATACTAAACTATTGCATGGAGGGTCGTGAGTTCAAAATTCATCTGGACTGTAAAATTTTAATTTCTATTTTCAGTTCGAGTACATTCTAGAAGTATCCACAAATGTCAAGAATCATTGTATTGGAATGTTCTGTAGCTGTATACATACTGTGAATAAATAGAGGGAAACATTCCACATGGGAAAAATATATCTAAAAACAAAGATGCTGTAACTTACCAAACGAAAGTGTTGGTATGTTGATAGAGACAATAACAAACACAAAAACACACACAAATTTCAAGCTTTCATAACCCATGGTTGCTTCATCAGGAAAAAGGGAAGGAGAGGGAAAGACGAAAGGATGTGGGTTTTAAGGGAGAGTGTAAGGAGTCATCCCAATCCCGGGAGTGGAAAGACTTACCGTAGGGGGAAAAAGGGACAGGTCTACACTCGCACACACACACACACACACACACACACACACACACACACACACACACACACACATCCATCCGAGTATAGACCTGTCCCTTTTTCCCCCTAAGGTAAGTCTTTCCACTCCCAGGATTGGGATGACTCCTTACCCTCTCCCTTAAAACCCACATCCTTTCGTCTTTCCCTCTCCTTCCCTCTTTCCTGATGAAGCAACCATGGGTTGCGAAAGATTGAAATTTGTGTGTGTGTTTGTGTTTGTTATTGTCTCTATCAACATACCAACGCTTTTGTTTGGTAAGTTACAGCATCTTTGTTTTTAGATTTATGTATACATACTGTTTGTGTTCTCGCTGGAGGCAGTTTGCTCCATGCTCTTAAAGTGCTGAATAAACCTAAATTAAGTGAAGTTAGCGTTTGTCATTCATCTAATTACACCTTCTTCTATGTGACAATTATGCCAATTATGGGATCATATGTTGGGGGTAGTTATTCATGAGGAGAACAACATTATTTCCCTGACATGACGTATTTTGATAGGTGACTTGAATAAAAGTTGTAGGAGTCCAAAGGAAATTGGTTCATGTCTTTGGATTTTTTTTCAAGTTATTCTTAAAACCATAATGTGATGGAAATAATATTAAGTGTATTCAATTGTTCTGTGACAGCTGTGCATCTCAAAACAAAAATTATTGTATTTTATTTCTATTCTGTATGATTACAACACAATATGAATTTCAAATTGAGTGGTTCTTCCATGATCATGGTAATTCATACATGTCTGCAGATAGATCTTTCGGTATTGTAAAAAATAAACTCCGAAAACTTGAAACTAATGCCCTAGATGAGTACGACAGTGTATTTGAGACAGCAGGAACACTTCACTCTCAAAATTTTAATTTTTCCTGGGTAAAATGGCAAGAGCTCAGTCAAATATCAGTTCCAAAGTCAAAAACATTCAAAATTATTGGAGCTAAATGTCTCACTATTCATCTTACAACAGCTCTGGTTGGTCTACATGCTGCGACACCAGTGTGAAAACATAAAATGATCAGAAGAGAGGTAAGGTATACTTGTATTTTCCTCAAGTAAAAGATTTACCAAATAGTAGTCAAGTACAACAAGAAAAAAAAGAAAGAAGAAGAAGAGTTGGTATCACTACTTTCTGCTAGAGGCTGTGAATTGAACTAAATTCCTTTTTAAAAAAGTGTGATAGAGCATAATGATGTACAAATAGTTAATGAGGATATAGACAATGATAACATAGACATGCATTATCATGACTGATATCCTGAAGCAAATATTGGCAATACTAGGAAAAATAAGTGCCTGTATGTGTAATCATTTTTAATAACACTATCTCTTAATAACTCAGACAAAAAAAGGTAGGAATTGAACTAAATCCTATTCTAGAAGGTCTAGTACAGAATTAATACATGATATGTTGTGGTCTAAGTATGACAAAGATAAGTTATGTCCTAAATTTTTGATTGCTGAACTTGTCCTCTAAAGTAATTTTTAATAAATGTCCAAAAATATTTTGGTACCATGTGTTACTTGTTTGTGAAATATAATTTGTACACATCCAAAATAATTTTTATGACAAAAAGTACCAAATCCAAACTTAAGGGGATACGGAATCACCTATCCCCGCAATGTTAATATATGCCTACTATAGGGAACATTTTCTCACAAACAACTGGAGACAGAGAGGTAAAAATTTTACTGTATGTGCATTCATATGTTACAACAATACTGAAACAACAGTTTATTGTCAAAGTATTTTCTTACAGAGATATTGTACATTTATTTTTAAGTAAATTTTTTCCATCGCTTTTTACTAGACTATCACCCCTAAGTCTTTTGTAAATCAAGTAATTAAAAAATCGTTGTTTCAGTATGTAATAGGGACCTATGTCACTACGTCATAAAAATTTCAGACTTCTAGGTTGACCAGTACCTGAGATAATGTTCCTAGATGAAGTAAAAAGTAAACTTACGGGAAACGGAGAAAGAAGATTAAAACATTCCTGATCCGTAGCTAATACCCCCTTCACAGTCTTCATAATCATCTTCAAGTCTTCTTTTGGCACCCCTCTGCACCTGTCTTGCTTTTTTCACTAATGTCTTGATTATATTATCAGCATGCCTTAGTCTGTGCTGATCTAAAAAGAACATAGCACGTACCGTACGGGAACCAACACACATACCCAACTTTTGAAGGACCTGGCATTTAGTTATATTTCCAAGATTGAAGGTTGCCACAGCATCATACACACCAAAATGTAGTGTATTAATTCCGACAAACACTGTTTTTGGGAGACGATGCCATATCACACTATTCAAGCACTCGTTGGGGTTCTGCGTTTTTCCGTGAAGACATTTCATCAGAAGACTTCTGTCAGCCAGATCTCTGAAAATGGGCTTTATTTCTGCCATGATGGCTGATGGTAGACTGTGGTGGTGAATGTATTTCTCTCCTGTTGTTAGTCCCCTATTGTATTTACACCAGCTGTTTTCACCTTTGGGGCACAAACCATGTTGTGGATGCTCATCCGTGGATGCGGTGTGGAAATATAAAGCCCATATAGCTCTCCTCATTTCTTCAAGATTGCCTGTATTTTGCCTGATTGCAAGGCCATAGCAGTTCTGAATGTGGTCTATTATGGAATCAGTCAATCTTCCTCTGCCATCCAAGGTTTTCCCATCATCTAGTTTTTTCCCTTTCATAACTGATTTTAACCTTCTCAGCCTGGCACCCATTCCCTTCTGCACATGTCCTATACATTCAAGTTTGCTTATATTTACACTGTTCCCATATGGTTTGCTTTCCAAAACTTCTTTGAATGCTTTAGAGTCACCATCTCCCAGATATTTGACATAGCGAACATTATACCACTGTGAAGAGCGATGAAAAATTTTCTTCACCCCAGCAACCTCCATGCCACCACTACTACCATAATAATTAGCAATACAGTCATCACTGTGTTCATTTTTCAGCCTGCCTGTGCACCTACAGTATTTAGACATTATTGCAACATCAATAACCTTGCCAGTATCAACACTAGTTGCTGTTACAACACCATTGTTGGAGGTGTGGCCCCTTTTCTGCCACGTGCCATCAAACGCCACTGTGAGGTCACGACTGCCGTCATTTTCTTCCACTGCTTCTTCCACAGCAACCTGCATTGACTTCTGTGCTACATCTTCAACTGCAGATCCTAGTACATAATTGTAAGCTTCAAACTTTGAAGGTGCACTTGGAAGATTTAGAACACCACATAGCATATCACCAGCTGCTTTGCCCTTACCAATTGCTCGCAATCCATAAACTAACCTAATATTTACACTATAAAGTTCAGTTTTCTTGTATCCATTATTTACAGTTACTGAAACCGAACTTGGAAACTTACAGCTGTATTTACAAACACTGCATATTAAATTAAACTGGGCAGCCAGGCCAACATGGGATTCTACTTTCAGAGAAACGTTTCCATGACATTTTTTGCAGCACAAACTGTTTTCAAGAGCTTCACACAATATATTCGTATCAATGAGTTCAAAAACTTCATTCCCTCTATCAAGTAAATTATATTTCTCTTCCAAATCTCTTAGTTTTTTATGAGAAGCACTGTTTTCATTTGGTGTAAGTTTGTTCGGCAAATCAGTAATAAGTGGATTCACATTTTCCAACAGTGATGATGATGAACTGCTTTGCTTTGCTAATGAATCATTATTTCTTTTCTTTTGCCAGTTCACACGCTTTTTAAATACTTTTGCTTTAGCTCTAGGCATTTTCACTGCGAAAAATGAAGCACTAAATACGAAATAACTCAACAACAACTACTTTCTTATATCACACTGTTTACAAAACAGTCCCGCCACAAAGTCAAAGAGTAACTTGAGGAAACCAGAGAGAAACATTTTCGGGCAACTAGTGTATAAATAGTCGCTGGAAACCGGGATATTTGAATTCATGTCACTTTAAAGGTACTGCCAAAAAGTTCATGGTCAGCCACGAGAGACGTGTATAACTAAAGCGCAATACCCGATCTCACAAATATATAAAAATAAAATAGTTATAATTGTAGTACAGCTATGTATGATACGTCATTTTAAAGAGGAAACATGGCAGAATATAATACGCCAATAAAAAAAAATTCGATTTTTTAACCCAAAATCCGATTCCGTATCCCCTTAAACTCCTATTAATTGTTCAATAATAATGAGTAATACATTAAATTTGTCTAAAACATGTATCATTGTGTCACAGACAAATTGTATGTCAACTATTGTTCACATATGAGAACTATTGTGGCTACAGTGAATTTTTCTGCTCTATTCAAGAATTTTCCCAGTTGAATCTGGTATATTTTGCAAACAAGCCCCCAAATGGAGACAGTGGCTACACCACCACAACTGACCCTCCCATAAATGACATTGTGTGAGGAACACCCACTGACATGACTTGAAGTTGAAATTGCATGAAAGAAAAAACAAAATGGCAACTCTCCATGTTATGATGAACTAAACTCAGATATGGTAAAGGCAGCAGAAATGACAGGTTTAAACTAGTTATACAGAGTTCTGTCACTAATCTGGCAAGAAAACAGGATCCCAGAAGACTGAGAAAAAGAGCTCCCACTGTTCAAGAAGGGTAACAGAAGAAAACGTGGAAATCACAAAAGCATCACACTAGTGTCACATACCCTAAATCATCAGGTTATCTTCTATTAGGAAAGTGAGTGCACTCAGCGACTATTATGTAATTTATAAATGATTTTTTTTTCACAAATCCAGATTTTGGCTAGTGCCTAGCCATTATCAATGCACTGTTTTTAATCTCGATGATAGGCACAACAAAAAGACTGTCAAACAAGAAAGCTTTTGGCCAAAAAGACCTTTTCCCAAATTAGACAACATTCACATGCACACTCCTGCAAATGAATCTCTCACACACATGACCCCTGTCTCTTGCTAGCCTTGGCAAGACAATGGTAGCTTCCGAAAATTCTCAAAAATGAATGTTTATTTGCATTGATATACAGTGGCAATCAGGGGTGGTGTAAACTTTCACAGAACTGTGAATGACAAATACTGAAATGCTAAAAAATAAGTTAAGTATCCAAAACATTCATACTACTAACTTACAAAAATATAGTTTTGCCAGTGTCTGAAAATTCTCAGAAGTAAACTATTTCAACATGTAATTTTACAATGAAACTAGAGAATGGCTGTTTTGAATGAAGATAGGCCTACTGCTCTCAAAACTGTTCAAAGAGCAAAATTTGATTCAAGCCTCTCACTGACAATAACAGTACAAGTTTATCAGTGCCCTTGGAAATGTTCAAAATTTCACAAAATGTATCACAATACAAATGGGTATTAATACGAACAATAAACGATCATGCAGGAGCAACATGAATAGTAAGATATGTGGATCTAGAACTTCAAATCAACATACAATTCTTGCACACACGGTATCACACAAAAGAAAATTCTGTAGTTGGGTTTTATATATAAATGTGTGTATTGCATGGATTTTTCACTTAGCTGTTTCTGTGCATACTCTACACTGGCATGCTCAAGAAGAACACTGCAGTGTGAGTTTATTTCAGTCAAAACCACTAAAATGTGCAATATCAACAAAGCACATCTTCTGCCTGTTGCAGCTAACAATGGAAACTGCCTTTCCTATTCAGTTTGTCATGCCATCTGTCAGCAGATGCTAAACTTTCTCAATGCATGCGTGTTTACTTCCTGGGAGTTTCAAATGCTGATGTGTTAATTGCACTTAACACTGGTAATTTGCTGTTGCTTTTTCAACTGCCCTTGTACATTTAGATTTACATCATAATACACATTGCAGTCAATATCATTTTATTCAGGTTTATTTATGGTACCCGTGACACAAATAGAACGAATCGATGAATGAATGAATGAATGGCAATATGGTTTGATAAGAGCATACAACTATTAGCAAAATCCCATTTTGGAGTCTTTTTACAGATCTCAAACTTCAGCCTTCAGAATATAAAAAGGTGAATGTTTTCAACGCTTTTGACTTGTCTATTTACAGTCAAAACCACATTCTTACAAGTAACTTCTGGTTTGTTACTAGTACTGATCAAACTACTGTTATCTGTTTTGACATGCAGGCTGCTGAATCTGCCATCTCACCATCCAAGTTGCATGTGTGAAGGTGTAGCCTGTCTGGCATACGAAATATAAACTCTTGTATAGGAACAAATAATAATTCATTGCTTGTTCAAGAAGGAAACCTACTGGGAGTCAACAGTGTTGGAGAAGTTTCGCATAAGTAGAATCTTTCCTCAAGAAAATGTGGAACTCTCTACACATGCACTTAAGACACAACACAACATCGCACTGTACAAGGAGGACCATACTCTCAGTCACTATATGAGCCATCTCGGGATAAATGGAGTGCTGTCCAGAAAGCATGCTTTCACCTACTGAATACAGACAGTAGCTTCTAGGACTCACTGTGTGGGGTACAGACAGACAGTCTTGCAAAGTACTTACGAACACGTTTTCTGAAAATTGTCTTGAGGATCTAGTTCAGCAGCCCACATACAGTGGAAATATTTTAGACCTTGCAGCTACAGATAGATGTGACCATATAGGTGCTGTCAGTTTAAATATGAGGATTTGTGATCTTGATGTTATGACAGCAACTGTGGTTACTGAAGTTAGTAAATCAGTCAAAATGGGTAGGAGAGTGTTTCTGCTAGAAAGAACAGATAAGCAGTTGTTAGAATCTCACTTAGACATTGAACTGATGTTATATAGTTCAAGTATGATGAACATAGAGGAACTAGGTACAAAGTTTAAATGGATTGTAAATCATGTTCTAGAGAAGTATGTGCCTAGTAAGTGGATTAGGGATGGAAAAAACCCACCATGGTTTAACAATAAAGTTTAGAAAATGCTGAGGAACCAAAGACTGTTGCACACTCGGTTCAGAAGACAACAAGAAAATGACAACAGGCAGAGGTTAGTAGAGATTCATGGGTCTGTAAAAAGATCTATGTGCGAAGTGTACAACAATTTTACATATTCCTGACAAATTGTCAGTGGAACAGAGAAATGCAACACTGAAGAAGTATATATTTTAATCTATAGTTACACTTTATTTATTTTACCAAGTGACTACCAGTTCCATTACACAGTACCATCTTCAGGCCATTCCCTGGTGCTCAGTTGTCACACTGGCTTCCCAAGTGATAATCAAAAGTAGGTGTATTTGACAATGTGACGACTGAGAGCCAGCAGATGGTCTGAAGGTGCTGCTGTGTACTGAAACTGGTAGTCAGTTGGCAAAATAAATGAACTGTGACAATAGGCTAAAACATATACTTTTTCATACAACAACCACCACTGTCATAACTTAGCAAAACATCTGTTGAGAGCCCAAGAAAATTCTGGGCCTATGTAAAATTGCTAAGCAGGTCTAAGGCTTGTATCTGGTCACTCATTAACCAGACTGCTGTGGAAGTAGAAGATAGCTAAAGGAAAGCCACAGCTTTAAATTTTGTGTGTAAGAAATCATTCACATAGAAGAATCATACAAATGTACTGTCATTTGACCATTGCACGGGGTTCCATAGAAACAACATAGTAATAGACATCCCTGGTGTAGAAAAACAATTAAAGAGTTGAAAACAAATAAGTTGCAAGGTCCAGACAGAATCCCAATTTGGTTTTACAAAGAGTGCTCTACAACAGTGGCACCTTATTTAGCTTGCATTTATCATGAATCTCTTGCTCAGCACAAAGCCCCAAGCAACAGGAAAAAGTGCAGATGACTGTATATGAGAAAGATAAAAGAATGAACGTGGAATATTACAGACCAATATCCTTAAAATTGGGTTGCTGCACATCTTGAACATATTCTGAATACAAATATAATAAATTTCCTTTAGACCGAAAAGCTTCTGTCCATGAAACAGCATGGGTTTAGAAAGCATCACTTGTGTGAAACTCAGCTTCCTTTTTCTCACACAATATACTGTGGCCTGTGGCTGAAGAGCTACAAGCAGGTTCCATGTTTCTAGATCTCCAAAAAGTATTTGACATGGTGCCCTCCTCCAAACTGTTAACAAAGGTATGAGCATATGGAATAAGTTCCCAAATATTTGAGTGCCTTGAAGATTTCGTAAATAATAAAATTCAGTACTCAATGGTGAGACAGAGACAAGGCACACCTCAGAGAAGTGTGGTAGGGCTGCTACTATTTTTGATATGCATAAATGATCTGGCCCCACCCCCTCCCCCCACGAACCATGGACCATGCCATTGGTGGGGGGGCTTGCGTGCCTCAGCGATATAGATAGCTGTACCATAGGTGCAACCACAATGGAGGGGTACCTGTTGAGAGGCCAAACGTATGGTTCCTGAAGAGGGGCAGCAGCCTTTTCAGTAGTTGCAGGGACAACAGTCTGGATGATTGACTGATCTGCCTTGTAACATCAACTAAAACGGCCTTGCTGTGCAGGTACTGTGAATGGCTAAAAGCAAGGGGAAACTACAGCCGTAATTTTTCCCGAGGGCACGCAGCTTTACTGTATGGTTAAATGATGATGGCGTCCACTTGGGTAAAATATTCTGGAGGAAACATAGTCCCCATTTGGATCTCTGGGTGGGGACTACTCAGGAGGACGTTGTTATCAGGAGAAACAAAACTGCTGTTCCAAGGATCGGAGCATGGAATGTCAGATTCCTTGATTGGGCAGGTAGGTTAGAAAATTTAAAAAAGGAAATGGATAGGTTAAAGTTAGATATAGTAGGAATTAGTGAAGTTTGGTGGCAGGAGGAGGAAGACTTCTGGTCAGGTGAATACAGGGTTATAAATACAAAATCAAATAGGGGTAATGCAGGAGTAGGTTTAATAACGAAAAAAACGTAGGAGCACAGGTAAGCTACTATGAACAGCATAGTGAATGCATTATTGTATCCAAGATAGACACAAAGCCCACACCTACCACAGTAGTACAAGTTCATATGTCAACTAGCTCCGCAGATGATGAAGAGATGGAAGAAATGTATGATGAGATAAAAGAAATCATTCAGATAGTGAGGGGAGATGAAAATTTAATAGTAATGGGGGCCTGGAATTAGATAGTAGGAAAAGGAAGAGAAGGAAAAGTAGTAGGTGAATATGTAATGGGGGTAATAAATGAAAGAGGAAGCTGCCTGGTAGAATTCTGCACAGAGCGTAACTTAATCACAGCTAACACTTGGTTTAAGAATCATGAAAGAAGGTAGTATACATGGAAGAGGCCTGGAGACACTAGAAGGTTTCAGATAGATTATTGATGGTAAGACAGAGATTTAGGAACCAGGTTTTAAATTGTAAGACATTTCCAGGGGCAGATGTGGAATGTGACCACAATGTATTGGTTATGAACTGTAGATAAGCACTGAAGAATCTGCTCAAAGGTGGGAATTTAAGGAGATGGAACCTGGATAAACTGAAAGAACCAGAGTTTGTAGAGGGTTTCAGAGAGAGCATTAGGGAACGAATGACAAGAACGGGGGGAAAGAAATACAGTAGAAGAAGAATGGGTAGCTTTGAGAGATGAAACAGTGAAGGCAGCAGAGGATAAAGTAGGTAAAAAGCCGAGGGCTAGTAGAAATCCATGGGTAATAGAAGCGATATTGAATTTAACTGAAGAAGGACAAAATATAAAAATGCAGTAACTGAAGCAGGCAAAAAGGAATACAAACGTCTCAAAAATGAGAATGACTGGAGGTGCAAAACGGCTAAGCAGGGATGGCTAGTGGACAAATGTAAGGATGAGGAGAGATGTATCACTAGGGGTAAGATAGATACTGCCTACAGGAAAATTAAAGAGACCTTTGGAGAAAAGAAAACCACTTGCATGAATATCAAGATCTCAGATGGAAAACCAGTTCCAAGCAAAGAAGGGAAAGCAGAAAGGTGGAAGGAGTATAAGAGGTCTATACAAGGGCAAGGTACTGGAGGGCAATGTTATGGTATGGAAGAGGACATACATGAAGATGAAATGGGAGAAATGATATTGTGTGAAGAATTTGACAGAGCACTGAAAGACCTGGGTTGAAACAAGGCCCCGGGAGTAGACAACATTCCACTGGAACTCCTGATAGCCTTTGGAGAGCTAGCTCTGACAAAACTCTACCATCTGGTGAGCAAGATGTATGAGACAGACGAAATATCCTCAGACTTCATGAGGAATATAATAATTTCAATCCCAAAGAAAGCAGGCATTGACTGGTACGAAAATTACTGAACTATCAGCTTAATAAGTCATGGCTTCAAAATACTAATACAAATTCTTTACAGATGAATGGAAAGACTGGTGCCAGCTGACGTCAGGGAAGATCAGTTTGGATTCCATAGAAATTTAAGAACCCGTAAGGCAATACTGACCCTACAACTTACCTAGAAGATACATTAAGCAAAGGGAAACCTACATTTGTAGCATTTGTAGACTTAGAGAAAGCTTTTGACAATGTTGAGTGGAATACTCTCTTTCAAATTCTGAAGGTGGCAGGGGTCAAATACAGGGAACAAAAGGCTGTTTACAATTTGTACAGAAACCAGATGGAAGTTATAAGAGTCGAGGGGCACAAAAAGGGAAGCAGTGGTTTGGAAGGGAGTGAGACAGGGTTGTAGCTTATCCCCGATGTAAATTTGGAGTAGGAATTAAAATCCATGGAGAAGAAATAAAAACTTCGATGTTTGCCGATGATGTAATTCTGTCAGACAGCAAAGGACCTGGAAGAGCAGTTAAATGGAATGGACAGTGTCTTGAAAGGAGGATATAAGATGAACATCAACAAAAGCAAAACGAGGATAATGGAATGTAGTCAAATTAAATCAGGTGATGCCGAGGAAATTAGATAAGGAAATGAGACACTTAAAGTAGTAGATGAGTTTTCCTATTTGGGGATCAAAATAAATGATGATGGTCAAAGTAGAGAGAATATAAAATGTAGACTGGTAATGGCAAGGAAAAGGTTTCTGAAGAAGAGAAATTTGTCAACATCGAGTATAGATTTAAGTGCCAGGAAGTCTTTTCTGAAAGTATTTGTATGGAGTGTAGCCAAGTATGGAAGTGAAAAATGGATGATAAATAGTTTAGACAAGTAGAGAATAGAGGCTTTTCAAATGTGGTGCTACAGAAGAATGCTGAAGATTAGATGGATTCACCATGTAACTAATGAGGAGGTACTAAACAGAATTGGGGAGAAGAGGAATTTGTGATACAACTTGAGTAAAAGAAGGGATCGGTTGGTAGGATATGTTCTGAGGCATCAAGGGATCACCAATTTAGTACTGGAGGGCAGTGTGGAGGGTAAAAATCATAGAGGGAGACCAAGAGATGAATATACTAAGCAGATTCAGAAGGATGCAAGTTGCAGTACATACTTTTGAGATGACAAAGCTCGCACAGGATAGAGCAGCACAGAGAGCTGCATCAAACCAGTCTCTGGACTGAAGACCACAACAACAACAAATGATCTGATGGACAGAGTGAGCAGAAGTCTGCTGGGAAGGTGTCATCATTAAATGGCTGTAGGAGGATACAAGATGACTTAGACAAAATTCTAGTTGGTGTGATGAATGGCAGCAGCTCTAAATGTAGAAAAATGTATGTTAATGAAGATGAGTAGGAAAACAAACCCTAATATTCAAATACAGCATTAGTAGTGTGCATCTTGACAAAGTCACTTTGTTTATACATCTGGGTATAAAGCTGCAAAGTGATATGAAATGGAGTGAGCATGTGAGGGTTGTGGTATGGGAGGTGAATGGCAGAGTTTTGTTTATTGGGTGAATTTTGGGAAAGTGTGGTTCATCTGCAAATGAGCCCACATACATGATGCTGATGTGACCTATTCTTCACTACTACTTGAGTGTTGGGATCCATACTATGTCAAATTAAAGGAAGATGTTGGAGCAATTCAGAGGTGGACAGCTAGATTTGTTACCGCTATGTTTGAACAAATTGCAAGTATGCTTCAGGAACTCAAATGGGAATCCCTGGAAGGGAGGCAACATTCATTTTGAGGAACACTATTGAGAAAATTTAGAGAACCAGAACGAGTCTAGTGGCACCATTGTATGTTTCCTGTAAGGACTACTAAGACAAGATATGAGAAATCAGGGCTCTTATGGAGACATATAGACCACCATTTTCCCTTAGTTCTATTTACAATTGGAGCAGGAGAGGCAGTGAGTAATAGTGCTGCAGGGTATCCTCAACCACGCACTATATGGCGCTTTGTGGAGTATGTATGTAGATGTACGAGGGTTGAATGAAAAATAATGCCTCCACCTTCGTTAATTGGGCTTGGATGGAAATATTTTAATAAATCTAAAGCAGAAATAATCTTTAGAATGTGATCTTTAATTATCAATATTCACTTTTCCACATAGACATAAGATGGGATGGACCTCTTTGTACAATATTCCGGAGGTAAAGCTTCCCCTCAACTGGATCTCCGGGAGGGGAATACAACAAGGACTCCAGAGATTAGGGCAAATGGAAAAGGTAGGAAGGCGAAGAAGAAGGAAGACTTATTGAGGATTGGTATGTGGAATGTTTTAACCCTTCTCCAGGAAGGGAAATTAGAAAATGCCAAACATGAAATGACAAGAAACAAATTGGATGTACTCGGAATGTGTGAGGTGAGATGGGATGGTTGTGGAGAACTAGAAAGTGACGACTTACGATTGTACTATTCAGGTGAAGATAAAAATGGAATGTATGGGGTTGGAATTTTGATAGGTAAAAGACTGAAGGACAAGGTTATCAAAGTTGAATATGTTAGTGAAAGAATAATGATGTTGAGATTGAAAGGGAAAAAGAAAGACTTAGTTATCATCCAGGTCTATATGCCAACAAGTAATCATTCAGATGAAGAGACGTTATGAGACGATAGAAAACTTAGCAGAGAGAGAGAAAAGAAATGCATGTATTGTTATAATGGGTGAGTGGAATGAGGTAGTTGGCGAAGGACCAGAAGGAAAAGCTCTGGGAAAATTTGGACTGGGAGAAAGAAATGAGAGAGGGCAAAGATTGTTGGCATACTACAATAAAAATTTCATGGTAGTTGGAAATACTCCATTTGATAACCACAAAAGACTACGGTATACTTGGATATCTCGCTTTGACAACAAAAGATATCAAATTGATTACATAATGATACTACAACGATACCGAAATTGCCTAAAGAGTGTCAAAAGCTATCCAGGGGCAGATATTTATTGAGATCTTATATTAGTAATAGCTGAGGTCCTTGTTAAATTGAAAAGAACCTGGAAAGGACAGAAGAGAGAGCACATTAACTTTGAGAAACTGAAAGACAAAGGAAATTGTGAAAAATTAGAGAATGCATATTGTGAAATCATGAGGAAAGGGCAAGAAATGGAGTGCACAGAAGGAAGATGGGATGGTTTTAAAAATGGGATCAAAAAGGCAGCTAAGGAATCGCTTGGAGTCAAGGAGAGGAAAAAGGTAAAGAAAGAATGGGTAACACCAGATATGATAACCAAGATGGATGATCGCAGGAAATGGAAAACTGTAAACACAGAAGAAGGGAAGTGTAACTACAGGAGGTTAAATAATGAATTAAGGAGGGAGACAGAAAAAGCAAAGGAGAAATTGCTGACAGAAAAGTGTGACAAGATACAGAAATTAGAGAAAGAATGAAAATATGATTTGATGTACAAAGAAGCAATGGATTTGACATTCAGGGAAAAGAGAAACAACAATGGACTAAAAGAAGTAGAGGCAGCAGATGGTAAAATGGTGAGTGAACCCCAAGAAATAATGAGAAGATGGGAAGAATATACAGTGCAGACAGCCAACCAAGTGAAGAAGATCTTGGGATAGAAGAAGAAGATAAAGTTGCAGACGATGACAAAGGAAATGCAATGCTAACTAGTGAGATTGAAGAATCTATGAAGGAGATGAAAAATGGAAAGGCAATGGGAATTGAAGAGATTCCTGCGGAACTGTTAAAGTCATAGGAGAAAGAGGCCAAAGGACTTTACAGAAAGTATCTTAATACCTATAGAAAAGAAAAAGAACAGCAAAAAGTGTGAGGAACATAGAACAGTGAGCCTGATATCACATGCAGCCAAAGTCTTGCTGATCGTGCTCAACAGAAGGCTATATGGAAAGCTGAATTGCGTAATAGGAGATGAAAAATTTGGTTTCAGGAGAGGAGTAGGAACTAGAGATGCCATTGGGCTACTGAGAGTGATACGGGAAAGGTACGTAGAGAAGAAAAGGAAGGTGTATGTTGTGTTCATTAATCTTGAGAAGGCTTTTGACTGTGTCAGATGGGACAAATTGATGGAAATTCTAAGGAAACATGGAGTTGACTGGAGGGATAGATGGCTAATTAGAAATTTATATTTGAACCAGAGAGCAAGAGTAAGAATAAGAGGTGTGATGAGTGACGAAATTGAACTGGGAAGAGATGTAAGACAAGGTTGTTGTTTATCACCAACACTGTTCAATATATATCTGGAGGAAATTATTAGTGAAAGTTTTGATGGAAGGAGAGGAGTTTGTAAAGGGGGTCGGAGAGTAGAGTGTACAAGATTTGCAGACAACATGGTTGTGATGGCAGAGAGTGAAACAGACATGGAACAAATGTTAGATGATCTAAACACAAAATTAGATGAATATGGAATGAAGATTAACAAGAAGAAAACAAAAAGCATGGTAACTGGAGGACGGGAGAAAATGCTGTATGAAAATAGGGGGAGAGGAAATAGAGCAAGTGAATAACTTCAATTACTTGGGAAGTGTAATAATGGATGATATGTATTGCTCAATAGAAACTAGGAAAATAATTGCAATGGCAAAAGAAGGATTCAAGAGGAAACAGTAATTACTTTGTGGACCTCTAAACAAAGATCTGAGGAAAAGACTTGCCAAATGTTACATCTGGAACATTGCACTATATGGTGCGGAAACCTGGACATTGAGGAAGGAAGATGAAAGAAGATTAGAGGCGCTAGAGATGTGGATATGGAGAAGAATGGAAAAAGTGAAATGGGAAGAGCGAGTAAGGAATGAAGAAGTATTGAGAAGAGTTGGAGAAGAAAGAAACAGCTGAAAGTCATCAGAAAGAGAAAACAGAACTGGATTGAACATTGTTTGAGGAGGGACTGTTTATTGAAGGAAGGGATAGAAGGAATGGTGGACGGAAAAAGGGGAAGAGGAAAAAGAAGATATCAAATGCTGGACAATATCAAAGGAGGCAAATATTCAGAAATGAAAAGACTGGATATGGATAGACAAAAGTGGAAGAGGCTTAACCCATGACAAGACCTGCCATAAGGCAGAATACCATACTACTACTACTAATAAGCCAATTGGATACATTTCTGCCAACAATGAACAAGTTTTCTGAAGCTGTCATGGGAGAAGTCGACACTCTGTTTACACAACCACAGTCTCACAGTTATCTCAATGTCTTCATCAGAAGCATGATGATGTCCCCGCAGATCATCTTTCATTATCACGAACTGATGGAAGTCAGACAGGGCTAAATCTGGACTGTATGGAGGATGCCATATGGTGGTGAGATTCAGTGTCTGAAGTTCTGCTATGGTGGCATGTGAAGTGTGTGGTTTGCCAAGCAGAGCAATAATGTGACCCACACATTCTTGTTTAGTGCTTGCAATTTCTCTCTGAGTGATACAACGATCATCCTGAATCAATCTGTCAGCATTTTGCTTGTGAAGCTCAGTGGCTGCTGCCACAGGACATCCAACACTTCGTTTTTCATGCAAGTCAGATGTTCCCAACTCAACATCTTTAAACTTACTCACTCAATGGCACACACTACTCACATAACCACAATCACCATAAACTGCTTTCATTCTCTGATCAATCTCCTTTGGGGTGACATCTTCTGCTGTCAAGAATTCAATGCCTGCACATTGCTTAAATCACATTGACTGACAATCTGTGCAGGGTTCCACACTTGACTCTGTAACAACACAATCGTTCAATGCTAAGGCTTCCTGCGAACTGGAGCTGCAGAGAAAAGGCTATGGAACAAGCCAGTACCTGCCGTATACCAATGCTGCCAACTGTTGAAGAGTTACGAAGGTGATGGCATTACTTTTCAGTCAACCGTTGTAGATGTAGAAATGCATGCTTCATCCTGATTGTGTCATGTCTGTGGTGGATGGTGTACTTGCTGGCATCAGTGGTGAAGCTGGTAAAGGGTGTTGTGACTGTGGTAAATCCATTGGTAGTGCTTCTTGGAAAACATATGAAACTTTGACATGGTCGATAGAGACAATAAAAGGCTTGACATTTACTAATATGTCCAAAGTACATGCTCCTCATTGTAGGACTTTTGTATGACACCTTTATACAGTGGTTGAAGTGAGGGTTTGATGCCGTCTGTAAGAAGCATGATGTTTGTACGTGTATCCAGGTCACAATGTGCATAGCTGGGAGGTGAGTCATGGCTCAAATCTTGGTGAGAATGAACCCATGATATTTGTTTCCTTGACTGATAAATAAAATCACAGTTGTTGTGGTCAGAAAGCTGGAAGTACTGTCATTGTGGTTAGAAAGCTGGAAGTACTGAGTGTCTACAAACTTTCCTGGAAGCTGCAGCACTTTGTTGTAAACTAGTTCCACTGATGAGGAATGTTAAGTCTGGCTTGTATCCACTCCCTGGACCAAGTAAAACCATTGGTAGAGCTGTAGCCCAATTTGTTTTGTGGCACGAGTGCTGCCTTGGAGAATGGTGCCAGTGGTCTATCATACAATTACTAACAAGAATTTATTTAGTTGAGAAAACATGTCTGATTCAAATTGGTGACCATGATCCATTGTGATGTGTATCAGGCAACTAAACTGAGAAATCCAACTTGAAATTGAAGTACAGGCTTAGGTTCTGTGGAGGTGCTGTCAACTAGCATGGCCTCCAAATGGTAGTAAAATGATCAATCACAGTGAGAATGTAACATTATCCATTTGATGGAGGTTTTGGGCCTACAGTGTCAATATGCATTTACACAAATCTCACTGTTGGGTCAGGAAAGTGCCCAACTGCTGCATGCCCAAGCCACAAAACTTTGCTTCACTGGCACTTTACACAGTGCAAATACATTCTCAGCAGTCTATTGATATTCAAAGCCAAACAAATTGCTGCAAGACTAGGCAGAATGTTGGTCTGACACCAGAATGACCCAAGTTATGTACGCTGTCAAAGGTGAATCTGCAGAATGTAGTAGGCAAGAATGGAAGATGTTTTCCAGTTGGGAGGTCACAGAAAAGTTCACCATCTGTGCCAGAAACATTGAATAGTCAAAGTTCCATGGCTGATGATGTATTCTTGAGGACATTTAGGAGTTCCTGGTCAGTCTCTTGTGGCTTGGTCAGCTGAGCAAAATCGATAGTGCCTGAGATGCTGTTGACATGGGACGACAACCAGCAATTATTATGTTGACAGCTTAAGTGAGTAAAAGGCCAATGGCTGCCATGCACCAACATGAAACTACAGTAACACAGCACCAATAGCTATTTGACTTGTATCTACAACTAGTGCAAGTGGTGCATCCAGCTCAAGGTGAGTGAGAAGTGCTGCATCCACTATCCTATGTTTTGCCACATCAAAGGCAGAGCTTATCATGTCCATCCACTGAATCAGTGAGTTCTCCTCAACTTTCAGACCAATGTCAGACCAATGAGTGCTGTAGTCAATGGTATTTATAGCTTGGCTGAGTGTAGCAGTTGTTGACGATAGAAGCTGGGCATATCTAGGAAGAGACATAGTTGTCTAAATGCCTTTCTATATCACTGGGATCTAAGTATACGCCTTAGGGTAATCAAGTACACTGAATACGTTTGCACCACATAAAGTATAATTATAATCATGTAACAAAGGCACTGGATACTGAGCTGGCACAATTTGACTGTTGAATGCATGACAGTCTTCACATGGATGCCATCTGTCACACTTCTTTGGCACAAGGTACAAAGGAGATACCCACAGGCTACTGGATGGATGAATAATATCTTCTTGTAGATTGTATTTTATTGGTCCTATTGTCTACATAGCAGCTTATGCATAAGACATTGGACGAGTCAAGTTATAAATATACAGGCTGAAAGTCATTTCGAGGCATACATATTTAAGCTTACAATAATACACTTTACATGTAAGTATTTATATAACACATTTCATAAATTTAAATATTCTTCAATGGAGTAAAAGCAGTGATGCTGTAAATATGACTTTAGAGATTTTCCAAATGTATTGACCTCAGTGATAGCTTTTATGTTTTCAGGAAGTTTGTTATAAAGCTTAACTCCCATGTGAAAGTACCTTTTTGGCACAGTGCTGTGCTGATTTGAGTCATATGTAAGTTTCTGTTTTGTCTGGTAAAGTGCTCATGTATATCACAGTTTTTTTGCAGTCTCTGGTCCTTGCCTATTACATTTAATTTAAAGAACAAAAGGGTTTCCATAATGTATACACATGGTAATGGAGGAATACCAGGTTTCTTAAACAGGGGTTTACAAGAGTCTCTAGGATTGCACCCAAACAAGATTCTAATGGCCCTTTTTTGTAGTTTTAAAGTGCTATTAGCTGTTTTAGAGTTTCCCCAGAAGGTGACCCCATATCTAAGACGAGAATGAAAGTACGCATGATATGCATTCAATACTGTTTTCTCACTACAGCATGATTTTAATGAACAAAGAA
The DNA here is from genome assembly GCF_021461395.2 of Schistocerca americana. Taxonomy (NCBI): domain Eukaryota; kingdom Metazoa; phylum Arthropoda; class Insecta; order Orthoptera; family Acrididae; genus Schistocerca; species Schistocerca americana. The sequence continues at coordinate 793,309,070 of NC_060122.1, forward strand.
GGTAACATGTTTTGCTCAGTTCTGCATTGAGATATTCAATATGCTTATTCCATCTGATGTTACTCTGCAGCCAAAGTCCTAAGAATTTGGTTTCAGTACTGTTACCAACTGGTTCGTCATTGATAGAGACTGATGGGATAAACATGTCCTTGTTAGGAACATTGTGGAATTTTAGAGCAACGGTTTTCTTACTGTTTATTACAAGCTGGTTACTCTGTGCCCAGCTGCTAAGTTGTTTCATGACCGTGTTTACTGTCTGCTGTAACTGTTCATCGTCGTCTCCTTTTAGTAGAATCGTGGTGTCATCTGCAAATATGATTGTTTTGTGTGCATCAATATTTAAGCTTAGATCATTTATGTACAGAAGAAACAGAAGGGGTCCCAATACTGATCCTTGGGGTACACCACATTTTATTTGTTTATAGTCAGATAAGTGATTAGATACAGTTTTTAGTTCAATATTTGTGTGCTTGACGTACACTGCCTGCATACGATTAGTCAGAAAGGAACTGATCCACTTGTTAGACAGACCTCGAATATCATATCTTTCTAGCTTTGATAGCAGAATTTTATGGCCCACCATGTCAAAAGCTTTTGACAGGTCAATAAAGACTCCTATTGTTTCCCGTTTTTTGTCCATCAGGTTTAGGATGGAATTGATGCACTCATAGACAGCAGTTGTCGTTGACCTCTTATTTCTGAATCCATGTTGTTCATTACATAGGATGCTGTTTTTATTTATAAATTTCATAAGTTTCTCATACATAACTTTTTCCAGTAGTTTAGAGATGCATGAGGAAATTGTGATGGGTCTGTAGTTATTTACATTGTCTTTATCCCCTTTTTTATATACAGGAATAACTTTTGATATTTTCAACACATCAGGGAAAGTGCCTGCCTGAAGTGAGCAGTCACATAAATGTGTGAGTACTTCAATTAGGTTTGATGCACTCTTCTTTAACATTGTTGCAGGTATACCATCAATACCTGCCGATTTGGAATTTTTTAGTCCTTTTATTGCTTTAGCTACTTCATCTTGTGAAACAGAACTGATGTACATTGATCCTCTACAAGCACTTATTTTATATTAATTTGCCTGGGTGCTCTTAAAGTTTGATTGTAACATATTTTCAGCAAAACCTGTGAAAAAGCTGTTAAATGTGTTGGCTACTTCTAAGGGGTTTGTTACTTTTTTATTTTTATGTGATAGTGTTATATTTTTGCAAGGTTGTCTGTATTCTCCACATTCTTTTTTTATAACACTCCACATAGCCTTTGATTTATTAGCTGAATCATAAATGATTTCATCATTATGCACTACTTTTGCTGCTTTTATTACTTTTCTTAATATTTTGGAGTATTTTTTATAGTATGTGCATACTACAGGTTAGGAATTTTTTGAGTTACATATTTCATGAAGTTGTCTTTTCTTCTGGCATGAAATCCTTATTCCCTTTGTGATCCAGCTGTTTGTTCTAGAGTTTCCCCATATGGTTAATGTTTTCAGTGGGAATGCAAGTTCAAAGAAATGGGTTAATGTATCAATGAAAGTGTTGAATTTTTCATTTATATCGTTCATTTTGTACACTCCTAGCCATTTTTCTTTCTGTAATAAGTTGTTGAAGTAGTTCACATTATGCTGATTATAACTTCGATATGCTGTTCTGAAAGACATGTTGTTAATGATACTGCCTTGTACTTTTATGCTTAATATTTGAGCAAGATGATCACTAAAACCTGCATTGAAAATTTTTAGTGAGGTGTTGTGTAAACTCTTCTTGACTAGAAACTGATCAAGAGCTGTTTAGCAAGTTTCTGATACTCGGGTAGCTGCTTTTACTTCAGCCTTTAAATTGTAGGACGCTGCAAGGTTCAAAATGGTCTCCCTATTACCACTATTCGTGAGGAAGTCAATATTGAAGTCACCACAGAATATCAATTTACAATCCATTTTATTTACTTTATTTAGCAATGACTCCATTTTGTTTAAGAAAAGTTCAAAATTCCCGGATGGTGATCGGTAAACTGTAGCAATAACCAGGTTGAACTGAGTAATTTTTATAGCTGCAATTTCATAATCCTTTTCGACATTTGCCCTAGTTAAGTCAGGTAGTGTAATAAAATCTACAATATCCTTTGTGTAAATTGCTACCCCACCCTGCTTGCTGTTTTTCCTGCAGTAGTAAGCAGCCAAGACAAATTTGTTTATTTTCGTATTCTGGATTAATTCTGGGTTAAGCCAGTGCTCAGAAATGCATAAAACTGAGATATCATTAAGTTCATGTGTTAATAGAACGTTAATTTCATCGATCTTATTACGCAGGGGCGTATTCACGATTTGGTAATTGGGATTCATATTTACAGCATCACATACCTCTAGTTTAAATTAGGAACGTCAGCAGTGTTGTATTTTCGTTCTTCTTTCTTGTTTATTTTGTTTTCCTCGCTGTTGGAAGGATGTTCAGGAAGCTGATAAATTGTTCTATCCCTTACAAGTCTTTCTTTAATTATTTCACTAACACGATCACAAACAAATCTTTTCCCTTCTTTCAACATGGCTTTAAATTGTGCATTCAAAATGGCCACTAAGCAGTTGGGAGCAAGATGTCTGGATCTACATGAGACAGGTGGTCCGTTGTGGTTTTTGATATAGTATACTGTACTGGGACGCATCTCTTTAGGTGCCCCAGGCAGTTGCTGCAGTAAGCCAGTCTACATACTCACTGCTTCCTCAATCTTGGCCATGTGACTGTTGCACTATGTGGGAATCCTGAAACTGTCAGGCCAGTTATGCTGTTGACGATTAGTGCATTCACCACATATGCAAGAGGCAGTAGTATGTTAGGAAATTAGCTCAAATGATGGAGTCTGTCAGAGTTTCAATTGTGAAGTCCCATGCAAAAACAAGACACAACCCCAGATCTAATTCCATTCACTGCATACCATACATCAGTATAGAAGAATTGTTCACTGCAGACAAGCAGAACAAGATTGGAGGTTGACTGCCGTGAAATAGGGTTTGAGGAAATATGCATAAATCCAATCAAGTACCCACTAAATACTTGCAGCCTGACCTCCAATTCTGATGAAGCAAGCTGGGATAATTTTAATTCCCCTCTTGTTTTGCGATGTGCCTCCTTACATTTGTTTTGTTACTTTTAACTAATTATCATTAACATACGTGAATATAATCTGCATTTCTTTAAAAGAGAAAGATTGGCCCTCAGTTTTAAAGTAAATAACACCAGTTCTAATTTTGTGATTAGTTTTATGTATATGATTGATTTTCTAATTTATTTTGGCTATTCCTAGTTAATCTCATTTATTATAGGGTGAAATCAGTGACTGTCTCATAACTTAAATTCTATTGTTGACATATAAACAAGTATAAATTCTGTACTAACTGTAAACATTTGGAAGACGAAGTACTAGTAATCTTAAAGTACCTATTTAGCTCTATTCAATAACATGTTAGCAAAGCCAGCCCTTAATTAATTCCAAAGTAATTAACAGTTTTGTCCAAAGTATTGTTTACATAACTCTATTTGTTAATTTCATGATTTAAACAAATAATGTGGCCTAACTGTTGCAGTAGAAGAAACTGTTAAAAAGAACCAATGTTTTGACGTATTCAGTTAATTTAATGAGTTAAGTTTTAATTATAATGTCTGTAAATTTAACTTCGAACAATGTGTAGTTTGATGATATATAAGGGCTTGATTTTTGGTCACGAGACAGTCAGTCTACGACCAAGTTTCAGATGAGTAATCTGTGTGAGTTAAAACAACAGCAATGCTTCAAATTAACTGTGGAACAAGTGTTAAGCAATTAGGCTGCATGTAAAAACAGTGACAGTGTCTGCTCCATATGTACCTGATTATTCTTCAAGAACTGTGAACTCTGTGGTTAGGTTTTACTGCTCATAGATGTTCAACAAGAATCTATTGTAGCAGTATGTGGAGTTTCACCTGATAACTATCAGTGAGTCTTATCGAAGGTTAAATAATGGTGCACTGGCCATATAACTGTGTAATATTGGGAGTTGTGCAAAGTGAAAATTAAAGTAATATAAAACACAACTGTGCACCTGTCAGCTACATGATTTACAGTAGTGTGTGTCTGAATCCACAACCCATTTTTTAGCCAGTGTAGCAACACAGTACGTCAACACCGAGGACTATCAACGATGATAAAAGCAGGTGGAACCACCAAACAGTCACTTATAAACATACATTATAATTGTGCTCGGCAATCAGATGATGTCTCTATGTCTAGCATTTTGGTAGGTGCAAGGCATGATGCATTAGCATACATGATCCCTAAATCCATGATGATGCCAACAGATGGACTGCTGTACTGCCCCAGAAGTTGAAGAGGTTGTGGAAGAGTGGCTTCTAGACATCTTGTGGTAGTGGCTTCTGTTGCTGCCATGATAATGCTGAGATAACAATTCAGTGATTTGTTTGGTGAGTACATCAATCTTGGCTGCAAGATTGCCATAATCTGTGCAGGTTACCATTGCTGATGATATGTTGCTGCATGACAGTATCACTGCACTCACCTGGTATCATCGCATCCATTATCTTGTCAGGCACGTCAGCCACTGCATATGAGGGCATCGGAGTTTGTGATGCTATAGCTGCCTTTACTTGCAGTGGTAGGTGACTACTCTATAATACACAGGGGACTTTATTGGGTACAATACCAGTGTTGATCGTCCTCCTCAAGTGACTCAGGTACAGGAATGGCTTCCAGTTTCCCATGTCTTCCCCAATCAAAACTTTCCTGATGCACTCTTCTTGATATCCAGGGACTCTGTGAATCAATACTGTCTTCAGTTTCCATAGATAAATAGCGCAGAGTCTCCGTATCTCAAGAAGAGCATGTCAGGCAAATTTTGACTGAGGAAGACATTGGACTTTTTTGTATGTGATGTGGTTATCACATCTTCAATCTGTGCAGCAGACTAGTGGCCTAATTGATTCATCATTATTGCAAACTTTATAGAATCCAGTGTGATCCCTGCATTATGGAAACTAGCCTCCACTTGTGTAAACCACAACACAGGGTTGTGTGCTCAGAAAGGCAGTAAAAACATGGAAAGTCTGAAACCAAAAGTTCTGTCACCCACAGTATATCAGACATACTACAAGGCTTGATTTACTAGTAGCTTGAGTTTTGCCTATGCTGTAGTGCAGACGAGATCATATCAGGGTCACCAATTGTTATGCTGGCTGCCAAATCTGGCATATAAGTTGCATGTTCACAGTCTACCTTGGATGGTGTACAAAATATAAACTCTCGTAAAGGAACGAATAATTCTTTACTGCTTACACAGCTTCAGAGAAGTTTTATGTAAGTAGATCTTTCCCCTAGAAAACATGAAACTCATAACCAACCAAGTAAAGTAATATGCTCTATGAAAACAATAGTAAAGCAGTCTAAAAAATAAAACAGCCCCTCTGGTGGTTGGCATAAATTTTTTTTGTACAGTTGTAATGTAAATAAACACACTCATAAATGACACAGCATAACACAACACTGCACAAGGAGGACCGTAATCTTGGTTGCTAAAATTTTTACGGGTCTGAATATATGGGGTCTCTTGTTATGTTGGATGTAATTATTGCTTGACAGCCCATTTAAGCCATTGAGAGTGTTGATTGGAGAATAGTAGGGTCCAAAGAAGTATCAGAAGCAGCTTTGTATATAAAGGTCAATCTAGCTACAGCCCTGTATTAGGCTGGGTTCACAAGAGTGGAATATTTGTGGAATGGCAGCTGATTGGTAGATGGACACACTGTTATAGCATGTGGTTATATGTAGCAGTTCACACAGGGTAGAAGTCTGGCTGCAGAATGTTGCGACTTGCCATCCAAATCATCCATAGTGAGATGGAAAATGTGCAGTGACAGCCACAGTGCAGTGGTCCATGAGAATCAGTTGCACAGTTCACAGGTGTAGAAATAGGGGCCACCTAATGGCACTCAGTATTGAGAGCAGAATGGCCTCATGACAACAGGCAGTATTGCACACTCAGTTCTGTTTATGTATCTGCAAGTGTTTTCCACAATTTGTCCACTAGATATAGAGAAAATAGGCACAGAAATTTTAATAATAGAGGCAAAGAAAAGGCTTTATATTTGGGACATAAGAACTTGAATACAGGGACAGAAATAAGAAAGATATGGCATGGCATGAAAATTACTGTAATTATTGCTTAATTTTACAGAACATTAAAGTGGAGAGAGAAAATCTATTGGAAAGTATTTGTTTTCACCTCTTCATTAATATAATAATATTCTGGATTCCAGAATCAGTTAGAATGGCAATAAAATTAGTTATTTAATTTCCTCAAGAGGGCTACACATTTTTATTAAGAGAATTTTAAACAGTGACAAGTTTTGAGAGACTCCTACATTTCTTTTATAGTTGACACATTACATCTTGCTTCACCTGACAAAATGTAGCAAACAGCCTAATTTAGTTGCAGTTATGGTAGAACACAGTAAAGAGTCTTGTTAAACAAGTAACTAAGGAGAAAAAATATCAAACATTTATGAAAAATCATGATGATGTGATTTCCAAAGTACTCCCTGCAGAACTGATTGATGGTGGGGTACCAGTAAACATGTGAAATATACTTACAGTCTGTGAGCCATGGACCTTGCATTGATGGGGTGGTTTGCACATCAGCAATACTGATACCCATACCACGTGTGCAGCCACAACGGAGGGGTATCTGTTGAGAGGCCGGACAAATATGTTGTTCCTGCAGAAGGACAGCAATCTTTTCAATAGTTTCAGGGGCATGAGTGTGGATGCCTAGTAACATCAACCAAAATGAACTCGCAGTGCTGGTACTATGATCTGCTGAAAACAAGGGGAAACTACAGCTGCAATTTTTCCCAAGGGTATGCACCTCTGCTGTATGGTTAAATGATGATGGTATTCTGTTGGGTAAAATACTCTCCCATTCAGATCTCCAGGAGCATACTACTCAAGATGATGACATCATTAGGAGAAACAAAACTGGCATTCTGTGGGTCAGAGCATGAAATGTAAGCACCCTTAATTGGACAGGTAGGCTAGAAAATTTGGACAGGGAAATGAACAGTTATGAAAAGGATAGCTTGTTACTCACCATAAAGATGAAATGCTGAGTTGCTGACAGAAAGAACAAAAAGACTATTACACACTGAGCTTCTGGTGGCCAAACCATTCTTCAAAAAAGAAAGGAAAACACACATGTTCACATAAACAGGCATACCTCATGCACACATGACCTCTATCTCTAGCCAGACTGCAATTATTGCACTGAACAAGCACTGAATGAAAGCAGCAATCTGTAGTGGAGCGGGCAAGGGGGAGGGATAGCAATGTATAGGTTGGGGAGAGAAGAGTGCCATCTGGTGGAGTGTGCAAGAACTAGAAGGTGGCAGCACAAGGCTGCCAGATGCAGTGTCATGAGGCTTTGGAGGAGGCAGAGGGAAGGGGTGTGAGAAAAGGAGAGAAGTAGAAAGTGGAAAAGACTGGTGGATGTATTGGCAGAGAGTGATGTATAGTGAGTGTGACGGGACATGAATTGGGAGGAGGTAATAGAACAGAGGGGCGGAAACCGTTGGATAGAGGGTGCAGGGGACAGTAGGTTATTATAAGTTGAGGCTGAGATAATTTTGGGAGAACAGACTGTGTGTTGTAAGGGTAACTCCCATTTGCAAATTTCAGGAAAACTGGTGGTTAATGCGAGAATCAAGATGGTCCAGGTTGTGAAGAAGCCAGTAAAATCAAGTATGTTATGTTCAGCTGCATGTTGTGCCACAGCTTGGCCCACTTTCCTCCTGGCCATAGTTCAGCAGTTTGCCATTCATCCTGACAGACAGCTAGTTTGTAGTAATACCAACAGAAAAAGCTGTGCAATGATTGCAACAGAGCTGGTATGTGCATGGCTGCTTTCACAGGTGACCCGGTTGCTGATGGGGTAGGATAAGCCTGTGACAGGACTGGAATAGGAAGTGGTGGATGGGTGGATGGGGCACATCTTGCACCTAGGTCTTCCATAGACATATGATCCATGTGGCAAAGGGCTGGGATTGGGGGTGTCATAGGGATGGCCTTGGATGTTGTGGAGGTTGGGTGGGTGATGGAACACCATTTTGGGAGGGGTGGGAAGGATATTGGGTAGGATGCCCCTCATTTCAGGGCATAATGATAGATAACTGTTCCATTCTGGGGTGGTATTGGATGATGAAGTGGGGTGCTCCTTTGTAGCTAGTTCTTGGAGAGAGTGGGATGATTGGCAGTGTGTGGGGATATGGCATGGGAAATCTGTTCGTGGACCAGGTCTGGGGGATACTGCCTGTCAGTGAAGGCCTTTGTGAAACCTTCACCATACTGGGCAAAGGAGTTCTGTCACTGCAGATATGCCATCTCCAGGTGGCCAGGCTGTGTGGGAGGGCCTTTTTGGTGTGCAAATGATGATAGCTGTCAAAGTGTGGGTACTGTCGGTGGTTGGTGGATTCAATGTGGACAGAGATGTGGATGGAGCAATCAGAAAAGAGGAGATTTGCATCCAGGAGTGGTATTCTGGATTGAGGAAGACCAGGTGAAATGGATGAGAGACTAGGTGTTGAGGTTGAAAAGGAATGAGGAGAGTATGTCTTGGCCAGGAGTCCAATTCATGAAGATATCATCAATGAACCTAAACTAGACTACGAGCTTAGGAGGATAGGGAGGATAGGAAGGTTTCTTGTAGATAGACCATAAACAGGTTGCCTTAGGAGTGTGCCGTATGGATGCCCATAGCTGCAAAGGAGAAGTAGTCGTCTTTATGATAAAGTTAGTACGATGTATAAGAAATGAGACAGTGGGTTTGGAATCTGAAGGGTGTTGGGAGAGGTGGTGTTAAGCAGTGGCAAGACCAGAGGTCTGCAGGATGTTGGTGTATAGGAAAGCAGTGCCGATGGTGAGGAGTAGAGATCCAGGAGGTAAAGATGTGGGGATGGTGGAGAGTTGATGGAGGAAGTAGTTGGTATCTTTGATGTGGGAGGTTAGATTTTGGGCAACTGGTTGGAGGCATTGGTCAATGAGGGCTTAAATTCTTTGAGTGGGGGCTATGATGGGGGTGTCTACGATTGCTGAGTTTGTGAATTTTGGGGAGCATGTAGAAGGTGGGCATGAAGGGTATCATAGGGATCAGGAGGGAAATGGATTCAGGGAAGAGGTTCTGGGCAGGGCCTAGGCTTTAAGCAGGGATTGGAGGTTATGTTGGACTCCTGGGATGTGATCAGTCTGGCAGCGTTTATAGGTGGAAGAGTCAAACAATTGGTAGAGGCCTTCTGCCATGTAGTCACTGTGACTCAGATTGAAAATGGTGGAACCTTTGTCTGCAAGTGCAATGATTAGGTGAGGGTCTGTTTTGAGGCTGTGTGTGACTGCCCTTTCTTTTGCTGAAATATTGTTGTTCTTAGGAAAGGTCTTGAGGAAGGATTGTGAGGCTGGGTTGGAGACAAGGAATTCCTGTGAGGTGACCAGGGGTGGTTGGGTGGGAAGGGTTAAGATCATGGCTGGATGTTCATATGAACTGGTAGAGGCAGGTTTAAATTTTGGGATTAGATTGCTTTAAGTTGGAGGCGATGGTGGCAAATAAGTGTTTCCACTGCAGAGATCGGGAGAAGGAGAGTAGATCTTCGACAAGTCCATCATGGTTAAATTTGGGTGTATGGCTGACGGTGAACTACTCTCACTCTCTCTCTCACTCTCTCTCTCTCTCTCTCTCTCTCTCTCTCTCTGTCTCCCTCTCTCTCCCAATCCCTGCAATGGAAAAACTTCTTTGCCATCAATCCCTCTGACCAAAGCCAACCTAATCCAGCACTGAACTGTGCCTCTCCCAGTTCATACGACCACACAACAGTATCTTCTATCAACAGTAACTGCATTTTGACAGCTGTCATACCTTCCATATAGAAAAATCTACAAATGGATAACACATCTGCACTGACAAGCAACTCCTTACCCAGTATGCTAAAGGTCTTACTGTGGCCTTCATAGGGAGGCCTTGCCCCTTAAACCTAGTCTGAAAATATATTTCCTGTGCCATATTCACATATACCTTTAATTGTCTGAGCACCCCTATGAACATCTGCATAAGAACACCATGATTTATGTACAATATCACCTCCAACTACAATAACTTAACCACATCATTCACCAATGCTTGACTAAATATCAGCATGGCCAGAAATGAGGAACATCCTATCCACATTCCTTCTCAGTTCCCCCAAAGGGGTATTCTGCCATCTGTCCAATTTACAACATATCCTAGTCCTTCCTTAAACCTTACCAACTCCCAAACTCTTTCCACATTGACCATACCCCTGTAGCTGACTCAGGTGCAAGGTTTGCAACCAGCACATCCTGCTCCAGTCATATCAATGGCATATCCTATACTATCAGGGGCAGAGTTGTCTGTGAAAGCAGTCATATCACATACAAACTCTGCTGTAACTTGGGCCCAACATTTTATGTGGGCGTGAACATGGATCAGTTGCTCATCCATCTGAATGGTCACCTGATGCCTTGCCAAAAAGTGGAACTGATCACCCAGAGGCAGAACACACTACTGAGCACAACATGCTTGATGTCAATTTCTGCTTCATAATACATGCTATCTGGTTCCTTTCCTCAAGAGCAGTTTCTCTAAGTTACATAATTGGGTACTATCCTTGCAACACATATATTAATCCTCTTGGCCTCACATAGTACCAGACCCTGTTAACACACACACCTCTACCCCTCCCACCTGACTTTAGCTTTGTCATCTTCTTCCCTCGTTCAATCTCTCCCCCTCGATCCACTCCACTATGTCACTGCATGCTGCTTACAACTACCCTGTGTGTTTACCACATCTCCCTCCCAGCTGTCAGCCACTCTTCCCTCCCAAGCCCCTCCTTTTTCCCCTTAACCTAATCAAGTTGGGATGCTGGTGTGTATGTGCATGTTGTGTTAGCTCTGGAGAGGGATTCAGCTGAAAGCCAAGCAAGGTTCTCAGTCTTGTTTATGTGCTTGCAGATGACTAAACATCTTGACTATATACTGAGGTTTTTTTAGGAAAGACCTCATTAATAGCAGACTTTACAAATTATATAATACTGCCAGGTGCAGTAACTGTAATTTAGAAAAATGGGTTGTAATTTGGATTAAAAATGCAACACAGACTTACTTGTTTCTTACTGCTGTCACTCTTTCCATGATCTTTTCCTTCTTTGATGTCTACTTCTTTTTTGTGGTACATTGCTATCAACCAGAAAAAAGATACAATGTTAGTAACATTCAATAATATTCTTACCTCAGAGGATGAGGCCGATTTTAAACTGTATTTCAATTTTTTTAACTACTGGCATATCAGTGTGACAGTTTGCTGTCCAGTCCTAATGTTTGAATCTGATGCAGTTGTCAATTCAACATAGTGTCTCTCTTGTTGTATATTAAAGGTACAGGAAACAGTAAATTATTTGTTTCTGTCCATGGATGTCAAAATGATTGGAATGATATAACTAAGAGGATGGTGATTAGTTTATTGTGTTCCATTGTTCTCATCACATAGCAGTAGCATCAGGGTTATGGAACAAGTCACGATAATAGATGGTCAGGAATTGATTTGGTACACTGATCAGAAAATAATTAACAAATAATTATATTTATATACACGTTGTTCAAATAGAGGTTTGTATACTGTGGATATTACAATTTAACATTCTGTTAACAAGTGATTTCCATTTTTAGTCTAGATACATTATCTGACAAAAAAAGTGCTCATAAAGGGAGGAGGAAATGTAATGAAACTTTATCGGCCAAGAGAATAAATGATGTAATTTTAGTGATTGCAAAACTTAACCAATTTATGTAGAACTTGGCAGTATGGGCCCACCTCTAAGTATAACACTGCACCCCATTTGGCCTAAATACATAAAGTGGGGAAGGGTGCCTGCCATAAAGCAACTGCATCTTCCCCTGAGACAAGCAGCTGCCCAGCTGCCAAAGTGTTGCAACTGATCCTCAGTATCCTGGATACTAGCAGCACTTGGAAGGAACTGACAGGTCCTGGGTATCCAGGATACTGGCAATGGAATGGAGTTGACATCCAAACTGGCCCTATAAATGTTTTATTGAGGATAGATCTGAGGATCTTGCTGGCTGCCAGAGTGATTCAATATCACTCAAAAGATCCCGGGAGACGTTTGCCATGTGTGGACAAGCATTGTTAATGACTAATGAAAACCATCTCATCTGTAGTATTATACATTTACTGTGTTACATCTGGTTTTGTTTGTTTAACATCATCAGATTGCCTAGCTGTGCTTAAATCATGACACAAGTGGTCTGTTTGTCATATGTAACATTACAGGCCAAACAAAAAGACACTGATTACAAACATTCTGCCTATCCCCTGGCAGAAGTACTGTGTATAGACACAGCATGTTGCGTACAGTCCTCACAGTCCTTACAGGAGTGATACACAGGATTTGTAGTACATTCTGTGGTATTACATATCACTCTGACAGAGAATGAATAATGCTTGTGAATTATAAAATATATAATGATTTAGTAATGGAAAATCCAGGATGCAGTGTAACAATGCTATGAAAAGGATAGTTGCTACTCAACACCTACCCGAGATGCTGAGTCACAGATAGGTACAATAAAAAGAGTGTCACAAAAGGAGCTTCTGGGCAACAAGGCCTTTGTAAAAAAATAGACAGACACACATACACACACACACACACACACACACACACACACACATACACACACACACATGCCCGAACTCTCTGGCAGCAGAAGTCTGGCTTCAGTTGCCAGTGACTGTGGTCATGTATATGTGAGTTGTGTTTGAATGTGTGTGTGTGTGTGTGTGTGTGTGTGTGTGTGTGTGTGTGTGTGTGTGTTTGAGTTTGTTTTTGACAAAGGCCTTGTTGGCAAAAACTCATTTTGTGACAGTCCTTTTGTGAGTAGCAACTATCCTTTTTATAATACTGACATAATGATTTGATATTTAGGAGAGCACAACTGTTGTGCAGTTTTACTATGTACATCTGTGTGTGGTGAGTATATTGATGGATGCAGTTTCTTCACGGCGGGGAAATGGTTGCTTTTGACTCCACATGATGAAATACCTACATGGGCACTTGTGCATGTTCTACGCATCAAAGTGCTGGTTGGAGTAGCGTGGCAAGCCCAGAATAAATGTCTTCAGTGTAACAGTGATGGAAAGGATCTGTGAAGAAACAGCAGAACATTGTAAAATCTGATTCATGACACTCATATGTCATATCTAGAGAGAAATTGATAGGCAATGTTCCTGTATCAAGAAAGTTTCGTGCAGAAGAATTTCTTTTGTGGTTATTGAAGAATATACATAGATTGTTGTTGAAGAAACTCTTCTTATATATTTATGAAAATTTAATGTTATCTTGAAAACCCTTTCTTCCAGCATCATTGAAGACTGTAGCAGAAAAGGAGTCGAAAGATTTGCACAATAATGGTCAAGGTATAATCAATATATCAATACACAAAAAATAAATATTTTAAAAACAAGTAACATAACAGGAGCATTGCATCCTGGTGCCACGGTGATATGATCTGGAATAATTAATGCTATAACTGTATCAAACTGTTAATAACAATTGGAAGTTGGAAAGTAATCAAGTACAAGTTGAAATTTTAATAGGAGTTTTATTGGCAAGTTATCACTGTCGTTATTGACAACTGAGTAAGCAATGCAACATTATGAAGAAATGAGCAGGTACGTACATGCACAGAAAGTCAAACATTTAAGAAAAAATAATTTTGTTGATATGCGACAATCAAAAGTTTTTAGCAAAGGATCAATCATAGAAGATTATTAAGTTATTGAATAGGGAGATTGGTGGCCAGCAACTGAGCTTACCAGCAACTATCAGAATCAATGGCATCTGCTGACCAACCTACAACAATCCAGTTTCACCACATGTAGTGACCTGATTTGCCTTCAGCAACTTGACACAGTGAGCTACGTGACTAATTCTGGTGATTCCAATGCTGTCTACTATTATGGAGGAGCATTCAAAAGATATTTTTAAAATATTTTCTAAAGAACTGAATGATATGTTAGAGGGCAGTAATGCTGACTTAAAAGCAGATCTAAAGAAGTTTTATATGAAAACAGATGAGAAGGGTGCTAAATTAAATACTAAGTTACATAAAACAAATGATAAAGTAGGTGAAAAGAACTCTGACTTAAATGAAAAAATATAGACCCAGGTTGTTGTGGCTGAGCAGGCTACTACTGAAACAGATTTCAAGTTAGATATCACTAATAACAAGATAGATCAACACCTCGCTGACTCACATCAGGAAAAACTAGAAACAAACACGAATTATCTGAATCACAGTTCCCATTTCAACTTTATAACAGGATAGTTACATTCTGAAATTATTAAGCAGTGTGACTAAGTGAGTAATGATATTAATAAGCAGTTTAAAGATGTAAATAAAGATTTCAAGCAGACAATAGATTTTACTGAACAAAAATCTACTAACAATATTATGAAGAGGAAAGTTGCTACTCACCATATAGTGGAGATGCTGAGTCGCAAATAAGCACAATAAAAACACTGTTCCAAATAAAGTTTTTGGCCTGTAAGGCCTTCGTCAAAAATAGATCACACACTCATGCAAACGCAGCTCACACACATGGCTGCAGTCTAAGGCAACTGTACCCACACTGTAGTGTTTGTTTGTTTTTTTGTTTGTTTGTGTGTGTGTGTGTGTGTGTTTGTAAGGCAACTGTACCCACACTGTAGTGTGTGTGTGTGTGTGTGTGTGTGTGTGTGTGTGTGTGTGTGTGTGTGTGTGTGTGTGTGTGTGGAAGGGGGGGGGGGGATCTGTCATTTATTTTTAACTAAGGCTTGTTTGACCAAAAGCTTTGTTTGAAAGTCTTTTTGTTGCGCCTGTCTGCGACTCAGCATCTCCACTATATGGTGAGTAGTAACTTTCCTTCTCATAATATTGTTACATTCCATCCTGAATTTTCCAAAAATTTACTAAGGTACATAAACAGATCTCAGACAGTACAATTTGACTAAATGTTTTGGGGCAAAATGAAGACTAAGACGTAATTGCGATCTCAGGCTCTACTCTTACAATGGTGGAGGAAAGTGTTGAAATTTACAGTGAACAAAAGCTTTATCAAAATGTTATGCTATCTGTTGAAATGCCCCTTTTGTCAGGTATTGTAGCTGAACATCCTGTTTGGTGGAGATTATTTAATTTTAACAATTTAGAAGTAGATGCATAAATTTTCATTGTCTATTAACATCTGATGGCAGTTTACACAAAATGCCTCATAGTTTTGTAAGACTGTGTATTTATAACTTAATACTAATGTTATATGAGGAGACTGCTAACAAAAGGAAGAGAATACAGCTTGGCTGTACAGTGGCAGCCTAACATCTCTAACATAGTAAATGGAGGATTCCTGCCCCACTAGGCAGTGGGAGTTGATATTCTCTGTATGATTGTAATGCTTACATGTGTTATGTATATGTGCTTAGTTATAAATATTGTGGAAATCATACCTCTATGCTGTGTCACTGTTCTGCTATCACACTGCTGGTACCCAATTTCCTAAAGTGGTGACCCCAAATTTGCATGAAACACCATGATTTTGCTGTTAAGTCAAAAATCTGCCACATCAGATACACCATTGAGAATGCTGCCATTACAAATGGTATGACCTCATCATTTCTTCAGCAATGTCAACAACATCTCTCAACAGGTGCTCATGAATTCCATGAACAATCCATATGCGAAATCACCTACTATATGTGAAGGCTTAGATGATACTACAGTGCAAAATTATGCAGCAACAACCTCTTCATCATTCATTGCATCTTTGGACTAACCTCACATCACCACTGATGCCAAGTAGTGAACTGTGCCATGAAAAGTTTCGATTTTACCAAGTGACTTCACAATAAACATTCCAGATTTGACCCCAAGTGAATCTATTCCTGGTATTTCAAACAAAAGTGCAACACAGAGTCACAATAAACAATGGATGCCTGATTCCAAAACAAATTACAATGGATGCCTGATTCCAAAACAAATTTTAATCTAAGTGCCTTCGACTTTGACACAGCACAAAACATTGCATGACTAAACACATGTTCCACAAGATAGATTATGAAGTCACTCATATCCCAGCTGCCACAACCGACTTGCTTCCGGCCCAGCACCATGCTTTGTATATGGACTACGAGAACGTTTTTCATGACCTCGCTTCAACAAGGTCAGATACCACTGCTTTCTGGCTTGGATGATGTCACACCCACATCAGCCACACGTTAAATAACTGCACATCCAAAATAAACTGCATGAGACACAGACAGTGCTACTGGATAACAAATGGACCACACCTCCCTTTTTTATGGTGTCAGGACCTCACGCACACTCTCACAAACATTTTTCACCATCTCAGACATCTGTCATAGGGAAAGTCATACCTACTGCACTGGCCCCAGAACTTCACTCGAAAGTACGGCTGTTCTTCAGCCACCCACCCAAGTCTATGCACATCGCTACTTGATGTAGACACCCCCCATGCCGCATCATAACCTGCTTCATTGTGCTCATTTTGAGCCACAGTTCCTTCCCGTCTTGCATATCAACTCTCCCATGTCTCCCATTCCAGGCCACACCCACCTCACAATGGTACATCAACTCTCCCATGTCTCCCACTCCAGGCCACACCCACCTCACAATGGTGCCTTACAACCAAACCACTGAGAGCCATCATACCATCCACCACAATGCAAAACTACCATTGTTCCAAATGAATTATCCAGCAGTGTGGTTTGCCCTCAGCAATGATGTCAGCCAGTGGCATCATTGGGGATGACAAGAAGTTCTCTTCTTAATCACCACAGATACAGTGTGGATACTCATAGCAACTTGCTTTTGGACATTTTGGCTTCTCACAGGTACAAAACTGCCAAGACACTAGTAATGTAATGACTAACATGGATGAGAGCAGCAGCTGCATCTCATCGTCAACCAGACTAATTTGGACAACAGCACTCCATCTTTGCTCTGTCACCACTTGCGAGTTTTGATTGACCCAACACTATTGCCTGACCACTCACTATGGGCACATTGGTTTCTAAAACTGCCAGAGAACATCCAAACAGAGATGCTAGCTGAGGATGCACCACTGGAGTTTAAACTTCGGCTTTCCAACAGGATGAAGGCATAGTCACAACACCACATTGTAATCGACAACGAACAGCACTACACTGCTGTCGACGTGCCTGCACTGAAACCAATTTTGTAGATGAAAGGCACCTATAATGATGGCCAAAGTTGTCGCCCTCCCAGCTGGCCACTGTCCCAACTCAGAGTGTAAACAAAAGCCGTGCCGACAAAGTGCATTGGCTGCTTCCATGCCCACCACACAATGCTACGATTGGTTCCACACCAGGGCAGGATGTACAGTGCTGCAGACAACCCTGCATCCGTCCAAGGTAGAACACCGACCTGACATAGGTACACCAGGCTACTATTCATTAACAAGATGTCTTTGTACACCACAACATAACAGCAACAATGCAGCATTTGACGGGACAGATGGTCGCTGACTATTCGTCCACGATAGGTGCCTGCACATGTCTTTCCTCTTTGATACCAGGGCCAATGTAAGCTATCTACCACCTGCTCTCATGCTGCTGTATTGTTGCCATCGCACCGCAAGTGCATGTGGTCAGTGACATTGTAATCACATTTGCTGGAACTGCAGAAATCAGGCTCGACCTCAGCACGTATATGCAAATACCATGGACATGCCTAGTGGCAGAGACAGTTGAACCAGCACTACCAAAAACTGCCAGATTTAAATCACACCCTACAATTACAATGGGGTGGCCAGCAGTTGAACCATGGTGTGGTCAGTGTTACATTGCCTGCTGGCACTGCAACACCCCGTCATGCTGCTGCCACTCGACACACCACTGAACCCAAAGCTACAAAGTGAAGCACTTTTCAACCAGCTATGCTTAAGGGCAGCTGAGTACTCATCATTACATTATGACAATGAGGTCACACACCTCACCAATGTACAGCTATGGAGCTGAATTGTGGCTGCCACTGCATCACTACATGCGGCTTAGTAGCGTTTCAACAACTTTTGTCATCTTGACACTGATCACTACTGTGGTGCTGCTACTACAGATACTTTTCAGATTAGTAAAGTGTCAGAACCCCTTCCTGAGAGCACTCCTGAGACAATGCAGTGTGACGTTAATAGTGACGGTAAATCATGTCATGCCCCACTTCCTGGACTCATGCCATGCTCCCCCATTAAACCACATACAATCTGTGCCGTGCAGGACAGTACAGTCCACCACATTACAACCACACCATGTCCTCCTGTCTATCACCTAGCTTCCCACAAACTGAAAGCAGCTAAAGCTGCAGTGAACAACTTTTGCAAGCTGGTAAGGCCAGGCCATCAGACAGTGCTTGTGCCTCCACAATTAAACTAGTTCCTAAAAAGTATTGTATTTGATGTGTATGTAGCTACTACCACTACCTCAATGCCTGTACAATCATTGACAGCTACCCCACTCGGAAAGTGCACGATTTTTCCCATGTCTTGGCCCGGGTACAAATTTTCAGCGTCTTCGATCACAAAGCAGCATACCTGCAAATTCTAATGGCAGATGAAGATGTGCCAAAAACTGTGATAATCAGGGCATTCAGTCTCTTTGAGTTCCTCTACTTGCTTTATGGAAAAAAAGAAAGAAAACGTGGCACAGATATGGCAAAGATTTATTGATAGGATACTGTTCAATTTGCCTTTTTGTTACGTCTATTGAGATGACATCATAATCTTTTCGCAAAATGCACAAGACCATGACCACTACGTGTGTATTGTCATGATAACCTGGCCTCTCATGTGGTCACAATGAATGATGACAAGTGCCAACATTGGCAACCTCATGTGACCTTTATTGGACACCAC
This sequence comes from Schistocerca americana, assembly GCF_021461395.2. NCBI lineage: Eukaryota > Metazoa > Arthropoda > Insecta > Orthoptera > Acrididae > Schistocerca > Schistocerca americana. The sequence continues at coordinate 793,328,127 of NC_060122.1, forward strand.
ATAGACATATCTGGTGTATCTTGGGTGTATCCTACTCCTGAGAAAACTGACCACATATGCCTCTTCCACCTCCCAACAACTACCAAGAGCTGAGTAGCTTTTTGGTGGTCACAAATTTCTACAGGAACCTATTACCACAGGCCTGAGACTTTGATACCACAGTGTCAAGAATGCATGTGGTAAACGATACCATGATTGGACACCACAAATACTGACAACCTTGGACCAAACAAAAGAACCTGTTACACCCCATGACCCTCGCCCACCCATCACCCAATTCACATCTAATTATCACATCTGATGCCAAGCAATTACGTTTCTGGGGCCGATTTACAGCAAGAGATCAGCAGAATCAATCAGCTGCTCACGTTTTTCCCACACAGACTTACGGACACCCAGAAAAAGTGCTTCACATTTGACTGCGAAATATTAGCCATATATGAAACAGTTCATCACTTTCAAGAAGATGATGAGGACATACTCCTTACCATATATACAGACCACAGCCCATTGTCAGATGCATTCCACAACCTGTTGGTAAAGTCTGCACCCAGGAGATTCTACCATGCAGATTTTGTGGCACAGTTCACTGCCAATATGCAATACATTAAAGGTGTGGACCAGTCATCCCAGAGCCTTGTTGCAGGATAAATTTTGACCTACTCCACAGCCTTGCAAAAATGGTTCAAATGGCTCTGAGACTTAACATCTGAGGTCATCAGTCCCCTAGAACTTAGAACCACTTAAACCTAACTAACCTAAGGACATCACACACATCCAAGCCTGAGGCAGGATTCGAACCTGCAACCATAGCGGCCACGCGGTTTCGACAGCCTTGCACATATGGGCATGTGCATCATCATGGAACCACTTGTCTGGCCTAACATTAAAAAGGATTGTGCCACATGGGCCAAGATCTTCATTCCGCGCCTGCAGGCAAAAACTGGCTGCCATGCACAGCCCCCATTTGGTATTTCTGATTCCAAAGGGGTGGTTCCAGCACAACCACACTGACATTGTAGTGCTACTCCCAAATCACATGGTTACCATTACATTCTGTCAATGACAGCTCATGTGACACAATAGGTGAAGGCCATGCCCATTTCTGACATATCAGCAGGGACACTAGCAAAAACTTTCATCAAAATTTGGATTGCCAGATTTGGCTGCCCAGCCTCCTTAAAATCAGATCAGGGTGGGCAGATTGAATCCCAACTGTTCAATGACTTAGGCCACTTATGTGGATGCTACCAGTTCCACACAACTGCCTACCACTTCCAATCCAATGGCCTCATGGAAAGGTGGCATTGGACGATGAAACCTGCTCTCATGTGTCACTCAGAATTGTGGGTGGAGCCCATTCCATGGTTTCTCCTGCACATTCACACAGCACATAAAGATGATCTCAATGTGTCACTCACTTAAATACTATACAGCGAGCCACTCACTCTACCCACTGTATTGGTAACATATTACATGGCCTCTGCAGACCAGGGTATACCAGACTTAGATGTGTATGTGCACACACATATGCGAGACATCCATGTGCCGCCCCCCTCCCATCACCGAGACAATGAATTTTTTTTCATGAAGATATGGCCATGTGTTCTCGTATGATGCTATGTACAGAGACAGTGAAATCCGCTGAACAACTGCCATTTACAGGACCTTACCGAGTGTTGAAATGTGATACAAACACTTTTGATATCAAAATGGCTGGAAAACAAACAACAGTGTCAGTGAACCAGCTTAAACCAGCACGGACTTTAGAGGACCTGTCACAACAGACAGTGTCGGCCCATCACCTCCTATGCACCTGTCAGTCAATTTCCATGTGTGTGTGAATCTCCATGATTTTCCACCTGCCAACATACCCATCACGGCATGTGATATCGATCTCATGATTACTGCATATTTACACAACCAGGGGTCAGGTACAAGCACTGTCACACACAATTTCACTTACACCACTCCTGTTTCAAAGCTGACATGGCTTGCCTCACCTCCTATTTTTCACTAGACGTTACACTCACCATCACCATTCTGGCTTACACCACTGCAGGCTTTGCAATTTCTCCTGTGTATGCAAGGCGATGCTGCCAAAATGCCTCCCTCTTCAAACACTGCCACAAAGCCAGCAACAATTAAAGAGTTGAGAGTTGCTTTCCATTAGAACATTCTAAATGGGGTACTAGTAGTAATGGGCAGCCCTGGTGGCTGACTAGTGGGATAAGGATATCATGTAGAACAAAGCGGGAATTATATCAAAATGTTAGAATTAGTCACAATCAAGCAACAGTAGCCCATTACAAACAGTATTGTAAGGTGCTTAAAAATGTTATTAGGAAGGCAAAGAGTACGTGGTATACAAAAAGAATAGCTAATTCACAGGATAAAATTAAAACCAACAGTCAGTTGTGAAGGAAGTGTCTGGTCAGCAGCACAAGGTCGACGATATAAAGTCAGTTCGCAGTAAAAATATTTCTGTTACTGATAAATCAGATATATGTATGGTATTTAATGATCATTTTCTGAGCATTGCTCGTGAATTAAATAAAAATTTAGCTTCTACAGGAAATCATTTAACTTTTTTGGCAAATGCCTTTCCGAGATTGATGTCTGAAATACTCCTCTGTGATACAGCCAAGAGAGAGATTGAGTCAATAATTAAATCACTGAAGACTTAGGACTCTCATGGTTATGATGGAGTGTTTAGCAGAATATTAAAGTACTGTGCTGCACATGTTAGCCCTGTATTTAGCCACATTTGTAATTTTTCCTTTAGGAATGATCAGTTTCCTGGGCGATTAGAGTACTCAGTGGTAAAGCTTCTCTATAAAAAGGGAGAAAGGGATAATGTAGATAATTTCAGATCTATTTCTATGCCATCAGTGTTTGCAAAAGTTATTGAAAAGGCTATGTATGTAAGGATAATTGATTATTTTATACCACATGATTTGCTATCAAAAGTACAGTTCGGCTCTAGAAGTCGTTTAAAAACTGAAAATGCTATATTCTCTTTTCTCTGTGAGGTACTGGATGGGTTACACAAAAGGTTCCAAACAGTTGGCATATTTTTTGATTTAACTAAGGAATTAGATTGTGTTGATCACAAAATATTGCTCCATAAGTTGAACCATTATGGAATATGGGGAGTAGCTCACAATTGGTTCACCTCTTACTTTAGCAACAGGCAGCAAAAGGTCATTATTCACAATGTTGATAACGGCTGTGATGTGGGGTCTGAGTGGGGTACAGTCAAGTGGGGTGTGCCTCAGGGATCAGTGTTGGGGCCACTCCTCTTCCTTATTTATATAAATGATATGCCCTCTAGTATTAGGGGTAACACTAAAATATTTCTGTTTGTTGATGACACTGGCTTGGTAGTAAAGGATGTTGTGTGCAACATTGGCTTGGTTTCAAATAGTGCAGTACATGACCTCAGTTCATGGCTTGTAGAAAATAAACTAATGCTAAATCACAGTAAGACTCATTTTTTACAGTTTCTAACACACAATTCAACAAAACCTGACATTTTAATTTCACAGAACGAGCATATGATAAGTGAAACTGAACAGTTCAAATTTCTAGGTGTTCAGATAGATAGTAAGCTGTCATGGAAAGCCCACGTTCAGGATCTTGTTCAAAGATTTAATACTGCCATTCTTACTATTCAAACGGTATCAGAAGTGAGTGATCGTCCGACACGAAAATTAGTCTACTTTGCTATTTTCATTCACTATTGTTGTATGGTATTATATTTTGGGATAACTTTTCCCATTCTAAAACAATATTTTTGGCTCAGTAATGGGTGGTTCGGGCAATAAGTGGTGTGAGTTTACGAACCTCTTGTCGACCTCTGTTCATGAGTCTGGTTATTTTGACATTGGCCTCTCAATATGTACATTCCTTATTGTTGTTTCTTGTTACCAAAATTAATTTATTCCCAAGAATAAGCAGCATTCACTCGGTTAATACTCGGCAGAATTCAAACCTACATTTGGATCAGGCTTCATTATCTCTTGTGCAAAAATGTGTGCAGTATACTGCTGCATCCATTTTCAATAAGCTGCCACTCGAATTCAAAAATCTTAGCAGTAATCCATGCGCTTTTAAATCAAAACTGAAGAGTTTCCTCATGGGTCACTCCTTCTATTCTGTTGAGGAGTTCCTTGAAAAATTAAGCTGATTTTTATTGTATTGCTGATAGCGTTTACTGAAAGTTATGGACTGACTTTTTTTAAGGTTTGTGAACATTTATTTTTATCTGTTATTACGTTTATGTTGTAATTTCATGTATTGACACATTCCATGACTGTGGAGATTTGCTCCTCAATATGGTCCTACGGAACTTGATGAGTAAATAAATAAATAAAACACTTCTGAGACTACTTTATCATCTGCTAATGCCACCAGCAGCAACCCGTTGGCCGCACTGTCGACTTCGCTCTTTGGGCATTCCCGGCACACCTTGCTTACTATGACATGTCTTCCAGTCCATCCACCATCACAAAGACACTTACATCACCTCAGTCAGACAGATGACACCCTGCTGCAGCCTCTGTTCATGTGCTCTGCACTACGGGGGGCTGGGGCTCTGTGGCGATGTAGTGTCTCTGGCTCGGTAAATGGAGGATTACTGTCCCATGATGCAGTGGGAACTATTATGCTTATAACAGATTCACACGTTGCGTACATGTGCTTACTAATAAACAGTGGGGAACTCGTATCTCTGTGTTGTGTCACTATTCTGCTATCACACTACCATACCCCATTTCCCACAAACTTAAGTCTAAATTGTATCACGAGACCAATGAGTTTAAATAGTTATGGAGAATCAAGAAGACCCAAAAAGGGAGATTTGAGGTACAAAGTAGGTGGCCTTTGAAACATAACAGCCCATTAAGACCCATTTAAAATGAACATTTCCCAGTCTAATTCAGGATTGCACATGTAAACAAAATATGTAACTCGCCTAGAAAAACTTATAACTGAAGAAATAACTGTTTCATCTATTTCAGTTCAAAGTGTAGAAGCTCTGTAAATGAAGGGAATAATTGCCACGATGGGAGTCTCTAGTAATTAATAAAAAATATAAATGTATTATTGCGATTTCTGATTTGAGAGTTTATTCTCAAATGAAATAACAGACATGTGCTAATATCATAGTGTACTTACTGTCCTGAGCAGACATATGTTTATATATGTATTTTCAATTTTTATGTGTAAATTTTAATTGTTAATTAATCAAAAAATGATTTTAAACAATGTCAAGGATTGTTAAGAAATTATAGTGACTGCCATGTTGGCAGAGTGAGTCAGTCTGGTTTTGGATTTTAGACAGAAAGCATGTAGTTTGTTGTGCATGATTTATATCATTATTGTAAGTATATTACAACTTGTTTCAGATTTGTCAAGATGCTTTTAATTAATTTGAGATTATAATAAATGTTCAGTGGTAACAAAAAACAGGATTAATTATTTAAAAAATAACTTTATAGATATTTTTTTTTACAGTTACTGTTTCAGGACTTATGCTGTGACAGATTGCCAGATACTATGAGTGAAACAACTCCTAAGAATGTTATAATTGGTGGAGGATCTGGGATACAGTGTAAATCTGTAAACTAATCTTGTATTTTCTTTCAGAGTTAACCTGCTTGTTAAAATAATATTCCATTTTTACGAGAACAGGACAAAGAAGAACGTAACACTACAAAGTGTACGTATGTGAAAACGCAACTTGGAGAACCAACTGTTTGTAAGTACAAAATTTATTTGAATTTCTACTTTTGGAAACTGTTTTTTGCCTGCTTTGTCATTATGGAGGATAATAGAGAGGTTAACAACAATAGGCAATTTGATGATAATGGGGAGGTGAATGGAAATTTGGAGTACAGCATAGGTATTACTGCTAATAATGTAGTTAATCGGGAAAATGAAATCGGAGAGGATAGTGACCGCAGTAGTGTGTGTACACCCTTTCGTGGATTTTAACCTAATGTATCAGCCTTGGATAGGTTAGTTCAACTTACAGAAGAACAAAAAAGATCGATGGAAGAACAGAAAAAGACAACTGAAAAATTGTTTGATGAACATAAACTGTTTTTGATCAGAAGCTTGATTCTATAGGTAAAAAGTTAGACAACCATGGAACCCAAATTTGCGAGACAAAAGAGAGTTTAGAAAAATGCTGGGAAAAAAGTAGACAAAAATTCCAGAAACATGTTCACAATAGAGGGGGAAATTGTTACCTTAAAACAGGAAAACCAAAAATTCGAAGAGAGGCTAGATTCTGTGGAAAATTTCAAACAAGTTGCCACTGTAGAAGTGTTACAATAGAAAAAACTCATCAAAGACTTCGTAAAGAAATTCACAGAAATGGATCAAAATATACAAAATTTCACTAAAGTTGCAAATGATAATTTCGCAGAGTTAAAACAAGACGTGGACACTTGTTTAGGTGAAATTTCGAACTGCAATTCTAAATTTCAAGAAATCAAAGATTTCATTGCTGTGAAATCTTTCTGTAGCTACAATCCATTGTGGAGTAATGTAAACATAAAAAACATTTTCAGGGGAAGGCAATAAACATCCAGTTGATTTCATGTTCCATGTTAAAGACAACTTGACTGATAAAATGAGCAATAATTTGAAAATTAAATTTTTTTAAAAGTTCTTAGATGCAATCAAACCTGAAATGTCGTTTAATGAGATAGAACAAGCTTTCATGAACAAATTCTGGTCAGAAATTAAACAAGCTAGAATTAAGTCAGAATTTTTGAGTGGGCCAAATTTAAAACCGGGTAGTGGATACATGAAAACTTTTTGTGAACAACAGTTAAGAACTTTAGTACATATTGATAAACCACAATGAAATGATCCAAATAGATGCCCTAAAACATAGGTTACTGAATAGGGTACAGTGGAGTCTTGTCTATGGACCTGATGATACAATTGAACAATTCCTTAGATATATAGATAAATTGGATTTAGCATGGGAGAGAAATGACAGATGTAATGACAGACCTGATGATAGCAGGAATAACAATAACAGAGCTTTCAATTATCATTTCAATAGCAGATTTAGAAATGATGACAGAAGAAATGGGGAGAGGAATGATAGGCAGAGATCTGAGAACAAGAATTTTGAACCAAGAAATAGGCAGTGGGGGCAAAATCAGGGAAGCAATAGTAACAATTTTGAAAACAGAAGTAATGGTCTGGTAAACGAAGACCTGCCTCTTCCGGAGTCTGGCGAAATGGGGCAAATAGACATGGGAATTACAATCAGGCACATTGTAATAATTTCAGAAGGGGAAGGGGCAGAACAAATAGAACATACCATAATTTTGTACCCAGAATACAACCTGAAGTGAGTAGAATGAAGTTTGATAGGGAATTTTGGGAATTTTTTTTATCTGAAAACAAAGATGAACAAAAAAGTAAAAAATCTGAATTTGAATTAGAAGAAAACACTTTGACAAATTTCTTTAACAGTAGTAATGCAGTAGTAGCTGTTGATAGTGATGAGAACAGATCTGATGAGTATGATTTAGTGAGAATGTTGATTGACTGTGAAATGAGTGAAAATGCTGACACTGGTGCTGTATGTGTGTAAGCTGATGTTCATGTGCTGGGCAATGGAAGTGAGAATGACAGAGTAATTCCATATGAAATTACAGTAGATAATAAACAGGAAAATGAGGATGTGGTAGAATACAGTAGTCACAGTGTTGAGGTTGTTGAAGAAGAGTGTGAAGAGAGAAATGAGTTTGGTGTTGAAAATAATATTAAATGTGATGATAATGTTTCTAATGAGAATTATTCAGATGATAATGATGATATGTTACTTACAGAATTAGATGGGATGGTATATGTAGAAGTTAAAGTTGATGATTTGATGCTGAATGATTCTGGAATTTCTGGTGAGTGTTCGAGTAATGAGTTAGAAACCAGTGGAGCAGTGCCTGATAGATTAATGTTACCAGTTGATGTCAGTGATGTTGTGTCTGAATGTGTTTGTGAAAATGGAAAGGAAGATCTAATTAGTGATAGAGTAATAAGTGTAGTCAATGACTATAGTAGCAAATGTCAGTATGGTGATCAAAAGTGTAAGGTCTTAAGTGAAATTTGTCAAAGTGTGTACTCAGATGATAAAATTACTGTGAAAAATATGAAACAGTCTCATGGTGGTAATATGATTAGTAAATGTGTAGAACCTCTAGTAAAAGGTAATGATTGTGAGAAAGTGGTGAAAATAGTTAATGCCTATGGTGACAGATGTAACAATAGTGGCCAAAAGTTTGAAACCATAAAGGAAATTTGTCAAAATGTGCATTTAGGAAAGGAAAGTTGTTTTAGAAATTTGAAACAGGCATTTAATGGTAACTCAATTAGTGAATGTGTACAAGTAGTGAAGGAAGGGAGTGCGTGTGTTGAAACCAGTAGTTTGCATCCAGATTTGATGGAGCTTTGCAAAAACAATTACCCAGTTAATGAAAGTATGACAAAACCGAATAAACAGCCAGCAAATAGTAAGCTTGTGTGGAAGAATGCATACTCTATGCCACGCAGAAAAACCCATGCTGTACAACTTGTTAAGACATGTTATGAATATTCTGACCCAATAATAAAAAAGATACTAATTGAAAGAAAATTACAACTTATGAAAAGCTCAATTAATGTCCACTGCTTTTTGCAAATGCAAACATTGACAAGTGAGAAATCGGATAACTTAACACATATGAAGCTAGTACTGTAAAATATCTTTTGTAGGTTATATTCATATTTATTTTGTGTGTGAATATTTGCATATTTATACCTATATTTTGTCTAATCATAGAGTGGGGGATGAAAAGGGTATATCTGAACATTTGTGTATGTTTTACCTGGCATAGATTGGGGGGGGTTGTTATTTTATGTAGGACCATTTGAATTTGTTGTTATTGTTGTGCAGACAACCTTGATCCCCCGTTTAGTATCATGATATTTGACACACCATTGGAAATTTATTTGTCATGCATCTTACTTTACACAGTCAAGATCATACTGTATACTTTAGCAAACTCTACCGTGAGTACTTTAACCAAGTGAAAGGGAAATAACCAATAAGAGGAAATTGATTTTCATTTTTTGTTATCACTGAATATTAGAACATTTTTTTGAATTCTTATCTCCATCATAAATTATGAATTAAATAGTAATTTGAGGAGTTGAAATAGTTGAGAATACATTCTGTGTACCGTATAGCCAAGGCAAAATCTGGGGGATGAACATCCTCTCAGAAAGATTTTTTAGTAGGTTTGCGGTGAAATTTAACAGGTAGGGGATCTGTGGTACTTTCATAGATACACCATGTGGCATATGGTGCCTTGCCCCAGCCAGTGACTCCATATTTATCTTCTGGAATCACTCCCCTTCTACCATCCTGTCTAGTTAGTAAGAGCAGTTAGGATCCTTCTACTATCCTAGACTATACAGTGTGCAATTTGTAAGACACAAGTCTATATCTTGACCAGGCACTTATCTTAGAGTGTGGAAGAACAAAACAACACCAATTTCAATTATTATTGGTAACCAGTATTTTCAAAATGATATGCATTTTTTATTAAGATTGATCGTGTAATGATTTGCTACTGCGTACCAGTAAAATATGAACATAGTAATTTAGTATATGGTCATTCAGTGTGAAAGGAACAGGATTTATTACATGTAACCTTCAATGAAAAAGCAGATGATGTGACTGACTGTTTGTGTGGTATGGATATTAAATATGTGAGAGATGATGTTCAAAAATATTGTGTGATTCTATCAAAGCTATGAATTCTGATGAAACATATAGTGACAAGCATAACAATTGTGCGAGGACAGTAAGAACAGATGCTATTTCAAATGATGACAACCTCAGATCATTCTAACGAAATTTTCTTCAGGAGGTTGCAAGCTCTTTTTGCAATTTGGTGGTGGCGAACCCAAGGCTCCAAGCTGGTGTGACTTCCTTTTCAAGTCACATCCTCTCTTACTTATCTGTACAAACTCACCCTATTCCACTTTCTGATTCGGATGAGTAGTTAGAGACTCGATGCCAAATGGAAATGGTGCATGTATTTTATACTGAGCAAGCTGTTTTTTTCTGGTTATCTGGAAACGAGTACAAACTTTAGGCACATTTAATAATGTGTGGTTTAATAATTCAACCAGACCATGAATTTTGAGGAGAGTTGGTGTAATATTTACTCATCATGTCTATACAGTTATTCTCCTTGGTCTGATAAAGTTATAATCTCATTGTGCTGATGATTTTGTGAAAAGTTGAGAAAATGTTTATATCTTTTGTGCTGTTATAGCGATGTACTATTACTTTATAACTGTGATGTGATTACAATTAGGTCAGACTGTTTGTAGCCTTATATTTGTGTTCTCATCTGGTTGGTCATATTACTATACCAATTATGTGAAAGTCACTGGATTGACATTGATTTACTATAAGTATGAAAATAGTTTGTCATGATCTTGTCCTTAACATGTATTTGATCTAATATGTAATCGGAAAGGGAACATTTATCAGAAAGAAATTTATTATGTTTGTATTACTTCTGTAATTCATCTGTGGAGCATGAAGAAAATGGAATCTTATGTTCAAGATAGTTATTGGGACAGAAATGTTCTGATTCCGAGGATTTAAGATTCACACAGTTTTATTTTCATGTAATTTTCTACCACTTCAGTGACAAAACCATTGCTAGTCATATTTAATTATTCTTTTGCCATCCTATTACAATAAAATAGCGATGCTGTTTGCTACATGTCTGGTATCTGTACAAGCCATGCTTTCTCCTTAGTATAGATATGAGGTGTTCTTTGTCACAATGTCTGCACAAGTCTGAACTGTTCAATACTGCTGTATGTTACAGCAAGTCCAGGTTTTTCAGTACATACAAATGTTAGCTTATTATCTGATTGTTAATGAAAACTGGTTAATTTTCTTCAATGTCTTATTGAAAATACTGTGATGACCACTAATGATTCATGTGTAATGAGCAAAAAATTAAAAAAGTAAAAAAAAGAAAAAATTAAAAAAAACTGAAGATTTGTTTTCATGGTATAGTTATGGTTCTTGCAGACATCTACTTTAAAATGAAAACTAGTTGATTCATTAACATGTAACTGATGAGGGAATATATATTTATCATACCTTTAGAGTGGCTGAACTAACCATTTTACTCCTAGTATTAACCCATTCATATTTAACCACTAGTACTTTATCCTTTGCTTCAACCTATGGTGGAATTTACACCTTATCTGTGCCCAATTTTAATTACTGTCTGATCTGATGTTGCTACATCATGTCTAATGTGTGATGACCAACGAGAAATCTGTCAACTAGTTGTTGAGCAGTATGTGTCCTGGAAGTAACCTGCTGGTACTTAATTTGCCAATGTAAATATGGTTCTACAGTGGCAATGGTGACTCTCAGTCTCTACAAGAAGATGCTGAAAAATTTGGGATGACGACTTTCCAGCTACGAGAACAAGGTGCCTTTGTCAGTTACTGTGGGCAAATCCCTTTATCCGTCCTTGTGGTTTCCTGACCTCAAATGTTCATGTCGGCTCAGTTGTTCTAAAGTCAGATTTTGACTTGTAAATAGATGAGGACGATTGGTCCTACAAGTGTTATAGTCATTATATCTATGCACATTTCAACAGTTGAAAACTGACATAATTTTTCCATGAAAATAGATTTCTGAAAGGCTAACAATTACTGTTTCTTGTAAACTTCTTGACAACTGCCTATACATGATATGGTACATACTATAATAATCTGTTTAATCTGATCTGTCTAGACTCAATATAATGATATACTGTTATATGCAATATATTCCTTTACAATCACCTATTGTCAACTATATTCAAACTTTGGGTGTTTATTCATATGCACTGCTGCTTGTAATATTTTCTGCATATACTTAATACAATGATATACTGTTCTCAGCAATTACGTATTATCAATGCTATTTTCTTTTCAAAAGAAATGCACTTACTATAATTAATCTACAACTTACAGGCACAAAATTGGAACTACTGATGTATTGACATATACTATGATGTGCTGTCACATGCAACCTAATTCTCTGTAATTATTTATTGTATTTGTGGTAAACTGCTTTCTTGTGGCATACAGCCTACCCCAGCAATTTTTAACAGCAATCTCATAACTATAATTGATCCTATCACTCTGCTAATGACATAAAAAACAGAGGGAAAAATTCCACATGGGAAAAATATATATAGAAGACAAAGATGCTGTGACTTATCAAATGGGAAAGCGCTGGTAGATAGGCACAATTTTTTTAAACACACACACAAATTTCAAGCTTTCGCAACCCAAGGTTGCTTCATCAGGAAAGAGGGAAGGAGAGGGAAAGACGAAAGGATGTGGCTTTTAAGGGAGAGGGTAAGGAGTCATTCCAATCCCGGGAGCGGAAAGACTTACCTTAGAGGGGAAAAAAGGACACGTATACACTCTCACACACACACACACACACACACACACACACACACACACACACACACACACACACACACACACACACATCCAACCACACACATACAGACACCATGTCTTCACATATGCTCTCCTGCGAACCTTGCAGGGGCGTGAGTCGTGCTTGGGTAGCTCAGTTGGTAAAGCACTTGCCCGCGAAAGACAAAAGTCCCGAGATCGAGTCTCGGTCGGGCACACAGTTTTAATCTGCCAGGAAGTTTCATATCAGCGCACACTCCACTGTAGAGTGAGAATTTCATTCTAGAAACATCCCCCAGGCTGTGGCTAAGCCATGTCTCCGCAGTATACTTTCTTCCAGGAGTGCTAGTTCTGCAACGTTCGCAGGAGAGCTTCTGTGAAGTTTGTAAGGTAGGAGACGAGGTACTGGCGGAATTAAAGCTGTGAGGATGGGTTGTGAGTCGTGCTTGGGTAGCTCAGTTGGTAGAGCACTTGCACGCAAAAGGCAAAGGTCCCGAGTTCGAGTCTCAGTCTGGCACACAGGTTTAATCTGCCAGGAAGTTTCATATCAGTGCACACTCCGCTGTAGAGTGAGAATTTCATTCTAGAAACTTCCCCCAGGCTGTGGCTAAGCCATGTCTCCACAATATCCTTTCTTCCAGGAGTGCTAGTTCTGCACGGTTCGCAGGAGAGCTTCTGTGAAGTTTGGGAGGTAGGAGATGAGGTACTGGCGGAATTAAAGCTGTGAGGATGGGGCGTGAGTTTTAATCTGCCAGGAAGTTTCATATGCTGTATTCGATACATTTGGCTACCTTATGTCTATATTGTTATATTTATATGATAATTTATGTTTGAGCAGCAACAGATGTTGGAGGAACACAGTAATTCTGCACCTCACTTTAGTAATTTTCATGTATATGTCTCAGATATGTCACAGGTTTCAATATTATATGTTTATGTAATTGATCATGTTTGATCAAATCCAGATACTAGATGGACTGCTTATAAGTCAGCTGTTGGATCTAGCATTTATTACTTGGTTAACCAATACAGCATTGTATTTGTCATTTACTCTGTCCAGCAGAATGCTATTTGTTTGTCCTTCATTGATCAATCAATAGGGACTCTTGGGGTTAATTTTCTGGGATTGGGAAGGTGAAGCTGTGGCAAGTCCATTCTGCAGGGAATGCTGAACACTCTTCTCCCTCTGGTGCCAGAGTGAAGTACTGGAACAGTGGGGGTCCTGGGTAAGGGGGTTTCCTGTCTTTGGGGTCTGTTGTCTTTTCTTCTTCAACTCCAACACTCCAAACCTTCTATTTCATTTCTTACTTCTCATTTGAGTACCAAGCTATTCTTCCCTCTGTCCACATGCATATGTCTCTATTGCTGAGACCCTTCTTATTTATCGTGTCAGCTTTATTAAGCAACTAAAACCTATTTTATAGGAGGGTCCGGGGAACAAGCTAGCATTTCTGAATTATTAGATGTAACCACACCGTGTCATACTATATTATTTATTTATGTCTGATTTTTTTTGTATGTTGTCACGCAAATGATAAATATTTACTTCTGCATTTATCGTGCCATTTACTAGCATCCGAATCTTCTATTTCATTTATTATAATGCTCAACCATATAACTGTCATGATGTATGTGTCACTTATGAACCAGTTACTGATGTATAATGTTCAACCTTATAATTGTAATGATGTACCAATTATTTATGATTCATTTATTGTGTATTCACACCCAAGTGGTGAACACGTACCTGTATATAAGGCCCAATCACATAGTTGTCGGTGCTGTTTCAATTACTTATAAAACACAACCAATGTGATTGTAAAAGTGGGAAAGTGGTGTTGGAAGTGTCTTGACAAATGAAAAATAGTAAGATTGGTCATTGGTCAGACATTTCATCCCAAACAGCTGTCTGCATACTGCCAACTTCAAGATTCTCAACAAAGCAGTCTATGTACTGCATACTTCACTAAGGAGCAGTCTGCCCTCCCATGGGTACTCCTCGGCCTATGTTCAACATACAAATCAGAGGGCATCACGAGTGAGTTCAGCTCTAGTGAAAACCCTGTCCTCCCTGGGGATCTGTTACAACCTCCTCCTCTGACAATCCCACCCCTCTACCCGACTTTGTAAGCCAGATCAAAATGCATTTTGCAACCATCCTCCCCCCCCCCCCCCCCCCCCAATCTAGCCATACATGTTCTCCAATCTCCTTTCACGCAAGTTCGTTTTTCTCTGCAATGATACTGTCCAGGACCCACTTGCCCCACCATATTTAGGCCCATACAAGGTCACAAACTCCGCCACTAACATGATGGACATCTGGGTTAAAGGTTCGCCACTCACTCTTTCTCTCCGCCGTGTGAAATCAGCAAACCTCAAACCAGTGTCTTTCATGCCCAATGATGTTATGCGGCCTCTCAGCACTGAGGGCTGGTGCTCAAGCTATGGCCCTTCAGAGCTGCTGCTGCACCATCAATGCTGTTCCTTGGGTTCTCGCCCTCTCTATCTACCTCCTTCCCCCTCTAATGGTTCTGCAAACTGACATCCTGCCTGAACATGTAGAGCATGTCACCATCCTCATCGATGACAACCATCTTGCTGCAAGACAATTCGCCGCCATCTGGCCGGGGGCCCGGCTCATCAGACAGTCGCAGGCTCTCACCCACTCCTGTTTCACCTACTCAGTGCCAACAAGTAAGGATTCCGAAAATGTCGATAATGTGAAACCCAACTCATACATGACATACTGAAAGCTTCGGATTAAGGCAGTCAGGCAGATGCTGTATTTAATTTTTCCCAAAAGCATTTGACTCAGTACCACACCTATGCTTATTGTGAAAAGTACCATCATATGGGGTATCAAGCATATTTGTGACTGGATTGAGGACTTTTTGGTAGGGAGGATGTAGTATGTTATCTTGGGTGGAGGGTGACCATCACATGTGAAAGCAACTTTGGGTGTGCCCCAGGGAATTGTGTTGGGACCATTGCTGTTCATGTTGTATATTAATGAACTTGCAGATAATATTAACAGTAAAATTTAAGACATTTTGCAGATGATGCAGCTATCTATAATGAAGTACTATCTGAGAGAAGATGCATAAATATTCAGTCAGATCTCGATACGGTTTCAAAGTGATGCAAACATTGGCAACTTGGTTTAAATCTTCAGAAATGTATAACTGTTTACTTCACATAATGGAAAAACACAGTATCATATGACTATAGTATCAGTGAGTCACTGTTGTTATCGGCCAACTCATACAAATACCTGGGTGTAGCACCTTCTAGGGACATGAAATGGAACAATCACATAGGCTATGTCATGGATAAAGTGTGTGGTAGACTACAGTTTATTGGTAGAATACTGGGGAATTGCAATGAGTCAACAAAGGAGACTGATTACAAACCACTCGTGCAATCAGTTCTAGAATATTGCTGAGATGTGTGGGACTACTTGTACCAAATAGGACTAACAGAGGGTATTGAACATATACAGAGAAGGGCAGCACAAATTGCCACGTTTGTTTAATGTGTGTGAGAGTGTAACAGAGATACTGAAGAAACTAAACTGGAAGGCTCTTGAAGATGCGTGTAAACTATCCCAAGAAAGTCTATTAACAAAGTTTCTGGAACCAGCATTAAATGGTGACTCTAGGAATATACTACAATACCCTATGTATTGGTATGGTTAAGAATATGTGATCAATTGCACTATATTTTCTTGGCGTCCGGAAACTCAGAAATGAATAGAAGCAGTGGTCAAACAAGTGCTCTTTCAGTTTCACTTTAAACTTATGTAAATTTTATATCTGTTTCAGACAGGATCACATGTGGTAATACAACGTAATGCCACTATGATACACTCCTCCCCTACAAATGTTTGTACTTACCGTATTGACACGCTGGTAATGGTTCTGCCTAGTATCATGAAAGTGGAAATCACAATTATGCTTCTTTTAAGATGCTTATTGTTATGAAGATAAGTACTTTGTATATATGTAAACAGAGATGGGGCAGTACAATGCAACTTTTAAATACTGGTCTACAGGAGTCTCTGTATTTAGCATGTATTATTATTCTAGCTATCTTCTTTTGTAGCCTAGGAGTTTTTTTGCTACTTATGGAGTTCCCACAAAAGATAAGACCATATATCAGCAGTGAAGGGATCTCACTGTGGTATTACCATTTGCTATCATAGCTACACTGCTCCCCAGTCAAGACAAGATTCACTGTATCAGTGTTACAAGGTTACGATTACATAAGCATTACAATATAAGGACAAATTAACAAACACTTAATGACATACACTATGAGAACTTTTAAGAAGTACATTTTCACTTAATTTCATGTAGAAGTGAATTGTTTAGGCAGTCCAACTTGTTGCTTCTCTTTCAAAGAGCACATTTAAACTGTGCAATGGTTTTAGGTGTAGACTTTGCACAATCTTTCCTTGAAATTTCACCAATTCCAAGCACTACATTTTAGTATTTAAATAGTTGAACATTTTAATATCTATTGTTGAAAAACTGTCCTTTGTCATGTAAAGTCAACAGCTTGGGATGTCTATGCTTTCCTCATTGCATGTGTTATAATAGTGGATGTCACTCATGTAGGTGAATGTTTCATGATTTTCTTTAACATACATGAGACAGTTGGAGACATACTGACTGAAAATTGTCATCACTCCTAGATATGTGGAAACTGATTTGCAGTGGTCTAGTTTTCTGCTTGAAACCATGATCCTCATGGATTTTTTTTTCTTTTTTGTCTTGCAGCCTGAAGGGTCACCTCATAGTAAGAGGCCACAGCTGATAGGGCTGTGGAACAGCGAATAATATACTGTCAGCAGATAATGATCAGTTTTCACATGCTTAAGTCCTCAGAGGTATATGACTTGTGACTGTTTGCCACACACATATACTGTTATAACCTTTAATCACTAATAAATTGCGTGGATATACAAACGTAGAAACAATAGCTGGTTACATGCTACCAATTCCGTATTGGTCATTCGACTGCCGTGCCGAGGCATGCGGCCGGCGCCGTTCGTGTCTAGGTGGCACTCCCGCGCTCAGCCGAGTTGCGGAGCGCCTCTATCGCCGTTTGCGCGTGCTGACATGGCGGCACTGTTAAATGTCGTGGCACTGTCACAACACTTTTCCCCCCTTGAAAAAAAAAACACTAACTTCCTGGGAGACACGGACAGTGCGGAGACATCCATGGCCTCTTGGGAGGCCCTGAGAAGATCCCGCGGAGAAACACGAGAGTACGGTTGAAAATATCCAGGATGGACTCGTGCATGGAACGTGCCCCCTGGACGAGATGATGGGTGAAAACTCCGGAGCAGCATCCATGGGTGTCGTGGACCTGGCGGTGTGCTCCAGCGAGATGGGTCCTGGAGAAGGCGGCGTCACGACTGGGGCCGGTTCCTGCGTACTCCGAAGCGGGAGCGACGTCGGTTGCAGCAACACGCACAGGAGATTGGCAGCAGTGACACGACTGGCGTCTCGGGCTGGTGGAGGCGAAGGAAGGGGCGGTGGCACCGGCGTGGCCACCACACGTGGGCACATCTGGTCGTAATGGTGAACAACCATGCCGTCGTCCGTACGTATTTCACAAGGCCGGCGGCCGCGAAGAGCCTAGACCAACCCTGGAATCCATTTGGGGTGAGATCCATACCATCGTGCCCACACGTCGGCGCCCACCGAGTATTTTCCCGCACGAGGGGACACAGGACAAGGCCTGACAGGGTGAAGCAGGTGCAGTAGAGTGCGCGGTTGGCGGCCATGCAAGAGTTCAGCAGGGCTGCAATCACCCAGAGGCGTGAAGCGATAAGAACTCAGAAAATGCAACAGAGCGTCATCTGTGGAAAAATCACTAAGGAATTTTTTCATCTGGCTTTTGAAAGTGCAGACAAGGCGCTCGACCTCCCCATTCGATTGCGGATGGAAGGGCGGTGCTGTAACATGATGAATCCCTTGTCCAGTACAAAAATCACGGAAGGACCTGCGAAGAGAACTGAGGGCCATTGCCCGTGACGATCATGGATGGAAGACCTTCTAGCGCAAAGATTTTGGACAAAGCCAGCGTCGTCGCCGCAGTGGTGGGCAACGGACATCGAACAACAAACAGAAACTTCGAGAAGGCGTCAATCAACAGCAGCCAATAAGTGCCGAGGAAGGGGCCGGCAAAGTCAGCGTACACCCGTTCCCATGGCTGCGCCGGGTCAGGCCACGGAGACGGCATTGTACGGGGGTGCAGCCAGTTGTTGAGCACACTGACCACACACAGCGACCATGTGGGCGATGTCCGAATAAATACGGGGCCAATAAACGTGCCTGCGGGCCAGGGACTTAGTCCAAGAAATCCCCCAATGGCCTTCATGCAACAGTTTGACAACATCTTTGCGAAGAGAGGCTGGCACCATGACCCGTGGAGATGCGCCATCCGTGGCGAGAAGAACAACACCATCACGAACAGACAGACGAAGGCGCAAGGCATGGTAGTTGCGAAGGGAATCTGATGCCCGGCCCTTGGTCCTGTCCGGCCAACCCCGTTGATTAAAATCGATCACCTGACGCAGGACCGGGTCCCGGGCAGTAGCCGACGCGATCTGCGAACCTGTAAGTGGAAAACCCTCGACCGCATGACATTCTGCCTCATCAATGTGGAAACAGAGTAGTTCATCTCGATCGAAAACCGGGTCGGGGCCCATCAGCAAACGCGACTACGTGTCAGCGTTGGCGTGCTGGGCCGTGGGGCAATAGTGAATCTCATAGTGAAAACGAGACAAGTATAAGGCCCAACATTGCAGGCGGTGAGCTGCCTTATCCGGAAGCGACGCCGGTGGGCTGAACAGAGAGACCAGCGGCTTGTGGTCTGTGATGACGTGAAACTTAGAACCATATAAAAAAACGCTGAACTTTTTTAGAGCATAAATGATAGCGAGTGCCTCCTTTTCGATTTGAGAGTAATGCCGTTGCGCATCGTTGAGGGTCTTGGAAGCATAGGTGATGGGTCGTTCTGACCCATCCTCATACCGATGGGCGAGAACAGCCCCTAGGCCATACTGCGACGCGTCAGTCGCCAGAACCAAGTGCTGACCCGGACGGAATGTGGCAAGACAAGGCGCCGACTGTAAATGAGCCTTCAGGCGGACAAAAGCCAGCTCACACTCGTCAGCCCAACAGAAAGGAACGTTTTTGCATAACAGCTGATGCAGAGGGATGAGCTACCGCCGCCGCGGATGGAATGAATTTGTGATAATAAGCAATCTTGCCTAGAAACGCCTGAAGTTTCTTGACTGTAGACGCCCGGGGTAGAGCGGTAATGGCCGCAACATGCTGACGTAGAGGACATATACCCTCACGGGACAAGTGGAAACCAAGATACACAATGGAGGGTTGGAAAAACTATGACTTGTCCAGATTGCACTTCAGCCCAGCCGAATGCAGAACCGAAACAGTGAACGCAAATTGTGAAGGTCCTCCTCAGTGGAGGCCCGCGTGACAACAATGTCATCCAGATAGTTTATGCGGGAACGGAAGCCGTGAGCCGTTCCAAAAACCGCTGAAAAATGGTCGGCGTGCTAGCGACTCCTAATGGTAACCGCTGGTACTGATACAACCCACAAGGAGTGTTGATGATGAGAAATTCCTTGGAAGAAGCATCCAACGGCAACTGATGGTACGCCTCTGATAAGGCAAGTTTGGAAAAGAACTGGCCCCCAGCGAGCTTGGTAAATAACTCCTGAGGACGGGGAAGAGGATACGTGTCAATGAGGCTCTGAGCATTGACAGTGGCTTTAAAATCACCACACAATCCCAGAGTCCCATTTGGTTTAGAAACCACCACGATTGGCGATGCCCATTCACTGGAGGTAACAGGAAGGAGAATCCCTGAAGCTGTTAACCTGTCTATCTCAGCCTTGACAGGTGCACGCAACGCCACCGGAATAGGGCGTGCCCTGAAAAATTTAGGGCGAGCTGTAGGTTTAAGAGTAATGTGGGCTTCAAAACCCTTGGCACGACCCAGACCAGCAGAGAACACGGACGAGAATTCAGAACACAATCCATCCAGCTGTTGATACGGAATATCCTCAGATATGAGGTGCACATCATCATCAATGGAGAACCCGAACAACTGGAAAGCATCATAACCGAACAGGTTTTCAGTGCCCGCATGATCCACCACATAAAACGTGAGGGGCCTAACAACAGACTTGTAGGCAGTGGAAGCATCAAACTGGCCAACAATAGGAATTTTCTGTTTATTATAAGTTCGCAGATGTCGCGTAACTGGAGACAAGGTAGGGGAGCCCAACTCCAAATACATGCGAGAATTAATGAGAGTTACTGCAGAGCCAGTGTCCACTTGCATGCGAATGTCTTTATCCAGAACACGAACAGTAACAAACAACTTATTTGTTTGAGAAAGCACACAGTTAACATCCATGTCCGATGCCTCGTCCTCGTCGACAGGAACTTTAGGGGACTGACACACAGAAGCAATGTGGCCTTTTTTCCTACATGAATTACACGTGACCCAACGTTTTGGACACGCGGCCCTGTCATGCTGTACGAAACAACGTGGACAAGAAGGAAGTGCGGAATGAGCTTGCTTCTGTGGTTACTGTTTTCCCTGCGAGCGTGGCGGCCCGACGCGACGTTGTTGACGCGAGTGTACTGCCGCCACATCGTCGGTCCCCTGGAGGAGAGGAGATTACTGTTTAACGTCCCGTCGACAACGAGGTCATTAGAGACGGAGCGCAAGCTCGGGTGAGGGAAGGATGGGGAAGGAAATCGGCCGTGCCCTTTCAAAGGAACCATCCCGGCATTTGCCTGAAGCGATTTAGGGAAATCACGGAAAACCTAAATCAGGATGGCCGGAGACGGGATTGAACCGTCGTCCTCCCGAATGCGAGTCCAGTGTGCTAACCACTGTGCCACCTCGCTCGGTGTCGGTCCCCTGGGAAACAGGCAAATTGTCCGTGTCGAAAGTGGTCTATATAGCGCCTACATCACACCACGTGTCTATTTGCGCACCAGCAGCGTGAGACACTTCAAAAGATTGAGCGATGCTTAGAACTTCCGACGACGACGGGTTTGGCAGTTGTAAGGCACATTGCCAAACTTCTTTATCGGGAGCAAGCCGTACTCTAGTATCCCTAACCACTGAATCAGCATAAGACTCATGATGAGTGTCCGTGACAAACTGACATTTCCTACTCATACCGTGTAGTTCCGCCGCCCAAGCCCGGTAAGATTGATGGGGCTGTTTACGACACCAGTAGAACACCACGCGGGCGGCAACGACGTGGGTGTTTTTTCGGTAATAGTTAGACAATAAGTCACACATTTCTTGGAAGGACAGAGAGGCAGGTTCCCGCAGTGGGGCTAACTGAGATAGCAGCTGACAGATCCGTGGGGAAATCCAAGATAGAAATAATGACTTACACATAGGAGCGTCGACAACGCCAAAAGCCAAGAATTGTTGCCGCAAACCGTTCTCATAATCCTCCCAGTCTTCAGCGGCCTCGTCGTAAGGAGGGAACGGAGGCGGAGAAGAGGAAGACAGACGATGAGTAAGCGACGTCGACAACGCCTGAATAGCAGCCGTCAGCTGTGTTTCTGGTGCCTGAATAGCAGCCGTCAGCTGTGTTTGTTGTGCCTGAATAGCAGCCGTCAGCTGTGTTTGTTGTTCAATGAGGGCTTGCATAAGCTGTTCCATGCCTGCCCCGACACAAACACACAAAGCCACAACGCAGGAACAAAATATCCGACCTCGACGCCAAAAAGTGTTACAACCTTTAATCACTAATAAATTGCATGGATATACAAACGTAGAAACAATAGCTGGTTACATGCTACCAATTCCGTATCGGTCATTCGACTGCCGTGCCGTGGCATGCGGCCGGCGCCGTTCGTGGCTAGGTGGTGCTCCCGTGCTTAGCCAAGTTGCGGAGTGCCTCTATCGCCGTTTGCGCGTACTGACGTGGCGGCACTGTTAAATGTCGTGGCACTGTCACAACATATACAGTGTGTTCTTGCCAAGTGAGATTATTGTCCACCATGAACTTCAGAAGCCTCACTGTCCCTGCATAGTTTAGGTATCCTTTTTCATGAGGTTACATGCCAATTTTTCCATTTTTTCATTTATTTATAACAAACCATTCCTTTGTTGCATTAAATAAGGCATGTTCTTCATCTTGAGCCTTGCTGGCATCAATGCCTCTTGAGTAGAGATTTGTGTCATCTGCAAATTGCACATACAGTCCAAGAAAGCTTAAATCATTTACAAAAACTAGGAAGAGGGAGCCCACCACTGATCCTTGTGGCATATATTACTCTAACTTCTGTTCATCTTGGAGGCAAATACCGTATTAAGGTCACAAAGTGTCAATGCTACAAATTTTTTTCTCAAAACTGTGTTTTACCCTCATAACCAGATCTAGTATTACTGCTGTTGTAGCTTTGACTTTCTGAAAACCATGCTGCACATCTGTGATGAGTTCATTAATTTCAAAGTAATCTGATATTTCATCTTTCACCACATTCTCAAAGACTTTAGTGAACACTGGAATTATTGAGACCAGTCTGAAGCTTGCTACCATGGCTGGGTCACCCTTTTCATAAACTGTAGTTCCATAACTAATGCACTGTGGTTGATATCATTGGGTCAGCTAAAGTCAAATTATTTAGATTAAGCAGGCATCACCTCTGTCCGGTAGATGGTTTGCTAACAGCAGCTTATATTTGGCTACTGGGTTCATAACGTCCCACTCCTTAGTACTCTCTTCATCAAAATGAAATCACCACACAATGCAGTTTTTGATATCGGGCACATTAGGTAGCACAGGCAAGATTCCACTGGGCTGAGGAAATTATTCCAGTTGTCATTTGGAGAATTGTATATTCAAACAATTATATTAAGATCTAATTGTGACCACTGATGCACAGATTGTATTTTGTGAGATGATTCTGACAGCATATGTACGTGATTTCAATTTTTATTTACACTGTTCAGATGGTCTCCCATTTCAAATTATCCTGAATATGTCTAGCTAAAAATTTTGTCATATTCAAAGATGAGACAGATTTTCCATAAATGTTAAAAATCAGTGTTGCATGATGGAGTTTCTGTGAAGTGTGGAAGCTGCCTGTTGCAGTTTCTTCAAAATTTGTTACTAGTTTGCTTGCTTTAAACCACTGTGTTAAATTTTGTTTTACATCTGCAGCTGCCTTCCTCTTTTTTTTTTTTTTTTTTTTTTTTTTTTTTTTTTTTTTTTTTTTTTTTTTTTTTTTTTTTTGCATGATTTAATGACAGTATTTGTGTTGTCTGAAAAAAGTACTGTTGTTCCTTAACTTACTTTTCCTTGACAGCTCATCAAAGAATGAAACAATGGTCCCAAGGACTGATCCTTTAGGGACTCCATATATGATATAAAAATTAGAATTTTAGTGTGTTTTTGTATCTTCGTATTTTATTTAAGAGACCTATTGATGACCATGGAGGTAAGAATGACTCCACCTGTTTCGTGGGCCTCATATATTCCATAATTACTTATGTTATGCAACAGAATGTCATGATCAATTACAATAAAAGTTTACTAAGGTCAAGGAATATGCTAGAAACATGTTGCTTGTTTTCTACTGTAGTTAGAATTTCATCTACAAAGGTAAAAATGACTGACTGTGTTGATCTGCCAGTCTGAACCCAAGTTATGAGGCACTTATTATCATTTCTTGATTTAGGAAAGCTGTTAAGCCTCTTAACCCTTTAACTGCTCTGGACGTGTTAACGCACATGCCTTTGTACCTGTCCCTGTGTGCTCTTAACATGTTTACATGCACCACCGGTCCTTCTACCTGGTACTCTGAACATGTCTACATGTAGACACATTCAGAGTACCAGGCAGAAGCACTGGTGGAGTGCATAAACATGTTCAGAGCACACAGGGACAGGTACAAAGGCGCGCGCGTTAACACGTCCAGAGCAGTTAAATGGTTGAGAAACAGTTTTTCAATAATTCTCCCAAGGCCTGACAATACCAATACAGGCCTATAGCTTGCAGCCTCACATTTGCCTCCTTTCTTGTACAATGGTATTAGTTTAGACATTTTCCAATTTGTCACGAATATAACACTCACGAATGATGGGCTTAAAGTATCTATTAATGGTTCTATGATAAATACTAGCCCACACTTGCTTCACTTATATTATCTGCTGTTTCATCAGCACCTGCTGAATATTTATGGGTAATCTTTCTATAATCATAGATAGCTCCTCAGGTGTTGTAGGAGACATGAACCGTGTTCATGTGTAAATTTTTGAATCTTAATGCAGTGTATTGCTGTCTGGTTGTGATGTTTGGTTATCAGATGTTGTGCTACAATTGAAAAGTAAATGTTAAATTTACTAGTCACTACTGTGTTGTCAGTTTTTTTACTGTTATTTTCATAAAGTTCTTTGTTGTTCTGGTATAGTGAGAAAGTGCCTGTTTCTTTTTTGATGTTATTCCCTGTTGCTTAGTCTTGTCTTTGGAATTTTCTGTTTATTTTGTCATTTTCGTCTAAGTACAGAAATTGTCTACCTATATCGTTTAAAATAATTTGTGGTTTGTTTGAAGTATTCATATAATTTCCTTTTATTCTGACATGGTATTTTTTTCCTGCTGTGATCCATTTACTTGAATTGTGCACAGAATTTATTACTGGTGTTTGTTTAGGAAAAGTTATTTCAAACAAAGTTTGTACATGTCAATAAATTTATCAAACTTGTCATACGTGTTGTCTGAACTGTAAACACCAGTCTTTGTCGCTCTTCTCACGAAGGAACAAAGTACGCTCATTTTCATGATTGAACTTCCTGACATTAGTTCTAGTGTTTTTTGGTTTCATGGCTCGCGGAGTAATTATTACTAATATTTGGGCATAGTGATCACTAAAACCAGTAATTACAATTTTATGTTCCTGGCATGTTTACGTATTTACACGAACCAGATCAACGGTTGTTGCGGAAGTGCTAGTTGTACAGGTTGGCTTAGTTATAGTTTGTTTCAAGTTAATGTCAGCAACGCCAGCTGTAGTAAGGTACGGTAAACGTGAATGATAGAAAATTATATTTAGGGGAAGAAGGGCGGATGAGAAGTACGAAAACATTCATCCGCTCCTGACCACTGAGCAGTGAGCACTGACCACTGACCAGTCGTCACGTTGCGCGATCTGTCTGTGTATCGCAGATGCGTACGCAAATCGCGGTATGTAGCGATAGATCGCTCGTCACCGCCGATGAATCGCATACACATATCTCACACGTGTGCAAATAAATGTGGCTGGCTGCTACACACTGTAGCTGGGAGACAGTGTTTTTTTTTCTGCAATGACCACAAGGGGTAGGCACATTAATTTTGATTTTATAGCCATTCAGAGGACACGAAAAACTCAGATAAATTAGGTCGAAGGTAAATATCCCACTTAACCGGTACGTTAACAAGGTATATAGTAAATACTTTAATTGCAAGTATCATGGTGTACGTATTTCCGCTAAAAAATAAGTTCTTTCTCTAGCAATACGTTATTAAGTGTTTGGAACACATCGATAGGAAAAAAAATAAGAAACGTTGACACTGGAAACGATTCTGAAAATTTCCTGAAGTAATGGATAGATAAGATGATCCTTGCTATACTTTTTTCACAACACTATTCCACTAAACAGTGGCGTCAGAAATAATGGTCGGTTGACGGTAGACCTATTTGGTAATATACTCGTGTCACGACCTCCCAACTAAACGTAGAAACTAAAAAAAGCAGACCATGCTCGTATGTAACTGTGCTGATTAGTGCGACGAATTGCAGTCAGCATTGCCATCGACAGGAAGATACTGTTTCTGGTAAGGACATCGTCCCTAATCAGTCAGTCTTACAACATTAACCTAATATCTGTTTTCGTAAGCTGAAAATCTCTTTAAATTCCTACAAACAGTTACTAACTGCTTCTCTCAACGAACGTGTTATTACTGACTGCACAACCCTACACGTTCTCTTTACACAGGCGGTGTGAATTAATAAATATAACTGCTTTAGCATAAGGCTACTTGGCTTCAAAATCACACAAAGAAATTAAATGATAGTCAGTCATTGGGTTTCCAGTGGTACTGGGTAGAGAACGATATTTCATTACTGGGAACAAAATTTATGTGACCACTACGCAGGGCGGAAAGTAAAAACAGGTACGGTTAAATTTAGGGCCAGACCAACATAACCACAACAGTACAGAGCAATACCAAAACCGTCTATAATCCAGTTTGCAAAATGCGGTCGGTAGGTTTGTTTCTTCACCCTGCAGTACTATTCAAGGAAGTACAGTCGGACTTGCCTGTCTTTCGTCTCTTCTTCGTCAGGAATAAATTCAATAAACTTCTAGATTTAAAAGTCAAGGAATGTCACTGCAGTAAATTCGTGACTAAAATTTGCTCTTTCTTGAAACTGAAATTTTGCTTACCAAAGCAGTCAGATGTCACGCGGGTACACAGATATTAAAACTGATCAAGGAAATTATTTCATAAATCTAGTAGATGTGTTGCAAAAACCCAATAAAATTAATTTAAAAAATAAATCTAATAGATGCAGCTCTAATGGCGTCGAACAATACTGTTGAAAATACCTTACCTTTCGATCAATGACTGCTTGTAATTTCTCAGCACCAGTAAGTGTGCTTGTGCACTGTATTGTAGTAATTTCTATTGTCAGACTTCGCCTCAAAGACTTTTCATTTAATTGACGAACTTTTCTGGTTATCATAAAGAAACCTTAATCTGTAATATTAATCTGCTTGTAAGAAAGCAAAAAAAGGTCTTTCATAATAAAATTTCATTGTACAGCTACCTCCATACACTGCAAACTATGAATTGTTTCTTCCCATACCATATGTACGATGCGTCTACTTGCATCCGGTTGTACTTTAATTCGGTACAAAGTAATTTTTGCATCCGAAATGTAACGCTGTTTCCGCACAACTTACATTTCAGCTTTCTATTAGCATATGTACTATTAGTATAAAAATACCGGGGCAGAATAATTGACGAAAGTGAAAGGCCTTTGTAGCTATAGACACACTGACGTAACAAAATTACTGCAGGACAGTTTTTATCGTTTCCACTGTGTAAACATTAAAAATTTGAGCCAATGATACTTGAACCGAATTAATACGCTCAATTTACACTTGCCTGAGCAGAGCATCACAACATTTGACAGTGAATTTTAAATGGCGGCAGTTACGAAGGCCATCAAGATTCCGTAACTGGACACCAACAAGTTTCTCTGGAAGAAAGTTTTCACTTTCACAAACGAGGCGCAAGACGGGCTGTAGTGTTGACTGCTACTATCGGAAGTTATTTGCAGCATTTTATATTAGTGTATATTGTGCTTTTGTGTCTTATTTTCTTTAATTTGTTTTCATGACATACCGGTCTGAGTACTAAAAAATTTTACATACCGGTGTGACAGCCCTTTCACAAAAAAGGCCAGATCTCTGAAAGCGAAAAATAATTAGGATTTTAAAATACTGGATGATGGAAAAACCTATACTATGCTCAGATAAGAATATAAATTGATGAAAAAACTGATTAAATAAATTTTCTAGCAATCAAAAATTTACTTCATTGAAGGAAGAAAATGTAAAATTCTTATTACCACTTACTAATCACACACCAGTCAATACTGGACGGCCAGTGTCGCCCTTTCAACACTGACATATATGCAATTAAGGATACCGTTTATGTACTGGAACAACAAAATGGAAATACGTTAACAACATAAATGTAAGATTAGTGTAGCAACATCGTTCAACTACATAGTGTTGTATCGCACGTGTCGTCTGTATATGTCGAAAAACAAAGGCAGTGTCAATCATTTCTTGCCAGCCGAAGGAGGCGCTGTGTTTTATGTATGTGTGTTTTGTTCTTGTTATTCTTTCATTACGCTTTTTTATTGTTTCGTATCTTCCATGATGGAAGTTAGTTTGTGCATACTTACGAGCTAATGCTGGTGTTTTTGTTCCCTGCATGTCAACTTATCTTCAATTGCAAGCTTGGAAGAATAAATAAGTCACATATACTTCGTCCTCTCTTGTGATTGTGATCAGTAAAGTTAACGTTAATATTTTTCGTCGATTATGTATACACAAGTTCTGATGATCAAACAACAGTCTGTACAGCTTGTACCGACAAAGTGGTGAGCCGACGTGACATATCTACGTAGTATCATAGGATTAACGAGCATTTACAGAAGAGATTTGCAAAATGGCTAACGCGAAAACCGCCGTGTCACGGTTGGCGTGAGACTACCACCTTTCTGGCCAAATAATCCAGCTTTGTGGTTTGTGCAGGTCGAGGTCAGTTCTTTCTATTCTGGAATTTCAGTAGATGCTACCACATTTGTGCTGGTAGTAAGTCAATTACATCACCAGTATGCTGTGGAAGTGCAAGACATAATTACCTCACCACCAGAGGCTAACTCCTATGACTGGCTTAAATCAGAATTGATCTAGTGAGTGTCAGCATCGCAGGAAGAGTGAATCTATCAAGTAGCCGCTCAGGAAGATATTGGAGACAGAAATCCTTCACATAAGAAGCAAAGTAAATGTGGGAACAGTTCTGATCAGCTTACTGCACAGAATGTGGAGCAGTCGTCAGCTCTCATCAGTGCAATCACTACACAGTGCAATTGTGTGCCGCGAACTGTTCCATGTGCAGATTTTAACGCCTTGGCGACCAAGTTAGATCTATTGACAGACTCAGCTCGGCGAACTGTTATCTTGACGTGACCCAAGCAATGGTATGTGGCAACACTGACACGGCAGAGATGTTATGGCACGTCAGTGTTGCCACACTGTGTGATACTTTCGATGTGTAATGACGTATATTTGAAGCGTGACAATAAATGTGCTCATTGTTTTAATAAGTGGATCAACGGGTTGTTATTTATAACGATAAGGACCAAAACTCCCACACTCACGTGCCATAGATAGAAGCCAGGATCGATACTGCAGATGTTTGCACTGGACGTCATCGACGACCTCTTCTGCATATGAACCTGAGCAGCAAGGTATTTGCTAGTATCACTAGAAATTCACAGAATAAGTGGACACAAGCCCCTGCACTTACCCAACTGGCAACAGTGGTTAGAAGTAGGCACCTCCTCCGATTGCCAGTTAGTGTCTCTGCACCTGTTTGTTAGTGATCAGTGACCCAGCTGGAAATAATTAATAGACACTGGGTTCGATTTGTCCATTTACCCATGGACTGTGCTGCACATGACGCGACCACCCACATTGCAGACAACTCGGTCATTACAATGCATGGCAGCCTGCACTTGGAACTAGACCTGTGTTTACAACAAGCCTTTGTGTGGGTTTTTAGCTTTGCAGACGTTGCTGAATTATATAACTGTACTCTGCGGGCAGGCGTGTCAATTAGAATCATATTAATTAAAATTGGGGATAAATAGACTTTATTTTGGAAGAATTAAAAAGGGGAAAGTAATACGAAACTTTAATAACTGCACAGTATTACTAAGAAGCAATATAATGAAAAGTACTAAAAAGCAAAGTAGCGAAGACCAAGCGGGACAGAAACATATAGAGGCGCATTTGTTCTTCTAATACATATAAAACACCATGTTACACATTATTGAGCTCTCTACCTTCAGTTATCGCGATTGGGCTAGTCGATGAAAAAGTGGTATGCAACTGCGAAATTCATTAAGGAGATTACTTAAAGACTCTTCAAGCACGTTTAAAATCCATTACGTGTGACGAAGTGATCAGGGACGTTTATTGTCGGGTGAAGTGAAAATGATTCCGACAACATAATTCGAATTTTGTGTTAGCTGGGAAAAATACTCTTGGGAAACTATTATGGTTGTGGAACCCATGAAAGTTGTACGCAACGGAAAGCTATAATTTACGTAATTCTGCATTTTATAAAATTGTGAAACGTGTGTGTGCGGAACATTAAGAGAATCTTATCCTTGGAAGGTTGCGGGGGTAATTGATACAAACAATGCGCCAGCATAAAAATTGTTCGCTTATTAACTACCAGATATTAATTAATGGGGACCTAAAATACTAAAAATAGTGCATACAGTGTTAAATTGAACCCTGCGTGTGAAAGACAATCACCTCAAACATTTCGAGAGCGAAGAATAGACATTTAAGTACCAAATTGAGAGCCTGGGTCGTGTCGATATTTGGACATTATATAACACGCGTTATTCAGAACACGATATCGACCATTCTAATACTGAAAAGATGGATAGGATCATCACCTCCAATCCCGATTCATATTTCATATTTAGTTTGTGAAAAGAAATGTGTTAATAAACAAACTACATTTCAATTTTATCCACGATTTTGGCTTTATTACGTAGTCTTGGCTACATGATAAACAATATCTGTGGAAGCTGTATACAACGTATCGTCATAATATTTAGCCAACCAATATTGTGGGACACCAAAAATGTAAATGCATGAAATTGTTCTTACAGCGGATGTATAATGTGTGAGTGCGACGAACTGTATTGAGAAACTGAACATCCATTACGTACTTGCATGTTTATCTGCGAAAATGGTCCTTGTTGGTACATCAGCATAGAGTTCGAATAGAATCGGTGGAACATTGCAAACCATTCAGATTAATCGAACATCTAAATACGCATAATGCTAGTATCTTTCTCCTCACCCCCATGGCAGTAATTGAATTAAGAGTCAGTCGGGAATAACATTTAAATCAATTGACGACCATTGAGCAGCGTCACGAATTTTCAAACGTCCACTGCCATGTATGAAGGCGGGTGACACCACGAGTGCTAACGTCGATCGAAGGGTGTCATCGTGATCGTATTGAATGGCATTGAGCTCTCACACATGGAGAAGGGAGAAAGAAACTGTTGCCCAACGTGTGGCGCGAATCAGAAGAACATCAGACGAAGTAAGAAAATGCACGAAGTCGGGAAGAAAGTGAAGTCTTACGAAGAAAAGTCGAGTGCGTCAGTATGGACACTCAGGGGCCATACTTTGGGAAAAAACCGTCGAAGCAGATATCTACGCAACTCCGACGGCTGAGACGTGCCGTCATCATCACATCAGTCGGTGTTCTACAACGGTGAGTTCACGTCGGGGACTTGGAGACACCGTTCGGCGTGACGTGCTGTCATCATCACATCATCCCGTGTTCTACAATGACGACTCCACGTCGCGGGCCTGGAGACATCGTCCGGTGTGAAGATCACAGTTGGCGTTGTCGTCTCTGCGAGGGGTAGCTGACGTCGCGCTGCAGCCACTCGAGACATCGCTACAACACATCACGTGCAGAGACAAGGAGGTAGGAACTAAGTAACTTTATTCTCGTGATGAGGGCTTTGAATTATAAATCGAGTACAGTTGGTTCGAGATCCTGATTGTCATTGTACTTAGTTTAATAGGATAGTGGTTAAACTAGAGATTGCAAGGTAGTGTTGAGTGAATTTTAATAGTCATTTGTCTGGGTAGATTGCGAGGTTAAAGTTAGAACCATGAAGTGTAACTACTTACTCAGATCTGCCAATGACACTTCGTCGATGGATGAACCCAATGAATTATCGATTGATGTTGGTCGATTGGAAGAGATTGGAGATAATAATACTATGGAATCAGTTGGACCTAGTTTTATTCCTAGTAATAATGCAGTCAGTGATGATTCGGGCATCCTCAGTAATAATGATAGTTTACATGTAACAGAGGTGCCTAGAACACATACTCAATCTGAGGAACATACAGAGTTTTCAGCTCCAGTTGACCTTGGATTAATATTACAGTTGTTAAATAAAAGGTTTGACGAATCCAAAGTAGAACAAGCTCAAGAAATGGCAGAACAAACTCGAGCTATGGCGGAATTAGTAGATAGAAAGTTAGAATTAATCTTTGCTAAAATTGATGAACAGTTTAATGAATATAAGAAAGAGATGCGAGACTAAATGTGAAAAGGAAAGTATGGATAGTCATAAGTTGTCTGACAAAATGGAGATCTTAGATTTAAGTGTTGAGACTAATAATAAGCAAGTGAGCACTTTAAAGACATCTGTGAGCGGTTTAGAGAATAAGGTAGAAGCTATTAATAATGAACAGAATCAATTGAACACACAGTTGGCACAGGTTTGTGAGCAAGTAAAGAACTTGTAAATCTCGGGGCAAAATTACGTAGATGATTATTTGCATAAGCAAACAAGAAAGTTTGAGGAAGAAATGTCTGAATGGATCGAGGTAAAATCGGGGGAAATTCATACGGAGGTTATTGAGGCTGTTAGTACTGCCGTACAACAATGTAGACTTGATGCCTCGCAGTCGAAATAATCAGACCTAGTGAGTAAGTTTAAAGAAGAATTTAATATAATTAAAGATAAAGTAATGTCTGAATTACCCATGTGGCAGGAGAGTGTAGGTAAACAGCTGCAAGTAATAGTCCCGTAAGTCACCCTTATTACAGAGATGAAATGTGAGAAGGTAGTTGTCCACTGGTATCACCTGACCAGAATCGTAATGGTACAGTGAATGGAATAGGCATGAACACAAATAAGAAGGAGAAATGGGATAACGAGAGACGTTGTACAGATAGGGGGGCTGTAGAATCAGCTAAAATAGAGCTCAGTATTTTTAAGACAAGACAATTTCAGATATTTTCTAATGAGCATAACACGGTACACCCTATGGTGTTCCTAAATAGTTTTAAAAATGTATTTTCCTGTTCCTGGAGGGAATGGGGCAAAATACAGTTTATTGTGTCTAAAACCATTGGAGAAGTAGCGTTGTGGGCATCTGAAATCGCTGAAAAGTGTCGCTCATGCCACGAATTTGAACAATTATTTGTAGCAAAGTACTGGTCAAAGAGTAAACAAGATAGGTTACGAAATCAGATCTGTACGGCTGAGTATTTCGACCTGAAGAAAGGCACGCTTAGGAGATATTTTGTTAAATATATTAACAAAACACGTTATTGGAACAATCCTATGAGCCCTTGTGAAATGTTAAGAATATTAACGGGGAAGTTGCCCACACATTTACACGAGAAATTAATTAATGTACCCATAGATGATGTAGATCATTTTTACCGGGTATTGATTTGTTATATGTTATAATGGAAGATGCTAAAAGCGTGGGAAATCATTATAGCAATAATGGAAGAGGATATGATTATCATACTAACAGAGATAACGCTAATGGAAATCCAAAGAGTAATGTAAATTATGCTAAGCGAAACAGGATAGAGAATTATTACGAGCGTAATAATAATCATAATGCAATGGAAAAGGGAGATTTCATGCCAAATGGGAATAATGTAATGGGAAAAAATGACAATAGGAATTACCCATATGAGCGAGATAGTCGTGATGTTTCATGTACATAGATGAATAATATGGAAGGAGCGAATCGAAGAAGAAAGCTTGATGAATATTGTATTGGGAACAAGACAACATACGAACGCGATAGAAACTGGGAAAGTCTACGAACTGCACGCTGGGGGGCAACGACGAAAGCAATTATTGCTAATCCAGAGTATGTACCAACTCCTGTGCTCCCTAAACAGGAAGAGTGAGGTGATAATAATGTCTCTGATTTTCGTGGGCAAGGATCGGGGTAAGAGTTGTGGTGCTTGATGAAAGTGGCACGGCACACAATGGCAGTAATGCAACAAACTAAAACCAGCTACTCTACACCTTCCCGGCGTGGCTGGGGGAAGTTTGGGGAGGCTCTAATGATAATAGAATAAGCGTCTTGAGATATTACGAAGGGGAAGATATATGCCAGGAGTTACTGGACAATCCAGGAAAAATTCAGGGTAGCTTGGTGGATGTTGTGCAGGCCGTAGTGAATGTACAGATCTGTGGTGAGGAAATTGAGATTTTGTTGGACACAGGACCAGCTTTTAGTGTTATGAGTGTTGGGGTATATAAATACTTAATGACTAAGGAGAAATTGCCAGTTTTACCGGTGTGTAATTGCACTTCATCAGGAGCGTTGGGAACAAAGTTCATCATGATTAAGTCTCAAGTACTAGTGGAGGTGGAAGTACAAGGAGAGCTAATAGAGTATGCCTTCTTGCTAGCTCCCCACCTGTCACGTAATTGTATCTGGGGTATTGATTTTTTGCAGGCACGAGACGCAATGCTCGACTTCGCAGGCAGTCAATGTATCTTAAGCAATCTTGGAAAGACAGTTACCATACCGTTAATCTGGAAAATAGAGTATCAGCTGAACCTTAATAGCAAAGTAAGTTTTATTAAACGGAAAGCGAAAGTTTTGTAGTTATGTCAAAATAGCTGATTGTACTTTTTAGATTGTAATGCTGTGTCCGAGATGCGAGAATTAATTTCAGTCAAGACTAACGAGTCTGAGTATTTGCTGGAAGAACAGAAAACGGAATTAGAATCTCTACTAAATGAATTTGGGCAAGTGTTTGATGTTAAACCTGGCGTTATCAAGGATTATGTATATCACATGGAAGTATACCCCCACAAAACTTACTGTAAAGTAGCTTATTCCATACCGTGGGCCCAGAAGGAGAGGGTGGCCGTGGAAATAACTAAAATTTTAAATTGGGGCATAACTGAACCCTCGACTTAACTCTGTAGTAGTCCCTTAGTTGTGGGTAAGGCTGATGGTAGTTTGAGATTGGTTGGTTGTTGTTGTTGTTGGTTGTTTTTGGGGAAGGAGACCAGACAGCGTGGTCATCGGTCTCATCGGATTAGGGAAGGATGGGGAAGGAAGGCGGCCGTGCCCTTTCAGAGGAACCATCCCGGCATTTGCCTGGAGTGATTTAGGGAAATCACGGAAAACCTAAATCAGGATGGCCGGACGCGGGATTGAACCGTCGTCCTCCCGAATGCGAGTCCAGTGTCTAACCACTGCGCCACCTCGCTCGGTTTGAGATTGGTGCTCGATGCACAAGAGATTAATAAAATCAATAAGCCAGTGCGAACCAAACCAGAAAATCTCGAAGAATTAGTGCAGTGATTTCATGCTGCATGATATCTGACGTCGCAAGATCTGAGATCTGCATATAAGGTCCTGTTGAAGAAGCATGTAAAGTCGTCATCTGTAATGAAAATTAACAAAAAGTGGCATCATTTGTACAAGGGCCCATTCCAAATAATCGAAATCCCACATGCTGGGAGTTATTTGTTACGAGATGTAACTAGAGACTATAAAACAGGTGGATTGTATCCGCATAAAGACTTGAGGAGATTTTATGAGTGAGCCTAATTGTGGAACTGAGAAAAGTGAATGACGTTATTTAATATTAGTACGATAGAACGTAGTATATAAGAATTTCTAATTTCTACGTATAATGCAAATGAACAAAATGAAAATGTTCGAGGTATGTATAGTGCTTCATTGTTATTGTGTTCGAGTAGTATATGATGTGTTCTTGATAGTCATCGTTATGAGCAACAGAAGATCTCATTGTTGTTCATCAGAGTATTAGGTTTTGAAAAAAATAGTTAATTAAGTTAATGCCCTTATGTAAAAGTCAATATGAGGCTATATATATGTATATGTGTATGTATGAATAAATATGTATGCTTTCATGTACCGATGAGTACATGTTTTATCTAAAAGTACAATGATTATCAGGAAGTGTGTGTCTGGGATTTAATGTCGCGAGGTTTATGCAACTACAAAATGTTAGTTTCTTCCTATCCTTCCGTGATTAAAAAACTTATAAAATGCTATGATTACGTGTGTGCAGTACAGTGAGTGAAATACCAAACATGTGACGTGTAAAGGTTGACGTATGCAGTAACACGTAACGAATAATGCCGATGTTGCATGAAAAGCAGAGATGTTCGTGATGGAGGTCAAAGACAAACGATAACTGATGTATAGACTTGCTACTAGTAGCTGGAATGGCAAATCACAGAATGCGTTGCGGTCAAGGAACTGAATACGGACAGAATCCGAGACTGAGATTGCGTGTGAATGATAACACATTTATAGTGTGTGGAATATGGAGCTACTTAAGGACATAGACTAGAGTATCCTAAATGTGATAATTATATACTATGTGGTACGTTTCTTGTGGGGAAAGTATGACTACAAAAGGTTATGCTCGCATGGACTTGCGTAATGGGTATCGCATTAAAGACTATGGCAGACTGAGAACAGTTACGTGAAGAACGTTTTGA
Source organism: Schistocerca americana (assembly GCF_021461395.2). NCBI lineage: Eukaryota > Metazoa > Arthropoda > Insecta > Orthoptera > Acrididae > Schistocerca > Schistocerca americana. The sequence goes on from NC_060122.1 coordinate 793,364,873, forward strand.
ACTAGTGTGATGACAATGCTAGTGATAATAAATGAATATTTAAATGATGTATATAGTGTAAGGAAAGTGGAGGAAGGGATTATTGATACATTTTTGAAACCAATACTGGACGAATGATGAACAGAGTAATGTACAAGTTTTGTAGCAGGTGGGAGGTGACCAATGTTTAAGGAGAGGAGTGATGAAACAATGTACGTGTCTTGCAGAAACCGATGCTCTCATTTTTGTTTCATGTGCTGTGTTGCTGAGTGGTATGAACCGCCACTTGCCACGTGATGTTGGATCATGCTGTCACGGCATAACCTACCTGATGGGGCGACCGGCATCACTTATAGCAGCGCAGACATCTTCGACGCCTGGAGCCTACCAACCCAGTGGTCGGAGATCAACATCTGGCAGTATGGTGAACCGCACACACCTGGCGGACATCTCGGCGAGAGCAGAAGTTGTAAGAAATCTTATCGTCATGTTCGAATAACATTCTCTGGATACTTTCGGGACTGATTATCTCAGTGCTTTGCAAATTATAAGAAGAGGTGAGCACCAGAACATTCAGTCGATGTTAATGTCACCAAATCGTCCAGACGATCCAGATTGTTGCAAGTCACAAGCTATAGAAGAGGTGGCTTGAATAAATGAACGTATCTGACAACTGAGGCCGAGGTTCACCATAGTCAAGTCACTAGCCATTCAAGAGGTGACTTGTTAACTGTCAAAGAAGAAGATGAGTCGCCTAGCATTGTCGCTGTTCGGCGGGTTAGGAGGCGAATATCTGTGAGAATTAGGGCGTAAAGAAGATGCAGTTCGGCGGGTTGGAGTTCGGCGCCAAGGGTCATCGGCAGCTGGTACAACAGGATGAAGACGTCTCAAAGAAGATTGTAAAATTGACATCTCATTATGATAAGCGGCCTCATTCTGCAAAGTAGACTAAAAATGAAATATTTAAGTGCTAATCTAATTCGCACCTAAGAAGTACTGTGTTGAGAACTGAAATGATATTGAGACATGTATTATTCGATGTATAGCTCGATGTATTATTCCATCAATCACATTCAACCAACATCATTGATCAGCGCTTCGGTGCCAACCAAGCCAAATATAAGAGGCTGCCCCCGCCTCACAGGTCACAACAAACCCCAATGAAAAAAGAAACCCCTAACCCGAAGAAGAGGGAAACTAAGCACCAAATATGATGTTGTCCCTACCTCATTCCCCAATGAAACTTCTAAGTCTAAGAAGGCAAGCCCAAACCCAACAATAAAAGGAAAAGAAAGATCCAAGTTATATCACCAAAAAAAAATGTTATACCAACTTAACAGCCCTAAAGCAAGAACAAGTCAATAGTAAGGTAGAATGTTGCTCGATTGTCTATACAAGGAATCTGCCAACATTCTAGGGGGCGGTATAACGGTACTTTGCGGGCAGGCTTGTCAATTAGCATCATATTAATTAAAATTGGGAATAAATAGACTTTATTTTGGAAGAATTAATAAGGGAAAAGTAATACAAAACTTTAATAACTGCACAGTATTACTAAGAAGCAATATAATGAAAAGTAATAAAAAGCAAAGAAGCAAAGACCAAGCGGGACAGAAACATATAGGGGCGCATTTGTTTCTTAATACATATAAAAGAACATGTAACACATTATTGAGCTCTCTACCTTCAGTTATCGCGACCAGGCTAGTTGATGAAAAACTGATACGCGACTGCGAAATTCGTTAAGGAGATTATTTAAAGACTCTTCAAGCACGTTTAAAATACATTACGTGTGACGAAGTGATAAGAGACATTTATTGTCGGGTGAAGTGAAAATGACTCCGACAACATAATTCGAATTTTGTGTTAGCTGGGAACAATAAATATTCTTGGGAAACTATTATGGTTGTGGAACCCACGAAAGTTGTACGCAACGGAAAGCTATAATTTACGTAATTCTGCATTTTATAAAATTGTGAAACGTGTGTGTGCGGAACATTAAGAGAATCTTATCCTTGGAAGGTTGCGGGGGTAACTGATACAAACAATGCGCCAGCATAAAAATTGTTCGCTTATTAACTACCAGATATTAATTAATGGGGACCTAAAATACTAAAAACAGTGCATACAGTGTTAAATTGAACCCTGAGTGTGAAAGACAATCACCTCGAACATTTCGAGAGCGAAGAATAGACATTTAAGTACCAAATTGAGAGCCTGGGTCGTGTCGATATTTGGATATTATATAACACGCGTTATTCAGAACACGATATCGACCATTCTAATACTGAAAAGCAGGATAGGATCATCACCTCCATTCCCGATTCATATTTCATATTTAGTTTGTGAAAAGAAATGTGTTAATAAACAAACTACATTTCAATTTTATCCACGATGTTGGCTTTATTAAGTAGTGTTGGCTACATGATAAACAATATCTGTGGAAGCTGTATACAACGTATCGTCATAATCAAAATATCCACGGGTATGCTGCCGGTCTATAGTGTCCAACGGGCACAATATTTCGGCGATCAAACATGTCGCCATCATCAGGTGAACTGACGGACTGAGCTCCTGTGAACGTGCCGGCACGGAGATCCGTACGCTATGGCTGCTCAGAGGGAACTGGGTTCGGTCGCGGCGGCGGCCGATTTAAATACCCTCCGCCCGCGGCGCGCTCCCTCCGCCGTTCGCGCCCAGCGCCACGGTCGCGCGGTGGAACAGATTGCGACGGCGTCTGAGATGACGTCGGTGTGATGGCTCTGTCCGCCGTGGTCGTCACAACTATACGTCTGCTCGATTTACTCTTGATTAACCCGATCGCTGGTTCCCAAGCCTTGCTAAGATTATAGCCACAGTCACGGTTTATGAGGTCGTCATTGGTGCGAATTTCGATGGCCTCTCTAACAACGCTGTCCCAGTATCTCGACGTCTGTACCAGAATCCTCGTGCGGTCATACTCCATGGCGTGATTTTCCGACAAACAATGTTCAGCGACCGCCGACTTGCTCGGATACATCAGTCGAGTGTGCCTCTGGTGTTCACGGCATCGATCCTCGACGGTACGCATCGTCTGACCAATATACGACTTGCCACATTGACACGGAATCTGGTACACGCCGGCCTTCCTCAAACCGAGGTCATCTTTAGCGCTCCCCACCAGTGCACGAGTTTTATTTGGAGGACAAAACACAGTTCCGACCCGGTGTTTCTTCAGAATGCGGGCGATTTTCCCCGAGAGTGCGCCTGTGTATGGAATAAATGCAGTGCCTACCTCCTCCCTCGTGACTTCATCCATCTCAACAGGTTGTGCTGCAGTGGGTGGGCGGAGAGCACGTTGAATCTGCCACTCTGAGTACCCATTTTTTCCGAAATACAGTTCTCAGATGTTCCAATTCCTGGGGTAGACTCTCTGCATCAGAGATAGTGCGCGCCCTATGTACTAGAGTTTTAAGTACCCCATTCCTCTGTGAAGGGTGGTGGCAGCTGTCTGCATGCAAATACAGATCAGTGTGCGTAGCCTTCCGATACACCCCATGACCTAGGGTTCCGTCAGCCCTTCTCTTGACCAAGACGTCAAGGAAAGGTAATTTACCCTCCGTTTCAGTCTCCATAGTGAATTTGATGTTGGGGTGTATGGAGTTTAGATGTGTAAGGAAGTCAAGGAGTTTATCCATACCATGTGGCCAGATGACGAACGTGTCGTCCACGTAACGGAAAAAGCAAGTAGGTTTCCATACGGATGACGACAGGGCTTCCTCCTCGAAGTTCTCCATGTACAAATTCGCTACCACCGGTGAGAGTGGGCTACCCATGGCGACTCCCTCCGTTTGTTCGTAGTATTCTCCATTAAAAAGAAAATACGTGGAAGTCAAGACATGCCTAAAAAGTTCAGTGGTCTTCTCGTCAAACTTCTGACTAATCAATTCTAGTGACTGTCGCAGGGGTACCCTCGTAAACAAGGAAACGACGTCAAAACTCACCATGATATCTGACTCATCCAACCTGAAGCTATCAAGGCGTTTAACAAAATCCACGGAATTACGGATGTGATGAGGGCATTTACCCACATAAGGACTTAATATTCCCGTCAGGTATTTGGCCAACAAATATGTAGGTGCCCTGATGTTGCTGACAATGGGACGTAATGGTACCCCATCTTTGTGAACCTTCGGGAGTCCATATAGTCTAGGCGGTACCGGACCTTGGGGTAACAATTTCTTAGCGTCACCCTCCGGTAAATCTGCGTCCTTGAGAAGCGCCCTCGTCTTGTTCTCCACCTTCTTTGTAGGGTCAACGCTGATCTTCCGGTAGGAATCGTCATTTAGCAGGCTCTGCATCTTATCAGTGTAGTCCTTATGGGACACAACTGTAGTATTGCCTTTGTCAGCCGGTAAGACAACAATTTCAGAGCGCTCCCTCAGATCACGAATGGCCGCCCTCTCTTTACTGCTGATATTTGACTTCATCGGCTTGGATTTCGTCAACGCACGACAAGTTTCACGACGTATTTCCTCGGCTGATTCTGGTGGAAGTCGAGCTGCAACTTTTTCAACAGCACTAACAATTTCTGCGACCGGAGTGAACTTGGGGGTGGGAGCGAAGTTGAGACCTTTCTGCAAAACTGAGACCGCATCATCACTCAACACCATGCCACTCAAATTGATGACAGTCTTGCACGGAACCTGCAGGGATGGTTTGTCAAGGAGACGTGAGAACTTAGCTGTTTGACGTCCTGTAGCCTTCTTATGGGCGGAATCAGCTGACACCCCGACTATGGAGACTGAAACGGAGGGTAAATTACCTTTCCTTGACGTCTTGGTCAAGAGAAGGGCTGACGGAACCCTAGGTCATGGGGTGTATCGGAAGGCTACGCACACTGATCTGTATTTGCATGCAGACAGCTGCCACCACCCTTCACAGAGGAATGGGGTACTTAAAACTCTAGTACATAGGGCGCGCACTATCTCTGATGCAGAGAGTCTACCCCAGGAATTGGAACATCTGAGAACTGTATTTCGGAAAAAATGGGTACTCAGAGTGGCAGATTCAACGTGCTCTCCGCCCACCCACTGCAGCACAACCTGTTGAGATGGATGAAGTCACGAGGGAGGAGGTAGGCACTGCATTTATTCCATACACAGGCGCACTCTCGGGGAAAATTGCCCGCATTCTGAAGAAACACCGGGTCGGAACTGTGTTTTGTCCTCCAAATAAAACTCGTGCACTGGTGGGGAGCGCTAAAGATGACCTCGGTTTGAGGAAGGCCGGCGTGTACCAGATTCCGTGTCAATGTGGCAAGTCGTATATTGGTCAGACGATGCGTACCGTCGAGGATCGATGCCGTGAACACCAGAGGCACACTCGACTGATGTATCCGAGCAAGTCGGCGGTCGCTGAACATTGTTTGTCGGAAAATCACGCCATGGAGTATGACCGCACGAGGATTCTGGTACAGACGTCGAGATACTGGGACAGCGTTGTTAGAGAGGCCATCGAAATTCGCACCAATGACGACCTCATAAATCGTGACTGTGGCTATAATCTTAGCAAGGCTTGGGAACCAGCGATCGGGTTAATCAAGAGTAAATCGAGCAGACGTATAGTTGTGACGACCACGGCGGACAGAGCCATCACACCGACGTCATCTCAGACGCCGTCGCAATCTGTTCCACCGCGCGACCGTGGCGCTGGGCGCGGACGGCGGAGGGAGCGCGCCGCGGGCGGAGGGTATTTTAAATCGGCCGCCGCCGCGACCGAACCCAGTTCCCTCTGAGCAGCCATAGCGTACGGATCTCCGTGCCGGCACGTTCACAGGAGCTCAGTCCGTCAGTTCACCTGATGATGGCGACATGTTTGATGGCCGAAATATTGTGCCCGTTGGACACTATAGACCGGCAGCATACCCGTGGATATTTTGATTACCAAATACGCCGGGAGAAACTCAAGAATCATATCGTCATAATATTTAGCCAACCAATATTGTGGGACACCAAAAATGTAAATGCATGAAATTGTTCTTACAGCGGATGTATAATGTGTGAGTGCGACGAACTGTATTGAGAAACTGAACATCCATTACGTACTTGCATGTTTATCTGCGAAAATGGTCCTTGTCGGTACATCAGCATAGAGTTCGAATAGAATCGGTGGAACATTGCAAACCATTCAGATTAATCGAACATCTAAATACGCATAATGCTAGTATCTTTCTCCTCACCCCCATGGCAGTGATTGAATTAAGAGTCAGTCGGGAATAACATTTAAATCAATTGACGACCATTGAGCAGCGTCACGAATTTTCAAACGTCCACTGCCATGTATGAAGGCGCGTGGCACCACGAGTGCTAACGTCGATCGAGGGGTGTCGTCGTGATCGTATTGAATGACATTGAGCGGTCGCAATTATCACCAGGGTGGACTTACTTGCTCATTATAATCTACTGCCGAACATAAAGTAATCGAGCCTAACTGACGATACCACAGGTTTAACAGCATCCGGATTTTGGCGGAATGCAGTCATTCGTACTGCCAAAGTAATACAGGTGGCAAACGTCGGGTACGCGGAGCTGCTGAATGGATTTCTAGTTCTGACACGATCCCCTGGAGCGCATAAGGAGGAAAGGCCGACACTGTCCACTACCTAGAGATGATTGATGGTCCTCCCACGTCTTGCAGACCATGACGTTTGACACCATGTCGTCTGAAAAATCCAACAGCCCCGGTCCTCACCGCTATATTTGGTCCTGGAAAAGGATGGTGTACGGCGGCCTTATGCTGATTTCAGAGCTCTGAATGCCAGAAAAATGCCAGAACGATCCCAGTACCATTGTTACGTGACTGTAACTATGTATTGAGTGGTGCAGTTATTTTTAGTGCCCTGGACTATGCAAAAGCGTACACACAGGTCCATGTAGCTGAATAAGACATTTCCAAGGCAGTGATCATCACTCCTTTTGGCCTGTTGAGTGCAAGTTTATGTCTTTTTGACACAGGAACGCTGCTCAAACGTGGCAACGTTTCACTGACTTTGTGCTACGGGGCCTAACTTTTGATTTCGCTTACCTGGACGATATTTTAGTTTTTTCATCATTGGTAGAGCAACATCGGCAACATACAACACAAGAGTTTAAGCGATGAAACACTACATTGTCGTCTTTAACACCGCCAAATCTGTCTTTGGCCAGCCCCAAGTGGATATCCTAGGTCATGGCAAACATCAGTTGGGTCGCTACCACTGCCAGAGGAGGAGTAAGCCATCGTATGGATTTCACACCCAAATACTGCCAACGAATTGCGTCGATTCCTTGGTATGTTAAATTTTTATCGACGTCACTTGCCACACTGTCGAGTTACAAGAACCATTAATTGAAGCTCAAACTGGCCCAAAGAGCAAAGCTAACTCACCTATAACGTGGACTAATAGTATTTGTGTGGTGTTTGAAGCAGCCAAAAAGAGCATTGCAGACGCTGCACTTTTGGCGCAGCCGGAGCCTACTGCACCTTTTGCACTAGTGGCTAGTAAGAATGCGATCGGCGCAACGTTGCAACAACAATGTAGTGATACATGACAAACATCTGCATTTTTCTCACGCAAACTATCGTCTTCACAAGAGCTGTGGAGTGTCAACAACAGAGAACTACTGGCTTTTTATGAGTCGATCAAATACTTCAGACCTCACCTGGAAGCTAAAGACATTGTTATCTACACCGATCACAAGGCCGACCGCTGTGGCCGAGCGGTTCTAGGCGCTTCAGTCCAGAACCGCGCTGCTGCTATGGTCGCAGGTTCGAATCCTGCCTCAGGCATGGATGTGTGTGATGTCCTTAGGTTAGTTAGGTTTAAGTAGTTCTAAGTCTAGGGGACTGATGACCTCAGATGTTAAGTCCCTTAGTGCTTAGAGCCATTTGAACTATCTAAACCAATCGCAAACAGCTAACTTAGCGCCATTCGCCAGAACAATAGGAACTGTTCACTTAGGCAACACAATCAGCTAATGTTCATCTCACAATTCAGCACAGATGTCTGGCACATCTCTGATGTCGACAATGTGGTGACCGACGGTTTGCTTCAGGTTGGAAGCATTACTAGTACGATTGACTATGTGAGACTCGCAGCTCCTTAACAATCAAATCAAGAACTACTAAGACTGTTATCAGCAGGAACATCGATGTTGGATCTGCAACTTATCGAAATTCGAGGGAGCGATGTCAAGCTCTATTGTGACATGACCACGTCGAAACCGCTGCTGTTACTACCAATTGCCTTCAGAAGGGATGACTTCAAAATGCCACATGACTTGTGCCTCCCCAGTATTCGATCAACAACCCACCTAGTGACGGATCATTACATGTCGCTGGATATACAGAAAAACTACCATGAATGGGCGCTGTAGGATACACTGCCTCATACGAGCACCGATTAGGAACTTTCTGATCGCAATGGCCCATTTCAGTCATGTCCATATCGACGTCATTGGTCCATCGCTGTCGTCCGACAGCCAACTTTACATACTTACAATGATGAGACAATTACACCCACTGACTGGAAGTGGAAAATCAGAAAATCTCGATTCCACTTTTGTGTTGTATTGGGTGCCACACTTTGGCTGCCCGTTACACAACACAAGAAACAGAGGACGACAATTTGAATCTGACTTCTTCAATCAACTCACGATATCTTACAGCACAACTCACCGCAAAATTACGAGCTGTCATCCAGCCAGTAACAGGATGATTGAGAGATGGCATAGCTCGCTTAAGGCAGCACAAACGTTCCACAACACTGACTGGACCAAGACTCTTCCCATGGTACTACTCAGCCTGAGCAACACGTTCAAACCATATCTAGATGCTTCTTCGGCGGAACTGGTGTACAGTGCAACATTAAGGCTTCTAGGAGAATTCGTGGAAACAAACGCTCTGTTACAGCAAAAGGATGATCAACCAGAATTCCTATGCCAACTGTGAGAGCACATGGCCCAAATCCGCCCATACCAGCTGCACAGACACGGTACTACAGCCACTGCATTCGTCCATCAAGACTTGAAAATCTGTCCTCATGTCATGTTACACATGGAAGGCATCAAACCATCGTTGTTGCTGCCATACTCAGGACCCTATCTTATATTTGCAAGGGAGGAGAAGATAACTGACATTTTACTCAATGGAAAGGTTTATTATATCTCTTAAAAAAATAATGTAACTATTTATTTAGAGTAAACACTCTTCTAGTAAATTTGTTTGTCCTTTGATCTATCGTGATCTGTTACTGATTTTTGTGGAGTTAGTTTTTACTTTTAGCTTTCAAAAAATACAAAAGAGATATAATAAGCAAAATAATGAATTTCGTAGGTTGTTAATTACGTATTGTATCTGGTTTTATCGATCACCAGGCTCCCTACAAATTACTGTAAATGCAATAGCGTAGTATTACTCAGCTCCAGTTCACTATAATAGAAAATAGTTTTAATAAAATTATTTCACTGGATTGCTTCAATTAATCTCACTGAATATTTTTACAATATTTCTTCCGCTCCGGCTATCAGACGTTGTGCTGTGAAAAAATATTTTAAATGTACCGCGTAATGGCGGCTAATTGTTAACAATCAGAGATCACTGTTACTCGCTCCGCAGCAGCTGGAAACATGGTAAATAATTTTCATCAGATATTCTTTTCATAAGATAAATGTGGATTAGGTTCTTGAAATAACACATGGAGACCACTTTATACTAATATATTCTTACTAGGACACAGTTTACACCATTAAATATTTGCAATTACGTTACGACATAAACCAATGCTAGTGCACCACAATAGCTTGCATACCTTATTCCAGCTAACACCAGAACGAACAGAACAAAACAGACTAGACAGAAGAATGAACACTGCATTGTGTTTTATACTCTTACAGAGATGATAATACTTCTTTTAATTACTTACACATTATAATCTCATACACTAAAAATAATGTCTTTTCTGCATTTATCGATATATATTGTATATTTTTACAGTTAAATCAATGTTTGCAACTCATTTTGAGTCACATACACTTATTTATGTTTCACCTCGATAATGGTGAATATTTCAAAAGGGACACTACAGGTTGTAACACCAACATCGATTATAAGTAGTTTATACAGTGTAATCATGTGTATGTGACTATGAAGTGGTTGTTCTTTACTAGTTAAGATCTTTAAATTGTCAGAGGGAAGTTTAAGTTTGTTATGCACTTATTGTAAAAAACTTAATAATGTTTAAAATTAATGAAACTTTATAAAATATGAATGTTAAGAAAAAGATATGTATACGTAAAAAAGTGGTTCATGCTTAGGGATCTGGTATTGTATAGTAAAATGGACAAGGGAACCCCCTCTGCTACGGAAAGTGGTCTGATGCGAGTTAAAAGGTAGATTTAGCGGTCGATCTGGGCGGCTACTGGGGGAGGACGTTAGGCAGTCAGTGGCTAACTGTTGTACGGTTAATATCTGGGGTGCCAATTGAGGCATTTGAAAGCCAATTTATATTGAAATTGCCTTGGATGTGGTTTAGGCTGTTATATGGTGCTCTTGTTATGGAATGACTCTAAAATGAGGATAGTACATCGCCAAGAAGAATTTATAAAGAGCGTTCAACAGCAGGAGTGTGAGACCAAATAGCCGCCACATGCTTGCCACCACTATTGCGCCACTGCTCTGCCTGCTTCAGGAACTCAGATATGTACCATAGTATGGACCAATATCTTCTGTAAAATTCTTCAGGGTATCAGACCGCATCATCATAATTTAAAATGCGCCAACGTTTCGGCCAGCGTTGCAGCTAGCCTTCATCAGGGCCTTACGTTAACTGCTAAATGAAACACACTTGGTTCCTTAAATAGCTGCACGAGAAAACCGTGTCGTTACTTGATTGGCTGTAAAGGGAGGAGGAGGAGGGGTGAAAGGTATGCTTTATTGGTGTTTCCTTTATTATCTGTCATTGGCTGAAATAGCTGTTTTCTATTGGTCTTTATATTAATCCACCCCATTGGAGGAGACGGACGAATAGCGAACAGGTGATGGCTGTGACGTCACGCTGTTTACTTGCTGTCCAGAAGCCGGCTGCGGCGTGCCATTGCTTTGTGTGCTCGCGACCACTACTGCGGCTCTCCGCGTGTCTGCATGGGCCGCCACGGCTCTGCCGCCGCTCCGTAGCCCTGCTATTGCAGGCAGCCAAGACCTCGGAAGCTTGTACCTGTCCTCTCTATTCATGCTGGCGGGTCTTTTGGCTATTTCTATCGCCTCTCTAATCTTTCTTTTGAAAGTGAGAGGCTGTTTCGCCAGGATGCGGGCTTCTTGAAAAAATATTGGTTTCCCGCACTCGTCTCGGTGTTCCGCCACTGCTGACTTAGTGTGTTGTTTCAGGCGGATATATCTTTCATGTTCCGAGAGCCTTGTGCTAATCGGACGTCCCGTCTCACCTATGTAGACTAATCCACACGCACAACCAATTTCATACACGCCAGCTGTGTATAGTTTGTCAACTGCATCCTTGGTAGAACCGAGCATATCTGATATTTTGTTTCTGCTTCGGAAAATTGGTTTGATGTCGGCTTTTCGTAGAATTTTGCCAATACGTTCGGTGACCCCTTGTACATATGGTAACACAGCAATGCTCTGTGCCTCCTTCTCCTCTTCCCTATTAGTCTTCTCCCTTGTCGACATGGTGCTGTCTATCATCTGCTTCCCATAGCCATTAGTTCTGAAGATGAACCTGAGGCGTTCAAGTTCTGTCTTCAGCCAATGACAGATAATAAAGGAAACACCAATAAAGCATACCTTTCACCCCTCCTCCTCCTCCCTTTACAGCCAATCAAGTAACGACACGGTTTTCTCGTGCAGCTATTTAAGGAACCAAGTGTGTTTCATTTAGCAGTTAACGTAAGGCCCTGATGAAGGCTAGCTGCAACGCTGGCCTAAAAGTTGGCGCATTTTAAATTATGACGATGCGGTCTGATACCCTGAAGAATTTTATTGAAGATGACAACGGCCGCGGAAGCCTACGCTTACATTTAACCAACCTGTATGGGCAGGAAATCCACGGAAACATCAAGAAGTTAGAAGCACTGCGTTTGAAAAGAAGTAAACTGCTGAATGACCTTGCTTTTTTGAAGAGATGCAGAGACACGAGTGTTGTGCCGTATTCTTTGCGGTTGACGTCTCACATAAAAACGAACAAGGCGAGGAATATCTGCGCTAAAGCCAGTAAAGCATTGCTACGGGAAAGGATCCGCCACATCCGCATAAATCTCGATGCTCACAACAGGAATTTGTGTGATCTGCACCTATTTCTGGCCGGAAAACTTTGGATGGAAGACTGGGATAAAGTCGATAGGTTAACCTTTCAGCAAGCATCAAGGACCAGCAATAATATTACTAACTGCCAGATGAGAAAGTACGACAAACTACAACAGAAAGCCACGGACGAAACATTGACGCTGGACAGGCGACGGACAGTGGTCAACCTCTCTAGCCACACCTTGAGCGAAGCAACCACAGCAATTCTGGCCAAGGGGATGAATTTCGCAGTCGCACCTAAGCGAGTTCCAAAAGAAGATATCATAGAATCCGTAGAGGCTTCGGTACGTCATCTGCCACAGGCCGAGGCGGAGAAGATCCGGCAGGAAACGGTCAGAGTTCTGAATAAAGCAAAGCCACCGAAGCAAAACATCAACGCTGAGGAATACCATGCCATCAAGGAACTCAGGGACAACCCCCACTTAGTAGTGGTACAGGCAGATAAGGGCAACGCCACTGTAGTCTTGGACACAACTGATTACAACAAACGAATGGAAGATATTCTCGCAGAACCTATCTACAAGAAACTTCAGGGAGATCCGACGGCCAAGGTAATCAAAACGACGCAGGCACTGCTCAAGCACTCTAGAATCAACTTCGACAAGGCCAGAAGATTCATCCCGCAAGTGACACAGGCACCAAGGATATATGCTGTACCGAAGGTACACAAAACCGACTTCCCCTTAAGGCCCATAAAACAGTATAAATTCGCCGACCTACTACCTAGCGAAAGAACTGACACATAGGCTCCGACACCTAGTGCATCAAACCGAGTCCTACGTTAAGGATTCCACTCACTTCGTGTCTCTCCTAAAGGAAATGCGTGTTACGGACCAAGATCTGATGGTTAGTTTCGACGTTAAATCCCTATTCACGAACGTCCCAGTGTCAGATACTGTGAACATCCTAGAAGAACGCGTGGCACCTGATATATGTGAGCTCGTGCGCCACTGTCTGACGACCACCTATTTCAAGTGGAGAGGTCAATTTTATGAACAAACTGACGGTGTAGCTATGGGCTCAGCCCCATCGCCCATCGCAGCAGAAATCTTCATGGAGGCATTTGAGGAAACAGCCCTCCAGTCAGCACCATTACGTCCAAATTATTGGCTTCGCTATGTCGATGATACTTTCGTCATCTGGCCCCACGGAGAAGAGGAGTTACAGAACTTCCACAAGCACCTTAACCAACAGCATAGGAAAATTCAGTTTACAATGGAAACAGAGAAGAATGGTGTGCTGCCTTTTCTCGACGTGGAAGTTTATCGAAAACCTGATGGTAAACGTGGCCACAAAGTGTACAGGAAACCAACCAGTATGGACAGGTACCTTCACGCCTCCTCCCATCATCACCTCACGCAGAAGAAGTCCGCCCTGCACACGCTAACGAAGAGAGCGTACAGGATTAGCGACGAAGAACATCTGAAGACAGAACTTAAACGCCTCAGGTTCATCTTCAGAACTAATGGCTATGGGAAGCAGATGATAGACAGCACCATGTCGACAAGGGAGAAGACTAATAGGGAAGAGGAGAAGGAGGCACAGAGCATTGCTGTGTTACCGTATGTACAAGGGGTCACCAAACGTATTGGCAAAATTCTACGAAAAGCCAACATCAAATCAATTTTCCGAAGCAGAAACAAAATATCAGATATGTTCGGTTCTACCAAGGATGCAGTTGACAAACTACACACAGCTGGCGTGTATGAAATTGGTTGTGCGTGTGGATTAGTCTACATAGGTGAGACGGGACGTCCGATTAGCACAAGGCTCTCGGAACATGAAAGATATATCCGCCTGAAACAACACACTAAGTCAGCAGTGGCGGAACACCGAGACGAGTGCGGGAAACCAATATTTTTTCAAGAAGCCCGCATCCTGGCGAAACAGCCTCTCACTTTCAAAAGAAAGATTAGAGAGGCGATAGAAATAGCCAAAAGACCCGCCAACATGAATAGAGAGGACGGGTACAAGCTTCCGAGGTCTTGGCTGCCTGCAATAGCAGGGCTACGGAGCAGCGGCAGAGCCGTGGCGGCCCATGCAGACACGCGGAGAGCCGCAGTAGTGGTTGCGAGCACACATAGCAATGGCACGCCGCAGCCGGCTTCTGGACAGCAAGTAAACAGCGTGACGTCACAGCCATCACCTGTTCGCTATTCGTCCGTCTCCTCCAATGGGGTGGATTAATATAAAGACCAATAGAAAACAGCTATTTCAGCCAATGACAGATAATAAAGGAAATACCAATAAAGCATACCTTTCACCCCTCCTCCTCCTCCCTTTACAGCCAATCAAGTAACGGCACGGTTTTCTCATGCAGCTATTTAAGGAACCAAATGTGTTTCATTTAGCAGTTAACGTAAGGCCCTGATGAAGGCTAGCTGCAACGCTGGCTGAAACGTTGGCGCATTTTAAATTATGACGATGCGGTCTGATACCCTGAAGAATTTTATTGAAGATGACAACGGCCGCGGAAGCCTACGCTTACATATGGACCAATATGTTGGTGTGAGTGGTTTTTGATAATAATTCTAGTGATATAAACATGTGTGTGAACCTTAAAATTATCCCGATCATGAAACCAATGTAGGGTCCCATCTTCCCATCCTAAACTTTCAGAAGACCAAGTATCCTGTTTCTGAATAACTACTGATTTGTGACTGCATTAAATGTGCCAGAGTTCAGTGTCAAAGTGCATAAATGTTGTTAGTTAAATTATTTGTTTCACAGGTAGTGAGAAAGGCACACAAATTAACTTATATGAAAGTAATTTTGTACTGATTGTTACTATGAACTATTTTCTGAAGTTAATTGAATTTAATATTTGAATTTCTTGCTTTAAAGTATGAACATATAAATTGTTTCAACTGGGGTTAGAAATTAATATTGGTAAATTGCAATTTGTTTCTGGAATAGTCACAGAATTTGCCTGTAAAGACAGTTTTAGTTTGTGGGTCCCACTATATTCTTTTCTATTATAAGAAGGATAAACGGAATATTGCACTTGCTAAAGAAATCTGACACATTTCCATAATAGTGAGAGTATAAGAAGTGTTTACATAGTGTTACTTAACTTCATTTGTGATGTTTGTATGTTAGTTAAACCAGGGCTCTTGTCATGCCCAGTTTTAGTCTTGTGATGTCTTGAGTAACATCTTAGTGCTGAAGTGGTTAATGATTGAGATAGTAACTATTATTGTTATGAGTGAAACATCATTTAACTTCCTGTGATTACTGATTTGTGTAAATGGTAACTTCTGCTACCCACTAATCAGTTCGTCCAGTATTTGTGTGTATTCACTGCACTGTTCAAAAGGAGTATTTATGAAGGTCACAGTAGCAAACCAGATTCATTTTTCTTTAAACTTAATGGTTCAAATTATAATGCCTAATTAGGCTGACGACCGTTTCTTGTTTCATTCACGTTAACTTCACTACTTTCATTACTTCCAAAATAAAGCCTTTCAAGTTTCTATCAATTGCCATAGATACGAAATTACTGTTCGATACCCTCTACCCATTAGGTAAACACATGGTCAAAACATTTCTAAAATCCTCACAGAGGGTAACACTAAACTGTGACCATGGCATTATACATGGCGCAAACTTGCAGCACGAGTGTTATACTTTTCGCCATGTGACAGGACTTTCGTTAGTTTTACTTATAAGCACAGTTCAGAACAGAAATATTGAACAAAAAACAATAGTAAGACGAGTATTTAATGTCCAGTGGCATGAACTTGTAGTACATCAGACAAAACAGTTAGTTGAAAGCTCTGTAGGTATTTGAAAGATAAAATATAAAATAGTGATAAACAAAAAATGACTATATGTACGGCAGTATGTCAGAACAAGCAGGATGAGAAAGTACAGAGTGCACTAGGTGGCAGTAGTTCGCTAAATGCAAAGACAGATGATGTGACGAGACAGCAACAGGCTAACGTGAAGTATGATACGCACATAGATGAACTTGCCACAAATAAAACAATGCAGGGAAGACGACACAGCCAAAGACAGTGGTTACATTAACGACTCGATGGAAATGTTTAATTCATCGAAAGTCGAAAGTGAAACTAAGGAAACAAGAGGGGGAGAATCCGAAAATGAGGACGCATTAGAGCAGGAAAGCAAAAAACCACTGGATATCACAGAATTGTTAAAAAGGATGTCTGCACAAATTACAGCTCAAGGTCACCAAATTGCAGAACTAGTTGCAGCACATAATAGTAAGATTAACAACCAAATTAAAGCACTTGAGAGAGCACAAAGTTAATAAATTGAAAGGCAAGGCATTAAAATCAATAAACAAATCGAAGAGGTATACTCAAAAGTAGGTGTTGTAAGCAATGCAATCAGGGATTTAAAAAGTGAGATAAATATTATTGATAACAATGTTTCCACTATACAAGGACCCCTTGATGACATTAATGATAGATTTGACACAGAAATAATGAAAATCCAAGACAATGTGGAACCTTTGGTAATAACTAAATTTGACGAAAAAGTTTTCAGTCTCAAAATAAAATTAATAACTAAATGTAACACCGAAATTTCTCAATTGAGACAAACGGTGACTGATTCCGAAAAGGAATTGAGTAAACAAGTAGCAACCTGCGAACAGAAGTGTGAACAAAACGCTTCACAGCTTCAAGGCAATGTGATCGATCTTAAACGGAAGATGAGAGAAAAACCAAATTATGCTACTGAAAGAATCATTTGTAACAAATTGCTGGAGGATGAAGAGCGATTCAAACTGGCTAAAAGACATAATGGATGGCATCCCTTAGACTTTTTGAAAAATTGCGAGGAATTTTCCTGATTATTTGATGGATCAGGAAAGGATTAATGTCGTCATCAGTGCCTTAGCAGGTGACGCGAAAAGATGGGTGTTAAAGCTAGATATGGACCAGATGTCATTTGATGAGTTTAAGCAAAAATTTAATGAGGAATACTGGTTGGAACAAAAGCAGGACTACTTATGGAGAGAATTCATTATGGCAAGACTACCGGTATATGATAATAGAGACAGGAGCTCAATGAAACAATTTTTCGAAATGTGGTACCGAAAATTGGTCCATTTAAGAACTAGGGGAACAGAATCACGGAGGATTCGAAACAGTATGTGGGAATCAACCAGAAAAGCTTTCGTCATTTTTGGAGAGAGTAGAAGAAGAAGATCACTGGAGAGAAAACCGTGATTGTCGTCATAACAGTAACAACCAAAGAAGGGAAAATCACGATCAGAACGTACAAACTGAAAACGAGCGTTACCGAATAAATGTGGTACAAAGAGGTAGAGGCAGAGGCCGCAGTAACGTATCATTTCGCGGTAGCGGATTTGTACCACGAAAATTTCAAAATAGAGATGATACGGATAACTAAGGTCCGTGTGTATGATGGGCCAGATCTGTGCAGACAATTACTGTGGGCCCAAACTGAAGAAACGTTACAGGGTAAAGCAAGATGAATGTAAGACATGAGCTAACGGTAGAAACGCGTCATGGGGCGGTGTATGCAGAATGACAGGTGCTGACGTATATGAGTCATGCACAAGCGACAAAGCGACAGGCAGTAGCATGCGAACTAAAACAAAAAAACAGGCCACAGCATGCACTGAACTTCATGGAACGATCAGCTGGCCGCTGTGAGACTGAAATAGCTGCAGTAAGAAGAGGTGACATGGTGAAAGAAGTAAGTGGACCTGTTTTGGTGAAGAATATCACCAAAACGAATGGAGAATCGGGCAGGTTAATCAATAAAAGTAAAAAGAAGGCCAAGTTGTGCCAAAGGGAGTCGTCAGGGATCGAAAAAGAGCATTATGATTTAATTAACAGTAGAAAGCAGTATGAGAGGGGAAATTTTGAAGAAAGTTGTATGGCCGGAAAGGTACTAAATGGAGGAAACGTCAGAATAAGGACATTGTCCATAAATGAAACTGAGGTGGAAATAGGAAGCACCACATAAGGTGCATTTGCAGCAAATTTAGAAGAAAAGATTAGTGAGAGGAAGGAAGGCAAAGCACACGAGTTGCCGATCTTAAGGGAAATTGGGTAAGAAGATAGGAAAATGGCCAGTATAAGTAGGAATCGGGTGGAGGATGAAATCCTCAACAGTGTGGATACGATCCTGGCTGACGAAAATCTCGCACAAACAATTGTTAGCAATATTGATGAAGATGTCGATCCCGACAATTACATGCAAACCACTGTAGTTCATGATAATTATACTAAGTTTGAAGTGAAAATTGACGCCATCTGAAGTGATGTTGAAGAAATGACCGCGACCGAAAATCAAGTGCAAAATTTAGAAAATGATCAGAAAATCGAAAATAACGAAAGATCGAATGATGAACTGGCTCATTGTCTTAGGGTAGCTTTCATGCTTGAATCAGATAGTAAAGGTGAAATGAGTAACAGTTCAGATGAAGAGGACAGAGAAATAGAAGAGAGAGAAAAAACTTTACAGAAAATAGATATGAAAGGCCTAATTAAATTTTTTCTAAGTAAAATCAGGCGGTAGAGACTGAACCAAAAACGAAAGAGCCTCCAGATGATACGATGCTGGGGCAAGATTTGATTACAGTAGTGAAATATTTTGAACCTTCAAAACCAAAAGAGCCTCCTGATGATATGATAGCGGGGCAAAAGTTAATGAGAGTTGTAAAGGAAATATAGATCAAAAAACCGAAAAATCCCCCAGATATATATGATTTGCCACTTAATAACATTTTGTGGAGTGATCTAATGGTCGAACAGGATTTGTTATGGGAGGAATAGGAAAATACAGAAAGTAGAACAATTAAACAAACCATCACCTCAGTCAAAATTTACGATAATAAATTGCAGGTACTTTTGGATGCAGGTTCCCAAATTAGTGCTATTTCACAATCCTTCTCTGAACACATTTAAGATAAACCTGAATTGGTTATGATGTCGGTGAATGGAGTGAAAATCATAACAGCAACTGGCAAGTCCAGTAAGCCCATTCAAAAACAAGTTTTTGTAGATTTTGAAATTAATAAACAGAAATTTGAACAAGCTTTCTTGTTCATACCTGAATTGAGTGCTGAAAGAGTATTCATTGACTGTGCTGACCATGGAGGTAAAAATAGGAGTTGTCATGACGTCACAAACTTGAAGCCGATCCAAGTGAAGATCCGCCATGTTAGCTACCCCAAAACATTCACATCTGGTGGTTTGATTCCGTGTAGTCGTGAAGTGTTTTGATAAAAAATGCCGGCTTCCATCGCTTATGGGTGTACTAATCATTTTGATTGTAGTCTAAAGTTTAAACAAATCACATTTCTTTCGTAAGTGGACTTATTTAAGCGCTATTTTCTTATATATACTTGAAATTCTGATGCACTGTAATGTTTTACAGTATGGTTTTATTTCTGTGATTTGACGTTAGATTTCCTATCAGTCCAATTCGAAGAGCTCTCTGGAGGTGAGCAACACACTTGGTTTTCCTTGTTTGGTTATTCACAAGTAACTGAAACGTCCTGGCAAGAAATATCCTGGAAATGGGGACTAATGTTTTAAAATGCAATAATTTAGTATAAAAGTAAGGTAACTACGTGCAGTTAATTAAATCTTCAGTAAAATGTGTGGAACACCTGTTACAGTGGCTAAATTATAAGTACTTAAAGGGTTACATATTTGTTAAACCAAAGTTCCGTATCTAAGTAAAGGCTATTGAGATCATTACATTAATCACTGTGTTGTCGTGTTACCCTGTAAATTGCTGTTATTTGCCACACTAAATGTCACTTGGTAGGTACAATTTAAAAACAAAGCAGATGTGTAAACTACAGTGGGTCTGACAATCTTAAATTCACTTCTTTTCCTTCGTAATTTAAAGAATCTTTCACTTTGTTGACGTGACAGCTGGCTTGTTTATATCATCCCTGCATACATCTATGGGACACCAAAGGAAATCAGGTAAGTTTCTTGCAAACTTGAACATTTAAAATTTACATTTGACTTGAAAATGCAACGAATACAAATCAGTGCCTCTAACCTATCAATCATTGCTTTTGGAGTTCTGGCTTTATCAGTTATCGACACAAACACAATGGAAGTGAATAGAAATGGATTACGAAAGCACGATTTTCATAGCACATACTTCTGTTCTCGATTATTCGAAGTGTATAAACAAAAAGGCATTACAGTACTGAGGCCAGAAGCGTCATATTTTTGTGTCGTATTACTGCATCCAATACGCATTTAAGACCAGAAAAACGTTTGAAGTTGCGTTCCTTATGCTGTGTTTTTCACTAAAACAGTGTAGCATTTACTACATAAAACAAACATCGCGTGCACGCGACAGGAATAACGAACAAGAAGCAATTTTTAACACTTGTCTGCTAATGTTTTGGGGGTTCCAAGATGGCGGCAGGCCCCGCCCACTGGCTTCAAAACAACGGAGGATGCCAAGTTCACCGGACTTGGATACGATGTGACGTCATTATGACGTATACACGCTACATCGAAAACGATAGAAACCGTATATCGACTATTCGACTTTTGTGAACTTTCGAGAGGTTGTGACAGGATAGCGCTGTGCTCTGCGCCATTCATTTAAATGTGTTTGTGTCCTGTGCGTCGTTTTTCGTTTGCTCGTCTCTAATTATGTGTTCAGCATTCGAGAGACTAATGAGAGAAAAGCTGAAAGAGTTCAGCATCGATGACGACGGGCAATTGCGTGGTTATTGTGAATCTCAAGCAGAAATTGATGTACTTCTGATCCAGCTGAAGTGCGTCGGTTGTTGTTGTTGTTGGTGGTTGTTGGGATGTTTAAGGGAGACTAAACAGCTAAGGTCATCAGTCCCGTGTCGGTTATTCGTAATCGGTGAGAAGAAGCACTCAGCAGTCAAAATCTGCAGATGCGTCAAGACACTAACCTTTGGTTAAGATTACATTGAGAAATCCCCTTCCCCTCGTATTTCATCTCTGGTCGACGATTTTTCTTCAACAATACCTCATATTTTTCTTTTTAAGTTCGAAATTCAATCATTCTACACACCAGTCATTACTGGACACTAAGGTACCTGTCTCTGCGGTCCGAGTGTAAAATTACTTGGAATTATGGTTGATAAAAGACTATCTTGGGATGGAGATATAAATTACTTAGCTAACAAACTTGCACGAGTTCTCTTTCAGCTATATAAATTAAGAAAAAAAGGCAGCAAGAGTATGCTGCTACAATCTAATATGTACTGACAAGACCAATTGTATGAAACCATACTAAAATATTGATAATAAATAAATATTATTTTCGGCATAAGCATTCAATACAACACTCACACACTCTAATCTGGCCGGGACATAAGAAGACTTCACTTTTTTACGAAATGTGTTGTCCGTGGTGTTTTCAAGGCCACGGTCAGGAATATTTCTATTAATATCCAGCTCTTTTACCTTTATTTTGGCGAAATACATATACGCCGCCACACTGAGCTGTTATCTGAATCGCACATGTAGAAACAAACCACTAGCTGACGACAGTTTAGAATCTCGAACATTCGTAAAAGTCGATAGGTGTGTTAATCGACTAAAGCGTATATACGTCATAAAGACGTCACATCATATCCAGGTTGGGTGAACTTAGCATCCTCCCAAAACAACGTACAGCGGAAGTCTGTAGCGCCATCTTCCCTTATTCTACCTCCATGGTGGTAACGGAATCGTCAAAATTAATAGTAAATCGGGCATTTTGGAATTTAAGATTGTGGAAAACGAAACTTTACTGGACTGAAATTTTGAGTCACTGGTATTATAATTAGACCCGGGAAATGATGGTCTTTATGAAATTTACCATGTGAGGAACTTGATGATTGAATATACAAAAACAGAAACTTTTAAAGAGATAGTTGACGAAATACAAGAACTTTCATCGGAAGAAAAAGCCGATCTGTTTAGCATTTTAACTATTAATCAGGAAGTATTCTCAGATAAACTAGGAATGGTAAAGAACTTTGAATGCCGTATTGATGCAATAGAACACGAACCATATTTCGTGAGATCTTACCCGGTAGCACTGGCTCCGAGAGAAGAAATGCAGGCCGTAATAGATAAACTGATCGAATGGGGGGGTTATAGAAAGGAGTAATAGTGAATACAATAGCCCACTATTTATTGTGAATACGAAAGATGGAGGCGTGCGAGTTGTAATCGATGGACGAAATGTGAATAAAGTTGTTAAAAGAGAAGTAGATCATACGGAAAACTTAGATGATCTGTTACAAAGTTCCGCAATGTGAGATATTTGACTACCTTTACCTCATGGTGGGATATTGGCAAGTCCCACTACATAAAGAATTCCGAAAATATACCACATTTTTATTTGCAGGAAAATGTTACCAGTATAAAGTTGTTCCGTTCGGCCTCAATACTTCTGTTTCTGTTTTCATTAGAGCTTTAGATTCTGTACTAGGAAGAGAACATAATGCTAGACTGAGGGCCTATGTGGATGACTTATTGACTGCCAGCGAAGATTGGAGGGTACCGGTACATCGCAAGTTGTTGAACAAAACCCTTTCTGCTCTTCAAGCAGGAGGAATAACATTAAAATTGAAAAAGTGCAATTTAGTGACACTAGAGATAAAGTTTTTGGAACATATTATGACTACTTCTGGGATTGGAAAGGACCCATGAAGTTAGACACTATCGAAAAATGCCTGCCACATAAGAACCGAAAGCAGTTGAAAGTGCTTCTTGGCCTTTGTGGATTTTATCGCAAATTTGAGCATGGACAAGCGTTTAACAGCCTGCATTTAAATTGATTGTTAAAGGAAAATAGTGCATTCATTTGGACGCAAGAATGCCTAAAGGATTTCAAGGAACTGAAGAATGAATTAATAAGGAAAAATGTTTTCAATCACCTGGTTTTGAATGGACCATCCCATACGAGTACTGACAGCAGTGCATGTGGGATTGGTATAGAGATTTTCCAAGAGAACAAACAATCAATGGAACTGAAACGCAGAACGATAGCTTTCGCTAGTTGAACCTTAACTAAATATGAAAGGAATTATACCATCTCAGAGAAGGAAGTTCTAGCTATTATATGGGGTCTGAAAAAATTTCGAAATTATTTATGGGGGCACAAAACCATTATGCATACAGATCATAAAGCATTGACCTTTTTAAAAAACTGTCGCCTATTTACCGGCAGATTGAGCCATTAGGCACTGTACCTACAACAATCTGACTATGAAGTTTTCTATGTAAATGGAAGTGACAATTATGTAGCACATGCTTTATCCAGATTACCGGAAGGCATGGAACGTGTACCAGAGGAAATTAGTGAAGATAGTACTTTTCATATGAGACATATCAAAGAGGTTCAGGGTAAAAAGGAAACTGAACAAATTTGCAAAAAATATGCGGTGGGCCTACTATCAAAACGAAGATGAAGTCTGTAAATCTGTTAAAATAAATTTCAGCAACCCTAAGTATCCTCAAATCTGTAACTTTTATAAGATCTTTAAAGGAAAGATGTAAATAGAGAGGAGTGGAAACTATGCTGGACATCTCAATTTGAAACCAAGGTTATAGTTTATTACCACCTCACTTTAGGACACTGTGGTCCGAAAAAGTGCATTGGAAAACTCTCTGATGAAATAGTAATCAATGTCAGTGCTACAAAGAAGATAAAAGATAGAATCAAATCATGTGATATTTGTCAAAAGGCAGAAGTTACCATCCGAACCAATCAAGGCTGTATGCAGAACAACATCACAGAAAACACGTTTGACTTATTGTCAGAGGATTTGTACAGGCCTCTCCCAAAAACTTCTGGAAATTTTACATACATTTTAGTAATATTGGAAGTATTTTCTAAATTTATCAAATTATTTCCCATCAAAAAGGCTACTGCAAAATCAGATTTTAATAGAATGACCAACTATTTTAATACGATCAGAAAACTGAAGATAGTATTATCCAATAATGGGCCTCAGTTTATCTAAAAAATATGGAAGGGAGGAATGGAACAAAATGGCATCCAAATAAAATACATTTTGGCCTACCATCCAGCAAGTAATTCTGTAGTATGGCATATCTATAATTAGATAGGTTGTGTCGAACTTACTGCCACCACAATCATAAGGCATGGAGTAGGTTTGTTACAGATTTCGAAAACGTAATGAATACCTTCCATCATGAAACTACAGGATTTAAACATGAAGAAATCCTTCTTAATTGTAAGAGAAAGAGTGTAATAGAAGAAACCTTACAATTTCCACCCAATGTTGAACTAGATCTGAAAGAGAAAAAAGATTTGGTCAGAAAATGAAGGAAAGAAAAAGTGGAAGCCAGTTCCAAAAGGCACGATAAGGGCCTCAAAGTGGTTAAGTTCAAAATTAGTGATTTTGTTCTAGTAAAAAACTCACAAAAAATCCAGTGAGATAAATCAAGAAATTTTTAAATTCAGATATAGTTATAATGGTCTTTTGTGCAAGGAACTCTGCACGTTAATGCATATTATCTTGTATATCAAAAATCGAGGAAGCCATTGGGTGTTCGCAGTGTGGTTGATTTAAAATTTTATGTCCACAGAAATGAATAATAAGGGACAACAGTGAAAAAATTGTCTATGTCCTTTAATACACAGGGTGGTCCATTGATAGTGACCAGGCCAAACATCTCACAAAATAAGCATCAAACGAAAAAACTACAAAGAACAAAACTCATCTAGCTTGAAGGGGGAAACCAGATGGCGCTATGGTTGGCCTGCTAGATGGCGCCGCCATAGGTCAAACGGATATCAACTGCGTTTTTTAAAATAGGAACCCCCATTTTTTACTACATATTCGTGTAGTATGTAAAAAAATATGAATGTTTTAGTTGGACCACTTTTTTCGCTTTGTGATAGATGACGCTGTAATAGTCACAAACGTATAAGTACATGGTATCACGTAACAATCCTCCAGTGCAGACGGTATTTGCTTTGTGATACATTACCCATGTTAAAATGGACCATTTTCTAATTGCGGGAAAGGTCGATATCGTGTTGATGTATGGCTGTTGTGATCAAAATGCCCAAAGGGCGTATGCTATGTATGCTGCTCGGTATCCTGGATGACATCATCCAAGTGTCCAGACCGTTCGCCGGATAGTTACATTATGTAAGGAAACAGGAAGTGTTCAGCCACATGAGAAACGTCAACCATGACCTGCAACAAATTATGATGCCCAAGTAGGTGTTTTAGCTGCTGTCATGGCTAATCTGCACATCACTAGCAGACAAATTGCGCGAGAATCGGGAATATCAAAAACGTCAGTGTTGAGACTGCTACATCAACATCGATTGCACCCGTACCATATTTCTACACACCAGGAATTGCATGGAGATGACTTCGAACGTCGCGTACAGTTCTGCCACTAGGCACAAGAGAAATTACGAGATGATGACAGATTTTTTGCACACGTTCTATTTAGTGACGAAGCGCCATCCACCAACGTCGGTAATGTAAACCAGGATAACATGCACTATTGGGCAATGGAAATTCCACAATGGCTGCGACAAGTGGAACATCAGCGACCTTGGCGGGTTAATGTATGGTGTGGCATTATGGGAGGAAGGATAATTGGCCTCCATTTTAGCAATGGCAATCTAAATGGTGCAATGTATTCTTATTTCCTACGTAATGTTCTACCGGTGTTACTACAAGATGTTTCACTGCATGATAGAATGGCGATGTACTTCCAACATGATGGATGTCTGGCATTTGCTCGCGTGCAGTTGAAACGGTATTGAATAGCATATTTCATGACAGGTGGATTGACCATCTAAGCACCATATCATGGCCCGCACGTTCACTGGATCTGACGTCACCGGATTTCTATCTGTGGGGAAAGTTGAAGGATATTTGTTATCATGATCCACCGACAATGCCTAACAACATGCGTCAGTGCACTGTCAATGCATGTGCGAATACTACAGAAGGCGGACTACTTGCTGTTGAGAGGAATGTCGCTACACGTATTGCCAAATGCATTGAAGTTGACGGACATCATTTTAAGCATTTATTGCATTAATGTGGTATTTACAGGTAATCACATTGTAACAGCATGCGTTCTCAGAAACAATAAGTTCACAAAGGTACACATATCACATTGGGACAACCGAAAAAAAATGTTCAAATGTACCTAAGTTCTGTATTTTAATTTAAGGAAAACTACCTGTTACCAACTGTTTCTCTAAACTTGTATGTTTGTGACTATTAAAGCGCCGTCTATCACAAAGCGAAAAAACTGGTCCAACTAAAACATTCATATTTCTTTACGTACTACACGAATATGTAATAAAAAATGGGGGTCCCTATTTAAGAAAACGCAATTGATATCCATTTGACCTATGGCAGTGCCATCTAGCGGGCCAACCAGAGCTCCATCTGGTTACCCTCTTCAAGCTAGACAAGTTTTGTTCTTTGTACTTTTTTCGTTTGACGTTTATTTTGTGAGATATTTCGCCCAGTCACGATCAATGGACCACCCTGTATATGTTCTTATTAATGATGTTGTGTCACCAAATGACGTCATGTTGAAAAGAACTTTTCTGTTATCAGATTTCTAATGCCTGTTCTGTAAGTTTCAGATTCTATATAACATAAGATGATATTTTGTACAATATATGTAAACTCCTGGCAATGACTTGTGTAAGGACTGCGATAATGAGATATTGCACTATGACCAAATGAACTGCTAAATGTGTTATTGGGCAGACAACCAATGATGATGACAAAAACAAAGGATTGCCATAAATACAAAGTGGGCAGCGTGAATGGACTTGCCAAACATGGGGCAAGAAAGTGTGTGTGAATATGGTAAAATATTAATTAAGTAATATAATAATAATAATAATAATAATAATAATAAAGAGTTTATTGTCTTTAGGCCATTACAGCAATTGACAACGTCAGATGAAGCTACAATTTATAATACAGTGTGATAAGGTATTGACTACTGAAATATTTTAGCTTATATTACAATAAATGTACAGTGGGTCATCTGTTGGATTACTGCATTTTACAGTTGAAGAATTCATTGATATCATAGAACGGGTGGGCAATAAACCATTCATGCAGTCTTTCTTTGAATGTATGTTCAGGAAGATCCTGTATGGCATGTGGCAGCTTATTAAATAGCTTGTGCCCTGTGACTTCATAGCTATTTATTGATTTTGATAGTCTGTGGTAAGGCGTGTATATGTGTTTGATGCTTCTTGTGTTGTAACAATGTACATTTTCTCTACGTTTCACATCTTGTAGGTTCTTCTTCGTAAAGATTAAGACATTGTATATATAGAGGTTTATTACAGTCATAATTTTTTTGTTTAGTAAATAAGGGTTTGCAGTGAGCCTTATGTGAAGAATGTGTAATTATCCTAATGGCTTTCTTCTGCAATAATAGGATGTCATGTATATGACTACAGTTACCCCACAAGATAATGCCATAGGATATTATACTCTGGAAAAATGCAAAATAAGATGATCTGATGTATGTTTCAGGTACACAATTTCTGAGTTGTCTTAATAAATAAATTACTCTAGATAGTTTACTACTAATATAGTTTACATGTTGGCCCCAGGATAACTTTTCGTCTAAATAAACTCCCAGGAATTTAACAGAACTAGGGTCATCAGATAGTGGCTTGTCTCTTAGAGTGAAGATTATCTGCTGAGTTTTATTTTCATTTAGCAGGAAACTATTTGCTCTGAACCAATATGCTGCATGAGTGAGTGTATTTTCAGCACAGGTTTTAAGATCATTAAGACTGTTACTGCTATGGAGAAAAGTCGTATCATCTGCATACAATACAGTGGTGGATCTAATAAACGAGGGGAGGTCATTGATCATTATCAGAAACAGGAAGGGCCCCAGTACAGATCCCTGAGGCACACCTACTTTAACATTTTCTATGTTTGACATTTCCTTACCAACACAAACTACCTGTTTACGGTTGTTGAGATAAGCTTTTAATAGTCTGAGACTGTTTTCTTTGATGCCGTAGAATTCTAGTTTCTCTAGTAGTGGCATGTGCTCAACACAGTCGAAGGCCTTGCTTAGGTCACAGAATGAGACCTGAGCAAAGCCTTTGTTCTCAAAAACTTTGAGGATGTAACTGACTACCGTGTTGATTGCATCAATGGTCGACAGATTCTTCCTAAACCCGTATTGTGTAGCATTAATTATTCCTAGATTCTCAAAGTGAGATGATAATTGTTGGTACATGATGCATTCTATTACCTTGGAGAATGTGGGTACTATTGAAATAGGCCTGTAGCTAGATGGAGAGTCTTTATCTCCCTTTTTGTATACTGGGACAATCCTAGACAGTTTTAACTCATCAGGAAAATATCCCTCAAGTAAGCACTTGTTTATGCAATGGGTTAAGGGGTAGAGAATGCAGTCACACACTTTTTTTAGCAGGTTGGATGATATGCCATATATATCTAAGCTATCAGATGATTTCAGTTGTTTTATGACCCCTTGTACATATCTAGGCGATACTTCGGAGAAGGTTACCATGCTTGTATTTAGTGACTGTCTACCCCAATTTTGGGACAGTAACTCTGATGGACTAATGTCTGGTTTGATAATTGTGTCTCCTATTTCTCTCACTGAATTAATAAAAAACTCATTGAGTGTTTGTGGTGGGATATTAATTTTGTCTTTTTTAGTATCTCTGGCAGCACTGTTAATTACTTTCCAAGCAGTTTTGCATTTATTGGTGGAATTATGTATGCTGTTGGCATTGTAGGTTTTTTTGGCTTGCAGGATGGCTTTTTTGTATTCATTCCTGCATTCCACATAGGCTGATTTGGCACAGTCAGACTTCATACTATTGTATATGTTGTACAGTAACAAAACTTGTTTCTTTAGGTCTGTTAGCTGTTTAGTGTACCATATATTTTGTCTGTTTTGAGATCTGGATTTGTGGCTGCTGTCCATTATTTTGATTTTCTTTATGGGAATACTATGGTTAAATAGGGTCAAGAATGCATTAAAAAATCTATCAAATATTATTTTGGCTGGCAGATCATTACTTGATGTGTAATGTCCATCGACACTACAATGGCCAAACCAGTCTCTGTCAGCAAGGGAATTACGAAATGTTTTAATTTTATCCTCAGTTATGGGTCTGGTAATCACAACTGTTGGGACAGGTCTGTTTGCATTGCTCCTATTGAGGGGAATTTTACTTGCATAATTTAGAGATACGGAGTCATGGTCAGAGAATGGGAACACTACAACTTCGCATGTGTTTTCAGTGGTCTTGAAGTTTACAAAGATTTTATCTAAACATGCTTTGTTTCTTGTGGGCCTGTTATTAACATGATGTAAATTGTATTGTCTTAGCAAGTTTTCCAGATCTGCAACACTACCCTTACATTTAGTAACATCAAAATCAGCATTCAAATCACCTCCTATTGCAATATCATAATGTAGCCATTTAATATTACTTAATTCACTCAATAGCATGTCCATTTTTTCTAAAAATATGTTAATGCTTCCCTTTGGTGATCTGTACATGGATACTACTATTAGCTTATGACTATTAATGATTATACCCGTAACTTCAAAGTGCTGTTCATCACACAAGGAATTTAGGTCTAGTTTGGTTATTGTACAATTGAGTGACTGGTTGGAATAAATTGCCACACCACCTCTAATGTGCTTTTTCCTACAGTAGCTATTTACTATACTAAAATTGTCAAATTTGGCAACTGCAAGTTCATTCTCATTAGCCCAGTGTTCACTCAGACAAAAAATATCAAACTGGTTATCAAGTCCAAACTCATTTATGATAAGTTCTTTATCTTTCAGTCTTTGAACGTTAAGGTAACATATTTTAAGATCCATGCTCTTATTGCTAACACACTGAACACTATGGTGATTGGTTTTCAAACGTTTTTCAGGGCTTATCTTTTGGATTTCTGCCTCTTGTTGCCTTTTACTAAAAAATTGTTCACTTGGAGTGGTAGCACATCCACTGTTGTATACCTACTCTTCCCTCCTTGTGATGATATTGTAGATGAAGCTGCTACTAGAGGAATTGATGTAACTGCTGTTATGGTGTCTGGAGGCACTGTTGTGGCATCTGGTGACTGAGGAGATAAGGTGGTTGCTTCTTCTTCTGCTGCTGTTGAATCTTGCTGGTGAAGTGTGATAGGTACTGCTGCTGCTGTAGGCATTGTTGTGGCAACTGGTGACAGTGGAGATTTGGATGTTGCTTCATCTTCTGCTGCTGTTGAATCCTGTTGATGAAGTGTGGTAGGTATTGCTGCTGCAGCATTTGTTATGTGTGTAGGTACAATTGCTGCTTCCACCTCTACTTCTACTGCTGCAATAGAAGTAACCATTTCTTCAGGCTCTGCTTGCGTCAAGCAAGGAACTGGAAGAGCAGCAATTACTTCTTGGTTGTCAGATGCTTTCAGTATCATGCTGATGTTTTGGCACAGAATCTTCTTGCCTCTGTTATTAAGGTGCATGCCATGTCTCGTGTAACAGTCTCTTTGCAAGGAGTCCATACTTACAAAATATGCATTTTGGTAGGCCCTGCAAATCTTTGAGTATTGCCTGTTTGCTTTTATGATTTCCACGTTCACACATGACCATTCAGAAAGGTCATGCCTATGTGGAATTCCGACTACAAAAACTGATTTCTCTCCTGTTGAATTTAGTATTGCTTTAAGGTTTCGTGTTGCACTGTGGAGGTCGTTTTTATATACATTATTGGCTCCTGCTATGACGACAATATGACGATCATTTTCAGTTTCTATGTTTCTAACGAGTTCTTGGATGGGTGCACCTGGTTTGACAATACTAGTTGCTTGTATACAATGACTGTAACGTAGTATTTTTGCGATCTCACGTCCATGGCTATCACAGAATATTTTCACTTTGAGTTTGTCTTCACGTTTATTGCGGAAGTTTCTGCTCATGTGCTTGTCACTATATAGATTCGGCGTGTTGTTGTCGTCACAGTTTTCCGTGGATTCCACATTTATATCTGAATCTAGTGCATGGAAACGGTTTTTTGTTACCACAGTAATTCCACAGTCACTGAGTTTCACACGACCAACCCTTTTTGGCCTAGTAAACATATGTTGCCTTGTTGTTTCTGCCTTTAGGCCTATATCCACTTCAGAGCACTCGTTTATTGTAGGTAGGACACTGAAACTGCTTTTATTGCCGCGGTTCGTTCCATTCGCTGTATTTATCACCTTTTCGCTTCTTTCTTCCGTGATCATGCTAGTCCTGTGCTCCCAGTTCCGTGTTTTACTTGCTTTGGCGATCGGGATATTACGCGCCTTTTTCAGTTCGGCATTTTCATTTTCTAAATGCGCAATGTCCCGCCTTAGTACATCTAAGGACTGCCATACATCAGGGGTAGGCAGTGTTCAATATTGAAATTCCTTTGGATGTTTTCTGTGTAATTTTGTGCCTGAAATGAACTGCCATGAAGTTCAAAGTGGGCAGTCAAATGCTTTGTGTAGGATAAAATTTAAGTGTTTGCAAACATGGTCTGCCAAATGCTATTGCAGGCAGCAAAATACTTGATTACTGTCTTAATTAATGTTGTGTGTGTTTTACTATGATTTTTCTGAAATGAACTGTCTGTGTCAAGTAAGGGCAGTGAGAAAAAAATGTTAGATTTAATTTAAATGTATTTATATGTCTGTGTAAATGTTCTGGAATGGACAGCGAATATTAGAAATAGCATTGAAAATTTTCTTGATAAATAATTTCAAAACTATATTATAGGACGTATGAAGTGTACAGTGTGAAATGTCTTCTGCCATTGTTATGTATATACTTGTATATGTATACCTACAATGTATCTTGAACTCTGTGCAATCTTCTTAGGAATACAGGAAATCTTGATTAACTTATTGTTTCACAAAATGAGAATGAATTGTAATGGGCCTATTGGATTGAATATTGATGTTTATGCCTTGTTTGGATAATGATGAATATAAAATTTAGTGTGCTTTAGTGTATTTTGTGACATGTTTTTTTTAACCAACTCTAATTGGGTTGATTTTTTTTTGTCTGCTCAGCACCACATAGGTGTTATTGATGTTTTGTTGATGTACTCCTGTTGGGAAACCACAGTGAAACCTGGAGCACGTGAAACACAAATATCGACTGTAAGCAGTTTATACAGTGTAATTATGTGTATGTGACTATTAATTGGTTGTTCTTTACTAGTTAAGATCTTTAAATTGTCAGAGGGAAGTTGAAGTTTGTAATGCACTTATTGTAAAAAACTTAATAATGTTTAAAAGTAATGAAACTTTATAAAATATGAATGTTAAGAAAGAGAAATGTGTATGTAAAAACTGGTTCATGCTTAGGGATCTGGTATTGTATAGTAAAGTGGGGAAGGGAACCCCTTCCACTACAGAAAGTGGTCTGGTGTGAGCTAAAAGGTGGATTTAGCGGTTGATCTGGGCGGCTACTGGGTGAATGCGTTATGTAGTCAGTGGCTAGCTACGGTACAGTTAACATTGAGGGTGCCAAGTGAGGCATTTGAAAGCCAATTTATATTGAAATTGCCTTGGATGTGGTTTAGGCTGTGATATGGTGCTCTTGTTATGGAATGGCTCTAAAATGAGGACAATATTTCACCAACAAGAATTTGTAAAGAGCATTCAACAGCAAGAGTGTGACACCAGATTGCCACCACATGCTTGCCACCACTATTGTGCCACTGCTCTGCCAGCTTCAGGAACTCAGATATGTACCATAGTATGGACCAGTATGTTTGTGTGAGTGGTTTTCGATAATAATTCCATTGATACAAACATGTGTGTGAACCTTAAAATTATCCTGATCATGAAACCAATGTAGGGTCCCATCCTAAATGTTCAGAAGACCGAGTACCCTGTTTTTGAATAACTGTTGATTTGTGACCGCGTTAAATGTGCCAAAGTTCAGTGTCAAAGTGTATAAATGTTGCTAGTTAAATTACATGTTTCACAGGTAGTGAGAAAGGCACACAAATTGAACTTATACAAAGCAATTTTGTTTGATTATTACTATGAACTATTTTCTGAAGTTAATTGAACTTAATATTTGAATTATTTGCTTTAAAGTATGAACATATAAATTGTTTCAAGTGGGGTTGGAAATCAATATTGGCAAATTGAAATTTGTTTCTAGAATAGTCACAGAATTTACCTGTAAAGACACGTTTAGTTTATGGATCCCAACGATTTCCTTTTCTATTATAAGAAAGATAAACGGAATATTGCACTTGCTAAAGAAATCTGATACATTTCCATAATAGTGAGAGTATAAGAAGCGTTTATGTAGTGTTACTTAGCTTCATTTGTGATGTTTGTATGTTAATTAAAGCAGGGCTCTTGCCATTCCCAATTTTAGCCTTGTGATGTCTTGAGTTACATCTTAGTGCTGAAGTGGTTAATGATTGGGATAGTAACTATTATTGCTATGAGTGAAACATCATTTAACTTCCTGTGATTACTGATTTGTGTAAATGGTAACTACTGCTACCCACTAATCAGTTCATCCAGTATTTGTCTACATCTACATCTACCTGACCACCCAACAGTGTGTGGCAGAGGGCACTTTACGTGCCACTGTCATTACCTCCCTTTTCTGTTCCAGTCGCGTATGGCTCTTGGGAAGAACGACTGTCTGAAAGCCTCCGTGCGCGCACGAATCTCTCTAATTTTACATTTGTGATCTCCTCGGGAGGTATAAGTAGGGGGAAGCAATATATTCGATACCTCATCCATAAACGCACCCTCTCGAAACGCGGCGAACAAGCTACACCGCGTTGCAGAGCACCTCTCTTGCAGAGTCTGCCACTTGAGTTTGCTAAACATCTCTGTAACCATTTTCTAAGGACTCTCCCAATGAATCTCAACCTGGTACCCGCCTTACCAACAATTACTTTTATATGATCATTCCACTTCAAATCGTTCCACACGCATACTCCCAGAAATTTTACAGAAGTAACTGCTACCAGTGTTTGTTCCGCTATCATATAATCATACAATAAAGGATCCTTCTTTCTATGTATTCGCAATACATTACATTTGTCTATGTTAAGGGTCAGTTGCCACTCCCTGCACCAAGTGCCTATCTGCTGCAGATCTTCCTGCATTTCGCTACAATTTTCTAATGCTGCAACTTCTCTCTATATTACAGCATCATCCGCAAAAAGCTGCATGGAACTTCCAACACTGTCTACTAGGTCATTTATATATATTGTGAAAAGCAATGGTCCCATAACACTCCCCTGTGGCGTGCCAGAGGTTACTTTAACGTCTGTAGACGTCTCTCCATTTATAACAACATGCTATGTTCTGTTTGCTAAAAACTCTTCAACCCAGCCACACAGCTGGTCTGATATTCCGTAGGCTCTTACTTTGTTTATCAGGCGACAGTGCGGAACTGTATCGAACGCCTTCCGGAAGTCAAGGAAAATAGCATCCACTTGAGAGCCTGTATCTAATATTTTCTGGGTCTCATGAACAAATAAAGCGAGTTCGGTCTCACACGATCGCTGTTTCCGGAATCCATGTTGATTCCTACAGAGTAGATTCTGGGTTTCCAAAAACGACATGATAAGTGAGCAAAAAACATGTTCTAAAATTCTACAACAGATCGACGTCTATAGTTTTGCACATCTGCTCGACGACCATTCTTGAAGACAGGGACTACCTGTGCTCTTTTCCAATCATTTGGAACCTTCCGTTCCTCAAGAGACTTGCGGTACACGGCTGTTAGAAGGGGGGCAAGTTCTTTCGTGTACTCTGTGTAGAATCGAATTGGTATCCGGTCAGGTCCAGTGGACTTACCTCTGTTGAGTGATTCAAGTTGCTTTTCTATTCCTTGGACACTTATTTCGATGTCAGCCATTTTTTCGTTTGTGCGAGGATTTAGAAAAGGAACTGCAGTGCAGTCTTCCTCAGTGAAACAGCTTTGGAAAAAGGTGTTTAGTATTTCAGCTTTAAGTGTGTAATCCTCTGTTTCAATGCCATCATCATCCCGGAGTGTCTGGATATGTCTGTTTCGAGCAACTTACTGATTTAACGTAAGACCAGAACTTCCTAGGATTTTCTGTCAAGTCGGTACATGATTTTACTTTCGAATTCACTGAACGCTTCATGCATAGCCCTCCTTATGCTAAATTTGACATCGCTTAGCTTCTGTTTGTCTGAGAGGTTTTGGCTGCGTTTAAACTTGGAGTGAAGCTCTCTTTGCTTTCGCAGTAGTTTCCTAACTTTGTTGTTGAACCACTGTGGGTTTTTCCCGTCCCTCACAGTTTTACTCGGCACGTACCTGTCTAAAACGCATTTTACGATTGCCTTAAACTTTTTCCATAAACACTCAACATTGTCAGTGTCGGAACAGAAATTTTCGTTTTGATCTGTTAGGTAGTCTGAAATCTGCCTTCTATTACTCTTGCTAAACAGATAAACCTTACTCCCTTTTTTTATATTCCTATTAACTTCCATATTCAGGGATGCTGCAACGGCCTTATGATCACTGATTCCCTATTCTGCACTTACAGAGTCGAAAAGTTCAGGTCTAATTGTTATCAGTAAGTCCAAGATGTTATCTCCACAAGTCGGTTCTCTGTTTAATTGCTCGAGGTAATTTTCGGATAGTGCACTCAGTATAATGTCACTCGATGCTCTGTCCCTACCACCCGTCCTAAACATCTGAGTGTCCCAGTCTATATTTGGTAAAGTGAAATCTCCACCTAAGACTACAACATGCTGAGAAAATTTATGTGAAATGTATTCCAAATTTTCTCTCAGTTGTTCTGCCACTAATGCTGCTGAGTCAGGAGGTTGGTAAAAGGAGCCAACTATTAACCTAGCTCGGTTGTTGAGTGTAACCTCCACCCATAATAATTCACAGGAACTATCCACTTCTACTTCACTACAGGATAAACTACTACTAACAGCGACAAACACGCCACCACCGGTTTCATGCAATATATCCTTTCTAAACACCGTCTGTGCCTTTGTAAAAATTTCGGCAGAATTTATCTCTGGCTTCAGCCAGCTTTCTGTACCTATAACGATTTCAGCTTCGGTGCTTTCTATCAGCACTTGAAGTTCCGGTACTTTACCAATGCAGCTTCGACAGTTTACAATTACAATACCGATTGCTGCTTGGCCGTGCATGTCCTGACTTTGCCCCGCACCCTTTGAGGCTGTTGCTCTTTCTGTACTTGCCCGAGGCCATCTAACCTAAAGAAACTGCCCAGTCCACACCACACAATTCCTGCTAACCGTGTAGCCGCTTGCTGCGTGTAGTGGACTTCTGACCTATCCAGCGGAACCCGAAACCCCACCACCCTATGGCGCAAGTCAAGGACTCTGCAGCCCACATGGTCGCAGAACCGTCTCAGCCTCTGATTCAAACTCTCCACTTGGCTCTGTACCAAAGGTCCGCAGTCAGTCCTGTCGACGATGCTGCAGATGGTGAGCTCTGCTTTCATCCCGCTAGCAAGACTGGCAGTCTTCACCAAATCAGATAGCCGTTGGAAGCCAGAGAGGATTTCCTCCGATCCATAGTGACACACATCATTGGAGCCGACATGAGTGACCACCTGCAGATGGCCGGCCGCGTTGGTCTAGCGGTTCTAGGCGCTCAGTCCGGAACCGCGCGACTGCTACGGTCATAGGTTCGAATCCTGCCTCGGGCTTGGATGTGTGTGATGTCCTTAGGTTAGTTAGGTTTAAGTAGTTCTAAGTTATAGGGGACTGATGACCACAGATGTTAAGTCCCATAGTGCTCAGAGCCATTTGAACCATTTTTGAACCTGCAGATGGGTGCACCCTGTACCCTTCATGGCATCTGGAAGGACCCTTTCCACATCTGGAATGACTCCCCCTGGTATGCACATGGACTGCACATTGGTTTTCTTCCCCTCTCTTGCTGCCATATCCCTAAGGGGCTCCATTACGCACCTGACGTTGGAGCTCCCAAGTACCAGTAAGCCCAACCTCTGCGACCGCCCGGATCTTGCAGACTGAGGGGTAACCTCTGGAACAGAAAAAGCAGCCATGTCCGGCCGAAGATCAGTATCAGCCTGAGACAGGGCCTGAAACCGGTTCGTCAGACAAACTGGAGACGCCTACCGTTCAGCCCTCTGGAATGTCTTTTGCCTCCTGCCACACCTGAGATGACCTCCCACTCTACCACAGGTGAGGGATCATCCTCAATGTGGGCAGTATCCCAGGCAGCCACAGTCGTAGTCCGATCGGGGGATGTGTGGGACGAGCTGGTCGTCCCCGACAAACTCCCATCCGGACCCCACAGTGATGCCCATTGGCAACAGCCTCAAGCTGTGTGACCGAAGCCAACACTGCCTGAAGCTGGGAGCGAAGGGATGCCAACTCAGCCTGCATCCGGACACAGCAGTTGCAGTCCCTATCCTTGCTAGAAACTGTTGTGCAAAGAACGTCTGAACTAATCTACAGAGAGCACAAACAATTCGACATAAAATTTAAACGGTTATTAAAATACAAGATTGCCTAGTAAATGCAGTACTGCTGCTACTTGCGCACTGCTGACACACTGCTCGGCGGCGGAAGGAGACTACGCGATTTTACACTATTCAGGTACTACAATGCGATGCTAAAACTCTCAAATACTATAATACGCCCGAAATTTACGAATTAAACAATGCAAATACCTAAAACACGCAAAGAAATTAAGAATTAAACTATGTAACAAATAAGTGAGCTAAGAGTATATGACTTTCTGCTGGCAGCTGCTTGTCTAACGGTGGTAGGGAGCATATTGGCTGTGACCAACCGACACTGGCCGGTCAAAACAAAAACAGAAGACAGACGACTACGTGAATTTACATTATTCAGGTACTAAAACGCGATGGTACAACTCTCAAATACTATAATACGCCCGAAATTTATGAAATAAACAATGCAAATACCAATTTGTGTGTATTCATTGAACTATTCAAAAGGAGTATTAATGAAAGTCACATTAGCAAATCAGATTCATTTTTCTTTAAACTTAATGGTTCAAATTATAATACATCTACATCTACATGATTACTCCGCAATTCACATTTAAGTGCTTGGCAGAGGGTTCATCGAACCACAATCATACTATCTCTCTACCATTCCACCCCTGAACAGGCGCAGGAAAAACGAACACCTAAACCTTTCTGTTCAAGCTCTGATTTCTCTTATTTTATTTTGATGATCATTTCTAGCTATGTAGGTTGGGCTCAACAAAATATTTTCGCATTCGGAAGAGAAAGTTGGTGACTGAACTTTAGTAAATAGATCTCGCCGCGATGAAAAACGTCTTTGCTTCAATGACTTCCATCCCAACTCGCGTGTCATATCTGCCACACTCTCTCCCCTATTACGTGATAATATAAAACGAGCTGCCCTTTTTTGCACCCTTTCGATGTCCTCTGTCAATCCCACCTGGTAAGGATCCCACACCACGCAGCAATATTCTAACAGAGGACGAATGAGTGTAGTGTGAGCTGTCTCTTTAGTGGACTTGTTGCATCTTCTAAGTGTCCTGCCAATGAAATGCAACCTTTGGCTCGCCTTCACCACAATATTATCTATGTGGCCTTTCCAAGTGAAGTTGTTCGTAATTTTAACACCCAGGTACGTAGTTGAATTGATAGCCTTGAGAAATGTACTATTTATCGAGTAATCAAATTCCAATGGATTTCTTTTGGAACTCATGTGGATCACCTAACACTTTTCGTTATTTAGCGTCAACTGCCACCTGCCACACTATACAGCAATCTTTTCTAAATTGCTTTGCAACTGATACTGGTCTTTGGATGACCTTACTGGATGGTAAATTACAGCATCATCTGCGAACAACCTAAGAGAACTGCTCAAATTGTCACCCAGGTCATTTACATAGATCAGGAACAGCAGAGGTCCCAGGACGCTTTCCTGGGGAACACCTGGTATCACTTCAGTTTTACTCAATGATTTACCGTCTGTTACTACGAACTGCGACCTTCCTGACAGGAAATCACGAATCCAGTCACACAACTGAGACGATACCCCATAGGCCCGCAGCTTGATTAAAAGTCGCTTGTGAGGAACGGTGTCAAAAGCCTTCCGGAAATCCAGAAATACGGAATCAACTTGAGATCCCCTGTCGATAGCAGCCATTACTTTGTGCGAATAAAGAGCTAGCTGTGTTGCACAAGAATGATGTTTTCTGAAACCATGCTGATTACGTATCAATAGATTGTTCCCTTCGAGGTGATTCATAATGTTTGAATACAGTATATGCTCCAAAAGCCTACTGCAAACCGAAGTCAATGATATAGGTCTGTAGTTCGATGGATTACTCCTACTACCCTTCTTAAACACTGGTGCGACCGGCGCAATTTTCCAATTTGTAGGTACAGATCTATCAGTGAGCGAGCAGTTGTATATGATTGCTAAGTAGGGAGCTATTGTATCAGTGTAATCTGAAAGGAACCTAATCGGTATACAATCTGGACCTGAAGACTTACCCGTATCAATCGATTTGAGTTGCTTCGCAACCCCTAAGGTAACTACTTCTAAGAAACTCATGTTAGCAGCTGTTTGTGTTTCAAATTCTGGAATATTTCATTCATCTTCCCTGGTGAAGGAATTTCGGAAAACTGCATTCAATAACTCCGCTTTAGCAGCACAGTCGTCGGTAACAGTACCATCGGCACTGCGCAGCGATGGTATTGACTGCGTCTTGCTGCTTGTGTACTTTACATATGACCAGAATTTCTTCGGATTTTCTACCAAATTTCTAGACAATGTTTCGATGTGGAACTTATTAAAGGCATCTCGCATTGAAGCCATACCCAATTTCGCGCGTCTGTAAATTTTAGCCAATCTTCGGGATTTCGCGTTCTTCTGAACTTCGCATGCTGTTTCCGTTGCCTCTGCAACAGCGTTCTCTTACCAATTTATGAGGTATGAATCTCTCAATTGCTGTTGCTACTATATCTTTGAATTTGTGCCACATCTCGTCTACATTTGCATAGTCAGTTCGGAATGAATGGAGATTGTCTCTTAGGAAGGCTTCTAGTGACACTTTATCTGATGTTTTAAATAAAATTATTTTGCGCTTGTTTCTGGTGGATTTGGAAGAAATGGTATTGAGCCTAACTACAACGACCTTGTGATGCCTAATTGGGCTAGTGACCGTTTGTTGTTTCATTCACATGAACTTCACTACTTTCATTACTTCCAAAATAAATCCTTTCAGTTTTCTGTTAACTGCCATAGATACGAAATTACTGTTCGATACCCTCTACCCATTAGGTAAACACACAGTCAAAACATTTCTAAAATCCTCACAGAGGGTAAAACTAAACTGTGAGCATAGCCTTATACTTGGCGCAAACTTGCAGCACAAGCGTTATAAGGTGACCACTGTTTCTATAGATAGGGTCTTCCAAGAAGCAAACAGTGCCAAAGCTTCCAAGACTACGGCCTCCCCCAACAGTCACCTCATCATTGCCTTCACAGCCTCCAGCATAGATTACAACTGTGGTGGACCTACCAACACCTAACTCGAGATTACCACATCACGTCCACTTTCCAGCCTGCTTTTTGGAATAACACTCTGCTCTGTTGTATTGCATATGTCATCTGTGTGTGTTTAGAAACAATCGTGCCATCAAGCATTTCACTCCAACTGCCAGACGTGGTGTGTTTTGTATATGTTTGTTTTGTTTTTGTTATTCTTTCATT
Organism: Schistocerca americana; assembly: GCF_021461395.2. Lineage (NCBI taxonomy): Eukaryota > Metazoa > Arthropoda > Insecta > Orthoptera > Acrididae > Schistocerca > Schistocerca americana. The sequence goes on from NC_060122.1 coordinate 793,405,938, forward strand.
ATGCTTCTTTGTTGTTTTGTGTCTTCCATGTTGGTAGTTAGTTTGTGTATAGTTACAAGATAATGCTGTTGTTTTTATTCCCTGCATGTTAGGTTATTTTCAATTGCAAGCTCAGAACAATCGAACAAGCTGTCTATTCTTTGCCATCTCTTGTGGCTGTGATCAATGGAGTTAATGTTGATATAGTTCAAAGGTTTTTTTTTCCATTGATTAAGTACATGCAGGTTCTAACAGTTGAATGACAATCTGTCATTAATATACTGTAATAGATACATAATGATACATAAAGTAACAAGCACTAGCCATAGGTATGGTCTATACGTTCTCTTGCTCAAAATCTTCGATTATCCTTCATGGGCTCGTCAATTGAATAACAATATTTCTGCACGAGTAGTTTCTCAAATAATTTTTTTCAGTGATTGTAAATTAATACTAAGCAAATCTTTTCCTTTTACTCTGTTGTAACTTTTCATACCCATATTACACAGAAGAGCCAAAGAAGATGGTACACCTGCCCAGTAGGGTACAGGCCCCCCATGAGCATACAGAAGTGCTGCAACACAATGTGGCATGGCCTCAACTAATGTCTGAAGTAGTGCTGGAGGGAACTGAAACCATGAATTCTGCAGGGCTGTCTGTGAATCTGTAAGAGTATTGGGGGGTGGAGATCACTTCTGAAAAGCACGTTGCAAGGCATCACAGATATGCTCAATAATGTTAATGTTCGGGGAGTTTGGTGGCCAACGGAAGCATTTAAACTCAGAAGAGTGTTCCTGGCGCCACTATGTAGCAATTCTGGATGTGCCGGGCATTGCATTATCCTGCCAGAGTTTCCAAGTCTGTTGGAATGCACAATGGACATGAATGGATGCAGGTAATCAGACAGGGTGCTTATGTGTGTGTCACCTGTCAGAGTCATGTCTAGACATACTAGGGATCCCATATCACTCCAACTGCTCATGTCCACACCATTACAGAGCCTCCATCAGCTTGAACAATCCCCTGCTGACATACAGGAGCCATGGATTCATGAGGTTGTCTCCATAACCATACAAGTCCATCTGATTGATGAAACTTAAATGAAACTCGTCTGACCAGGCAACAGGTTTCCAGTCAACAACATTCCACTGTCAGCATTGACTGGCCCAGCAAGGCATAAAGCTTTGTGTCATGCATCAAGGGTACACAAGTGGACCTTTGGCTCTGAAAGCCCATATCCGTGATGTTTCGTTGAATGGTTCACATGCTGACACTTGTTGATGGCCCAGCATTGAAATCTGCAGCAATTTATGGAAGGGTTGCACTTCCACACGAACAATTCTCTTCAGTCATTGTTGGTCCCATTCTTGCAGATTCTTTTTTGGACCGCAGCAATGTCGGAGATTTGATGTTTTACCGGATTCCTGTTATTCACAGTACACTCATGAAATGGTTGTATGGGAAATTTCCCACTTTATCACTACCTCGGAGATGCCGAGTCACATCACTCGTGCACCAACTATAACACCACATTCAAACACACTTACATCTTGATAACCTGCAATTTCAGCAGCAGTAACCAATCTAACAACTGCATCAGGCACTTGTTGTCTTATATAGGCACTGCCAACTGCAGCGCCATGTTCTGCCTGTTTACATATCTCTGTATTTGGATATGCATGCCATGCATGCCTATATCAGTTTCTTTGGTGCTTCAGTGTATGTGAAGATTGAGCATAAACTATATATGATGGATAGGCAGCACAAAATTGTTCTGATTCTAGCTGTTGTAATCATGTTGAAATTGATTTGCTAGAAATAAAGCAGGAATACTAGTTAAAAAGAAAGTTAGTTCATAGATGTACAATGAGGGAACACTTCATATACTTTCAATTTTTTTAGATGTAGGTCACATGATTTTCTTTGCTTTACACAAACATATTTTTGTGAATGTTAATGTTTGAGGCATATGGTTCGAGCTGCATGAAAATATAATACCATACCATATTACCGAGTTGAAGTAGATGTGATATACTACTTCCCATATGTTCATGCTGGTAGCATTGTATAATATTGTTATTGCAAATGCCAGGCTATTTAATTTATTTATGAGGCACTTCATATGTGAGGCCCATGATAAATTTTTATCCAGTACTGAGTTTCACACAGCTAGTTGCCTTAAAATCCTGTTTTTTGTGATGGATCTGAACATCATTTATACACTCCTGGAAATGGAAAAAAGAACACATTGACACCGGTGTGTCAGACCCATCATACTTGCTCCGGACACTGCGAGAGGGCTGTACAAGCAATGATCACACGCACGGCACAGCGGACACACCAGGAACCGCGGTGTTGGCCGTCGAATGGCGCTAGCTGCGCAGCATTTGTGCACCGCCGCCGTCAGTGTCAGCCAGTTTGCCGTGGCATACGGAGCTCCATCGCAGTCTTTAACACTGGTAGCATGCCGCGACAGCGTGGATGTGAACTGTATGTGCAGTTGACGGACTTTCAGCGAGGGCGTATAGTGGGCATGCGGGAGGCCAGGTGGACGTACCGCCGAATTGCTCAACACGTGGGGCGTGAGGTCTCCACAGTACATCGATGTTGTCGCCAGTGGTCGGCGGAAGGTGCACGTGCCCGTCGACCTGGGACCGGACCGCAGCGATGCACGGATGCACACCAAGACCGTAGGATCCTACGCAGTGCCGTAGGAGACCGCACCGCCACTTCCCAGCAAATTAGGGACACTGTTGCTCCTGGGGTATCGGCGAGGACCATTCGCAACCGTCTCCATGAAGCTGGGCTACGGTCCCGCACACCGTTAGGCCGTCTTCCGCTCACGCCCCAACATTGTGCAGCCCGCCTCCAGTGGTGTCGCGACAGGCGTGAATGGAGGGACAAATGGAGACGTGTCGTCTTCAGCGATGAGAGTCGCTTCTGCCTTGGTGCCAATGATGGTCGTATGCGTGTTTGACGCTGTGCAGGTGAGCGCCACAATCAGGACTGCATACGACCGAGGCACACAGGGCCAACACCCGGCATCATGGTGTGGGGAGCGATATCCTACACTGACCGTACACCACTGGTGATCGTCGAGGGGCACTGAATAGTGCACGGTACATCCAAACCGTCATCGAGCCCATCGTTCTACCATTCCTAGACCGGCAAGGGAACTTGCTGTTCCAACAGGACAATGCACGTCCGCATGTATCCCGTGCCACCCAACGTGCTCTAGAAGGTGTAAGTCAACTACCCTGGCCAGCAAGATCTCCGGATCTGTCCCCCATTGAGCATGTTTGGGACTGGATGAAGCGTCGTCTCACGCGGTCTGCACGTCCAGCACGAACGCTGGTCCAACTGAGGCGCCAGGTGGAAATGGCATGGCAAGCCGTTCCACAGGACTACATCCAGCATCTCTACGATCGTCTCCATGGGAGAATAGCAGCCTGCATTGCTGCGAAAGGTGGATATACACTGTACTAGTGCCGACATTGTGCATGCTCTGTTGCCTGTGTCTATGTGCCTGTGGTTCTGTCAGTGTGATCATGTGATGTATCTGACCCCAGGAATGTGTCAATAAAGTTTCCCCTTCCTGGGACAATGAATTCACGGTGTTTTTATTTCAATTTCCAAGAGTGTATTTGGTTCTTTTGTTGTAATCTGTATTCATGTCTGATTTTAACTCATTTAGATTAAACCAGTCATATAAGTTTTCTAAGGAATTTTTTACAGTTTGAAGAATTTTGTCAGTAGTGTATGTAGGTAGCCACGTGTTTGGAGGAATTAGTGGACATTTTTCTGGTAACTGTGAGTTATGAAATTGTTCTTTCTCTGATGCTTGAAGTTTCTGTTTCCAGGACAGTTCCCATGACTTGTGCAACAGGTCAGGCTTGTGTTGCAGACCAAGCATAGTTCTTATGGACTGGAGACTGCTGATGAAGTACACTCTGTAAGCATCACCTGCAGCTAATGGGAGATATGGAAGGGCTGCTACATGTAGCTCCAGAGGTTGTGGGCACAGCCTGCATTCCAGATTTGTCACTTCTCTGTCTTTAGCCTCTGACCTGGCAACATGCAACTTTCCTTTGCTCTTGTAACTTCATTCCTATTGGCTCCAACAAGCCACTGGTGGTCTTTTCATCTTTCCTAGGTGTGTGCCATGTATCCCATTCCATGTATAATGGTAGTGTCCAGAAGGACAAAAGTAACTTTCACATGTTGTGTTGCTGGGAAGTAACATAGCTTGATGAAACTTGGACTTTGCATAGAAAGCATTGCTACAGAATAGTACAGAAGGCAACTGAAAGAAATGCAGAACAAGATGAACAGAAATGGCACTTTTGTTCAAAGACAATAATTACACTGAAGTCACCACAGTTTATAATGGTTCCCTGGACATTACAAAAGATGGACATTGTTGTTAATAGTATGCATGATCACCACGGACAGCAGTGCATGCTCTGCAAAGTGCTCCCACGCTGGCCATGAGGTTGATACAGAGTTCTTGTGGTACAACCTTCTATTCCTCAACCAGCACAGTTGCTGGACTGTCATTGGTGGATGCGGAAATGCTGCAGTGCATCTCCTAAGTGCATCACACACTTGTTCGATGAGATTTAAATTGGGAGAATGGGCAGGCTAGTCCATAGCCAAATATTGTCTCATTCCAAGAGCTCCACCATCTGTGCTGTTTGATGTGGTAGTGCATTGTCAACCATAAAAATGAAGACAGGGCCAAATGAACCCCAGATAGAAGTGCATGGGAAAGAAGCACAGTGTCACAACAGTGTTGACTGGTGAATGTACCATGCTCAGTATTTGAATGTTGGTATCCCATGCAACATTATGCTTCCCCTCACCAAAACACTTGACCACCGGAACAAAATATTCCACACCCTCTCGCCATATGAGGATATGTCCAGATACAGTACTCAGACTGAATCTATGCTTATCTGTAGAAGACCAAGTGACCTCACGCATTGGTACAGTCCCTGTGCTCTTGGCAGGGTTTCAACAGGACACAACATACTAATTGGGGGACAAGGAGACCAATACCATGCAGATGACATGCCACTGCGGAGTGTAAGATTGAGTGTTTTAGAGTCCTGTTAAATGTGATTGCAATTACTCCTGGTATTTGATATGGTTCATTTCTTGCTTGCTGCATAATGCAGCAGTCATCTGCTGCTCTTGTTGACCATGGTTGACCACCTCCTCTCCTTTGGTCAGTAGTGTCTGTGGTTCAGAATTGGCTCTAAATAATGAGAAGTGTAAAGTCATCCATATGAGTACACAAAGGAATCCACTAAATTATGGTTACATGATAAATGACACAGATTTAAAGGCTGTACATTCAACTAAATACTCAGAGATTAGACTAACAAATAATTTAAACTGGAATGATCAAGTAGATAATGTTGTGGGGAAAGCAAACCAAAGACTGCAATTTATTGGCAGAAAACTTAGAAAATGCATGAGGTGTTCTAAAGAGACTGCTTACAATACACTTGTCTGCCCTCTTCTGGGGTATTGCTGCACTGTGTGGGAACCATATCAGATAGGATTGATGGAGAACATCAGAAAACTCCAAAGAAGGGCAGCTCATTTTGCATTATAATGAAATAGGGGAGAGGGTGCCACAGAAATGCTATGCAAATTTGGGTGGCAATAATTAAAACAAGGATGTTTTACATTGTGGTAGAATCTTCTCATAAAATTTCATAGGGAGAAATGACCATCATCAGAAATTAAGAGAAATCAGAGCTCACATGGTAACATTTAAGTGCTTGTTCTTACTGCATCCTGTTTGAGAGCAGAACGGCAGAGAAATAGCTTGATTTGGTGAATCCTCTGCCAGGCACTTAATTGTGAATTGCAGAGTAATCACGTAGATCATATAGATTTAGATGCTCCCCTTGTATATAAAAGGATGCTGTGAATGATACCAAGCATATGGGCTATGTTCATCATACTTTGTCTTTCTTCCAGTTGTTGATGATTCTTCCCATGTGAAGTCATCCATATGTTATCTTCAGGCCTTGTTGTAATGAAGGAAACCACCATAGAGCACCATAAATGCTCACTGTTTCACACACACTGACTTTTCCTATTCCTCCAACTTCCTCACGTAGTTAAGCCAGTCATATTTGTTGCTATAATCATGCTGACCTCACACCATTCGAATTCCATCTTTCTGTGTTGACTGGGAGACCTCTGGCATCATGTTCTCACACTGATATCCACTTAGTATTTAATATGTTACATTGTTTTACCTATGGGTAGCAAGGTGGATTATGTCATTCAACTGACACCAGATGTACAGGGACTGAGGAAGGGCTAAGGACTGGCAATCCAAGGAGGGTATTTTCACAATTCATTGCTGCAGTATGCATGTTATTGTGTTCAAGGATGTGGTAGGACCAGGAGCAGTGTAGCAATGACAGATTTCCATTCATCGCTTGGCACGGGCACACTAGTTGACACCGCATATTCTGCCACTGTCGGCTGAAGTCAAGCCTGCAGTACTGTCATGACTGGCTAGTCGGCTTTGCCTGTGAGTGACACTGGGTGTCCAAGTGCTGTCAGCAATGTTCTGCATCTGCACATGGTTTGAGACTCATGTCATCAGTTCATCCCAATGTGAAGTAACAGTGCATGCCATTCACAAGCATTCTGCATGCAAGAGGTGTGTTCCATGATGGGCCAAGTGAATTGGTGTGCTGTGTATTGTTGATATGGGACTGATGACCTTAGCAGTTCAGTCCCATAAGATTCCACACGTTTCATTTGTTGATATGGCTTGATGCTGCACAGAAAGTGCCACTCACATTAGCCACCTGTCACTCACCCCTCTCTGTTGCAGAATGGCACAGCCTCCAGTCTCACTGCCTCGCTGCCTGCCTTCCTGGTGAACTGTCTGGCTATCAGCTACCTCACTCACACCTGGTGAAGTAGCAGCCCACCTGTTGCTAACATTGAGCCGTCCCTTCTGAGAGTGTACTGCTTCACTGCCATCTGTAGTCATATGGCCCACTGTCATCCATCTGTTGGCACAGCTGACTGCTGCACGCCACTTGTGCCTGCTTCACCTGAGGGACCTGTCTTCAGTGCTGGGGTGTCTCTTCCTTGTCATCATGTTGTTACCTGTAGTTGTGGCCCACAAACTGTGCCTGGCCATTGTTGCAGCTGTCTATAATTGCCAGGCCCATGTCACATCTGTGCCAAGTGCATGTGGTCACAACCACCCACGTGCACCACCTGTGCCACCACGCTTCAAGCATTGTATCACGCTTACTGTAATTGTTGCTTTGTGCTGTATTGTAGCTGACAGGCCAGTGTGAGCTGACCCAAGATCAGACTATTTTCTGGGCAGAAGTTTTTCATTCTAGATTGTAATTTATTGTTAGCAACTTTCCCCCCATTTGAGATTAAAAACAATGCCTACCCCATGCTCAAAATTCGAGATAAGAGCAGAGAAAGGTGGTAGTGAAGATTCTTTCAAGACTTTCAAGAACAGGTGAACAAAATGCTACTTAATAATTCTAATTTAGAGGAGAGATTAGGGCAGGCATTAACACAGCTGTCCATACAGCAAGAAAATTCAAGGCTATGGGTGTCACCATCACACAACCTGTAGCTGAGTCAGCATATGTTGATCTGTGACAGCTCCAATAAGTGGGTGCAGCAGCTTCATGGGCCTACTTCAACCAATAACATAACACAATTTTTTAAACGTTTCTATGGCAACTCCTCAGTGTTGTCACATCTCTGTAGAGGGCTACTGATCTGCCTACAGCCATTAGCACTTCACAGTTGAAAGGTGCGATCTGTCAGGGATCTACTTACACCATCTCGACTACAGGATAGTGAGCAGCTTCCCTGCAGTTATTTTTCTCTTGTTTCTCAGGGAATCCAACAAAGAATGTGTCCACTTTTCTGCAAAATGTTGATTGTATGCACTTATGGGAAGTCAATAAAAGTGTTAAGGCATACAGAGAATTTCAAAATATTTCTCAAAGGGTTAGAAGAGAGATATTCAGATAAAACAAGTGTGAGCTATTACAGTGATAAATTTTCCAGTCTTAGGCAAAGGCAAAGACAAGGAGAAGCTTCTGAAGTATTTTCTGATAGAATTCATACAATCTCATGTCATACCCATACCTTGGGAAGAGATGCATCGTGGAATGATGCCTTATTAGAAGAGGCAGAGTCATGAGCCATTGATGTGTTTATCAAAGGTATAAATCAGCAAATCAGTGGTGAGGCCAAAGTGGTGTCATCTGCAGCTTGGTATGAGGCAGTCCATCTTGAATTATTGTGTGAAGAAGTGGAGCGATTTGTTTTGACCCTTCCACCATGTGTTCATAAAGTAAACAAACCGTGAGCAAGGCAAGCAATGCAGATACACTGCCAGTGCATGTTGAGCATCATATTATCCATATTTTAGGGAAATAGGTCATTAAGTAGATGAAACCATGGTGGATACCAAAAACAAAGAGGAAACTTAATTTGGGAAATGACAGAGACCATCCCTCCTTGCTCCCATTAAGAACAGTTAACAATATCAATTTTTGTGGGTTAAAAGAGATGTCAAACATGATTTTTCTTGGCAAAATGCTTGGGAAAAAGGTAAACATTTTTCTACATATGTGCTCAGGTTAGTGTTTTTGCCCCCTGGTGATAAGTAGGAGTTAAACCTCCATTAGTTGGTTGGGATGGAGTTCATCAAGCCAATAGGGACAAGTTATTTTAAACTAGTCATTGGTGGGAAGGAGTAGGCTACAGGTTTGAGATAGCAGCATTCGAAAAATGAGGATGGGGTTTTCACAACATATGGGGAGCAATTTTATGTGTCATTTCCAGGGTGTCAAAGACTATCAGTTTAAAACTGCCCAATTCAGTGTAGCAGTTTATTATTTTGTCTGGGACAACACCACAGAAGCGTGAGAAATCCAAGGGAAAGGACCTACTTCCCATTTCTATTGAGCTGTGTATCTCAGCGTCGAAAGCCAATACCCCTGTAACCATATGTGGTAACACCAGAAGATTTCTCTGGGAGCCTGATGGAATTATCTTTCTGGTTGATATGCTCACTCAGAATGAAGTTCTTGATAGACTCTAAGCACATGTCAAACCTGGCCTTCGCAAGGCTGAGACCATGATTGAGAAAGTTATGTCTGTCAACGTGCTTGGGTAAATTTGGATGGACCACGTGTAGTAATTCCATGTGGAACTATACTGACCAGAACAACCTGTGATGGAATGTAAGCCATTTCAAAAGAATGGGAAGCAAGACAAAGTTACACAATCTTGTCACCCATTAGAAATAGTTTGAAGGAGAAATTGTCTGTTGTCTGAATCAGATCAAAGCCTTTCATACCTGATATTGAAGGAAATTGAATGCCTGTTTGGATAAAGGCAATGTTTGCCAGCCACAGATCTAACATACCATGAAATACCAATTGGGAAATGTTGACCAGTAGCAGAAAATAATTATCAGATCCCATACCACTCGCAATCAGTTGTTGAGAGCAGTATTTAGCAACAGCTAGATGCAGGGCTTATTCAGCTATCTTCTAGTCTCTGGGACTAACCTATAGCAATTGTACCCAAAACGTCAGTTAAGGATGAGAAACCCTGTTGTTTATGTGTTGACATGGGAGCAGTGAACAAAGTTGTAACACCTGACACTTATCAGGTGTCCTGTGTAGATGAAACTGTGGATAGGTTGGGGAATTGCAAATATTTCACTACACTGGATATGAAATCAGGATACCATAAGATTCCTATTGTGTCTCAAGACTTTTCTATAAGGACATTTGTAGTGTGTGAGGGTACTGAAATTTTGCATAGAGAAGGTTGATAGAGAATTTTCTAAAACCAGTCCACAAGGGATCCAGCTACAGGATGTGAACATTACAAGACTTGCCTTGAGGAAGCAAAAAAGAAATATAATGTTACATACATTAAAGAGGCCCAAAATCCTTGTAAAGCTGCCTGGAATCTTGTAAACGAGAACCGAAGGAAGACTACCTCCTGCTTAAATTCATGTAGTCCTGATGACTTCAATGAATATTTTGTCAGAGTGGAAAAGACAGTGAGTGAAATTCCACACCCTGACCTAGATCCGACTGAAAACATAAGAAATGCAGACAGTTGCAGTATTCAAAACTGGAAGGAAGTACACCCTGAAGACATGATAAAAATTGTGAACTCCTACAAACACTCAGAAAGTGTAGACATCTATGGCATGTCCTGCACACTGCTAAAGAAAATTATTGCAGAATTAGCTCAGCCACTAGCCATAGTGATTAACAAATGTCTGTCTTCTGGTGTCTTTCCAGACTTCCTTAAGCTGGCACGCACAGTACCAATATATAAGAATGGGGATCCATGTGAGGTGTCCAGCTTCAGGCCAATCTCAGTGGTACCAGTACTAGCCAAAGTTACTGAGTCTGTGATGCACTGCCAGGTACTGAATTACTTTGAGGAAAACAACTTATTCCAAAACACACAGCACGGATTCCACAAAGGGAGATCAACAGTGACAACCACACTGGACGTATTAAAATCGATTCAACAGAGTTTTGAAGAGAGAGAGAGAGTGTGGCACTGACACTCTGTGACCTCAGCAAAGCCTTTGACTGCATCTCACACACAACACTAATGGTCAAGTTGAGATGGTATGGTGTTGGAGGTGTTGTTCTATCGACACTCCAATCTTATTTGGAAAACCGAAAGCAGGTAGTATCAGTGCATGGAGCAACTTCTCTTGAGCAAAAACTGGAACATGGAGTGCCCCAAGGATCAGTCTTAGGACCTCTCCTATTCCTCATATATGTCAATGATATGAGCTGTAATAGTCAAATGTTGCAGTTTGTAGATGACACTACCCTTATTGCCAAAGGACATACAGCCACAGAAGCTCTTGGTGCATCAAATTTGATGTTTGAAGAAATAAAAGAATGGTTCATCATAAACAAAATGAAGATCAATGAAGAAAAAACCCAACATTTGATATGCAGTCTAACCAACATTGAAGACCAAGAAAACATGGAGACTGTCACACTGCCGGGCTTCGAGATTGACAGCAAGCTCTCCATGAATGATCACACTGCATATGTATGCACCAAACTTTCTCGTGTGATATACCTCCTGGGGAAGCTGAAGAGGGTAATAACTGACCAGTTTCTCACAATAGTCTACCATGCACTCTTCCACAGCCACATTAGCTATGGACTGTTGTTGTGGGGACACTCCTCAGGGAGCAAAGATGTGTTGCTATTACAAAAAAAAAGCCATCAGGATCATATCCTCTAACAAAAGACTGGACCACTGTAAGCCTATTTTCACCAGGCTAGGCATAATGACTGTTTTTAGCCAGTATGTGTTTTTCTGCCTCATTTATATAAAAGAAAATCAAAGGAATTTTAGCATAAGACAAGAAATACATAATCATGACACTCATTGTAAGAGGAACATTGAAATGCCAAGGTGTCACCTATCAAGTACACAAGACAGCTTTCCAACAGGCGCCCTAAAAATGTACAATCAACTGCCTCCAGAAGTGAAATCCCTGCCACCTGAATTATTTCGGAAAAAAATTGCTCAGGACTTGAAACAACATCCACTATATTCCTTGGAAGAGTTTTTCAACAGTGGTTCTAGTGAATAGACAAAATAATAAATATTGTTATGTTTTATATATAATTTTGCCTAAATTTAATCTTCTTTTTATGTTCTCAGTTAACTGCACATTTAATTTTGTGTTTTACTCAAAGGACATACACTCCTGGAAATGGAATAAAGAACACATTGACACCGGTGTGTCAGACCCACCATACTTGCTCCGGACACTGCGAGAGGGCTGTACAAGCAATGATCACACGCACGGCACAGCGGACACACCAGGAGCCGCGGTGTTGGCCGTCGAATGGCGCTAGCTGCGCAGCATTTGTGCACCGCCGCCGTCAGTGTCAGCCAGTTTGCCGTGGCATACGGAGCTCCAGCGCAGTCTTTAACACTGGTAGCATGCTGCGACAGCGTGGACGTGAACCGTATGTGCAGTTGACGGACTTTGAGCGAGGGCGTATAGTGGGCATGCGGGAGGCCGGGTGGATGTACCGCCGAATTGCTCAACACGTGGGGCGTGAGGTATCCACAGTACATCGATGTTGTCGCCAGTGGTCGGCGGAAGGTGCACGTGCCCGTCGACCTGGGACCGGACCGCAGCGACGCACGGATGCACGCCAAGACCGTAGGATCCTACGCAGTGCCGTAGGGGACCGCACCGCCACTTCCCAGCAAATTAGGGACACTGTTGCTCCTGGGGTATCGGCGAGGACCATTCGCAACCGTCTCCATGAAGCTGGGCTACGGTCCCGCACACCGTTAGGCCGTCTTCCGCTCACGCCCCAACATTGTGCAGCCCGCCTCCAGTGGTGTCGCGACAGGCGTGAATGGAGGGACGAAAGGAGACGTGTCGTCTTCAGCGATGAGAGTCGCTTCTGCCTTGGTGCCAATGATGGTCGTATGCGTGTTTGGCGCCGTGCAGGTGAGCGCCACAATCAGGACTGCATACGACCGAGGCACACAGGGCCAACACCCGGCATCATGGTGTGGGGAGCGATCTCCTACACTGGCCGTACACCACTGGTGATCGTCGAGGGGACACTGAATAGTGCACGGTACATCCAAACCGTCATCGAACCCATCGTTCTACCATGCCTAGACCGGCAAGGGAACTTGCTGTTCCAACAGGACAATGCACGTCCGCATGTATCCCGTGCCACCCAACGTGCTCTAGAAGGTGTAAGTCAACTACCCTGGCCAGCAAGATCTCCGGATCTGTCTCCCATTGAGCATGTTTGGGACTGGATGAAGCGTCGTCTCACGCGGTCTGCACGTCCAGCACGAACGCTGGTCCAACTGAGGCGCCAGGTGGAAATGGCATGGCAAGCCGTTCCACAGGACTACATCCAGCATCTCTACGATCGTCTCCGTGGGAGAATAGCAGCCTGCATTGCTGCGAAAGGTGGATATACACTGTACTAGTGCCGACATTGTGCATGCTCTGTTGCCTGTGTCTATGTGCCTGTGGTTCTGTCAGTGTGATCATGTGATGTATCTGACCCCAGGAATGTGTCAATAAAGTTTCCCCTTCCTGGGACAATGAATTCACGGTGTTCTTATTTCAATTTCCAGGAGTGTATTTTGCCAAAATGAAACTTTATGTGTGTGATCTACATGGTCTTTGTAAACATTTTGCTTTATGGTATTTTCATTTGCTGCTATGAAGTTTTACTTTCCTGTTTAGTTATATTTCATTTTCTCTATGTTCTACGTGTTTTTGTGCACTGTATAAATATTTTCTTTTATTTGTAATATAAATTTTGTATATGGTGTTGTATAAATGTTAGTTGATAAACATTGTATTTGTGATGCAGTCTGTCCAGCCATGGCTGGTAAACGATGAAGATATAGTAATAAAGTAAAGTAATAAAGTAATATGCAGATAATGAGCACTAATAAGTAGTTCCAAAAGAGAATTAATCAGAATGATGCAAAATTACTACAGAATTGCTGAGAAAACAGGATTACATGTTAATGAAGAAATGATAGAATACCTGCCCATAAGTAAGAAAACCAGAAAAGATGCACCTCTGACTGTAGATGGATTCAATTTCAAGACTGTTGACCACTTCAAGTACCTAGGAAGTATTTTTAGTAATAACAACAGAACAGATATAGAAATAGATGCCCGTTTATCAGCAGCAAACAAGACACTTTTTAGTTTCATCAAAATTCTAGGAAAAAGATCACTTAGCAATAACTTCAGAATCCACTTATATCAATCGACCATTATACCTGTGATGTTATATGTATGTGAAACATTAATATTTAGAAAGAAAGATGAAGAAAAACTGTTAATATTCGAAAGAAAAGTACAAAGGAAAATTTTTGGACCTGTATACGACGAAAATAACATGGAATGGAGACTAAGAAGAAATGAAGAATTAAAAGGGCTGTACAAACACCGTAACATTGTCGAAGTGCTCAAGAGGAGAAGGTTGAATTGGGCAGGCCATATAGCAGGAATGACAGAGAATAGACTACCTAGAATGGCATTCAGCAGAACAATAGAAGGAACGAGAAAAAAAGGGAGACCCAGAATCAGATGGCGGGATAACATTCAGGAGGACACAATGAGGATGAACAGCAGCAGCAACTGGACAAACAGTGCATTGGACAGGCAGAAGTGGAAGAGGCTCATAGAGCAGGCGTATGGTCGATAAGGCCCTTGCCACATGTAAAGTGAAGTAAAGTAAAAAGTAAATTTGGGATATTTACCCATATGTCAGAGTTGCAAAATCATATATATATGAGTAAAAATGTTGTTTATTAATGTTAACTTAATTTTACATTTTGAGTAGCACAGGTCCTTATTTTTGCATAGTATATGCTATGTTAATGTAGCCACTTGTTTGTGTTGTGTTGTTATTTGCTTGAGGTACTTCCTGGACGGTGTGAGATGGCAGGAGTTCACTAGCAGATGCTTTTAAGTCACAGCAAGTATGTCATTGAGATTCCAACACTGGATGGATGCTCAAGGTGCTCCACAATGAAGGCAACAGTAAGACTTACCAAGGAAGATTGCAGATTGAAATAAGATGTGCTAATAAAAATGAGAATGTGTTCGTCTTTTTAAAGCTGGTCTCAGATATCCAAACTGAAAGTACACCTGTAAAAGTTCATGAAATAAAATCAAATAATTAGTAAATGCAGACTGTTATATAATTCAGTGGAAAATCATTGAAAGTAATTAGAAGATAAAGAAACTTATTAAGATATTGCAACAGGATGTATTTCAAGAATATTTTTTCATGGTTTTGCCACCCACATACCCTTTCAAATGCCCCGAGGGTTATATGAATAACTAAGGATGCCATTTGGTTTGAGAAATGCACCCATTAAATTTCAGCAGTTTGCTGATCTGTTTTTAAGAGGACTGAAACCAACAATTTGCTTAGTTTATGTACATGATATCATTGTCTTTTCATGGACAATTGAAGAACCTGCCAAATGGCTAGGGAGGGTGCCATCATGATCACAGGGGCACACTTGAGCTTGAAATTAGAGAAATGTTCTTTTGCAAAATCATAGGTTCAGTACCTGGGTCATATTATCAATTCTGCTGGGGTGAATCCAGAGCCACGATTTACAAAAGTGGTAAATAATTTTGCTACACCCACCAGTATGAAACAACTACATTTGTTTCTCATGCTAGTGAATTGTTGTCAATGTTTCATCAACGATTATGCCAGTAACCAGACCATTAAAGAAATTTTTGAAAAACATGGTGCCTTTTGATTGGACTGTGGAAAGTGAGGTAGCCAGATTAAAATTTTATTAATGAGCTCTCCCTTGTTGGTATACCTTGTTTTCAAGAAACCCTTTACTTTGACCTGTGATAACCAGCGATTTCATTGTGGGAGGTGCTTTAAATCAAGAGCAGGATGGCAAAGAGGAACCAACTGGTTACCTTCTTGCCAAACTCAGTAAGATGGAAATAAACTATAGTACGGCAGAGAAGGAGTTGTTACGTCTGGTGTTTGGGGTAAACTACTTCAAATGCTACCTATATGGTAGGAAGTTCACAGTAGCTGCTGACCATGCAGTCTACTTTTCTCTGAAGTAGTGGAAGTTTTCAGAGAGAGGCAGTTGAATTGAATTAATTAAATTAAATGATATGTACGTATCAGATGCATAAAACAATCATCAAGAGAGGACAACACTTACTTTCAAGGTAGTCACCATATTGTGAGAAGGAAAGTTGGTACTCACCATATAGCGGAGGTGCTGAATCACAGATAGGCACAACAAAAAGATTTTCACAGTTAAAGTTTTCAGCCAGTGGCCTTTGTCAACAATAGCCACACTTATGCACACACACACTTGTAAATGCATCTCACACACACAAGTGTGAAAACTGAAAGCAGTTGCCTGAGACTGCAGTGTGTGTGTGAGTTGCATTTGTGTGTGTCTGTATCTATGTCTGTGTCTATTTTTGATGAAGGCCCATTGTCGAAAGCTTTAAGTGTGGAAATCTTTTTGTTGTGCCTATCTGCAACTCAGCTCCTCTGTTATATGGTGAGTAGCAACTTTCCTTCTCATAATATTGTAACATTCCATCCTGGATTTTCCATTGTTTTATTTCAAAGTAGTAACTGATTCTGCTATCGTGCGGGGTTCATGCTTTAGAAAGGAAGTACATACGTTCAGTACAGAGTACTCCATTGATCTGACTGGTGTTAATGATCAACAACGTCACTGACTTGAGACCAATGACCAAATCATTTTCAGCATAGCTTGCACAAAAATTGCTGGAAAATAACTTAAAAAATCAGTAACGTATGTCAGGGCTGCTTTATATTTTGTTTGAACACAAATTAATGGCTGAACATGGCATGTTTAAAGTTATTATGTCTCCCAAGAATTTGTTATTAGTTTTGCTGTTCCAGCTGTTGAATATTATGACAAATAGTGAATTATGTATGCTTGTCAAAATTCAAGGAAAATTCAATTCTATAAATGATAACAGTTAAATATGTTATACTCAAGTTTAATCTAACCTAAAGACAGCAAAAAATACTCACGTGGGCAGACACAGAATAACTCAACTCTTCACTGCAGAAGATGGGAGTTAGCTAGAAATGATCTAGCACTCACACATTTTTTGTTTTTGTAAAATGAATATCAAATGTCTCTGAGTCTCTACAAAGTTCTGATTTAAAATATAGATCACTGGTATCTTTCATAGGTTACCTGTGTTATACAGTATTGATTTAAACAAAATTTGTAATGTAATTAAATTTGTAGATGTAACTGAAGAAGGAAAGTTGCACATACTTACTAAAGCTAGGTTCTGTCCTTAATATCAATAAATAGATGTATATTGTTTTAAAGAAACATCTCAAGTGACAATTGAATTTGAAAAACCCAAGTAGTCACCTGATGTGATGGTCTTTGAACCTGGATGAATATGACTATGTCATATATCATAAGCCATGGAAGTTGCACCAGAAAGTACACCCATTGATTAGCAACGTTTGTGTACTACAGGCAGATGAGATGCATATTGCAGAGCTGCAGTAAACTAAAAAGCAAGGTACAGAATGAAAATAACATGCCACTCCTCTGGATTTTGTATCTGAAGATGATATTCTGTATTGTGAAACTCCACTTGGGAAATTATTAATGATGCCAAAGCCACTTTGGCACTTATGAGAGTATCCAGGCCAGTCATAGCACAAAATGTGCCACTAATGCATCAGTTGTGATGTACTACTGGGTGAAGAATCATATATGATGGGACTCTTTCTGTAGACACAACAGGAGAACAATTACATTCTTTCAGTTATTAATATTTTTTTGTGGTACATGGTACTGGTACCAGTTTCTGCTACGATGGAGGAGACAGTGGCAAAAGCCTTTGTCAGTCCTTGGCATAGCTGTTTGTAAGTCCCAATGCTGTTCTCACAGGTGAAGGAACAAATTTTATGTCTGCTTTATTAGTGTGAATGTGTAATCTTTCGAGGATTAGAAAGTGGAGAACAATGCCATTCCACCCAACACTTCATGTAAAAATTTTTTAAAACTTCATTAACCTTGGTGTGAATTAAAAGAAATTTTGTCATTAGTGCTACAATTGAACAAATCAGTCACCTTTTCTAAATTCTGTTTTATATTAATGATTTTTAATCATAGCTTTTTGCCTTCACACTTCTATACATTATTGATAATTTCAAAAATTTTTGAAGTTTTTTCTGATTCTATGGACAAATTTATAGTCAAGATGGCATAAGATTATCCCGACAGCTCACAGCACTGTTTCCAGCTTTCACCTGCAAAGTGCTAATGGCTGTCAGGGAAAAAGGTAGCCATGTACAGAGCTGTGACACTACTGAAACATTTCCACAGAGACGTTTACAAAATTGTGTTATGCTAGTGGTAGGGTTAGACATGCAAAGCCACCACTTCCAGCCCACTGCAGTTGTCAGTGATCACCTTATGTTGACTTGACTACAGTTTGATATTCTTGATCTTAATCTCAGCAATATCCACTCAAGCATTTTGAAACAATTATGCTGGCATGCTTAATCACATTTCTGACTCCTGCATGAATTTTCACCCTCCTGACAATGCTGTATTTCATAATGGGGGAAAAAAATGAGGGCACTATTGATGAAGCCATTGTAGAACAGATGTTGATTATAAATGCATCTCGCACTGCATCTTAGTTGTTTTTGCTGTTTAAAAAGTTGAAGTATTTGCATGCAAATCATTACAATTAATATACATCCTCAATATATAAAAAAGATTTGTGTTTATTTATATAACTAATAAGTGTTCTGTGAAATGGCATAAAATAAAAATTGTACAAACATAGGTGATACAAAATATTCACTGAATTCAATGATTCTGCTTTTGTTATCCTCTGACCTTTGACTTCTCTATGTCTTTGTTTCAAAGTTGTGACTGGCTGTTGAAGCCTCATGCTCATTTTCTTCCATGCACCTTAATGTTTGCCCATTTTTGATGGACTTTTGTATGTAACCACAGAGAAGCAAATAATTTTTGTACAATAGTATGAGGTGGATGTTTTTGCCATACTTCATTGTTTCACTCAGAACAATCAACAACACGTACACTGTTGTTGTTGTCATCTTCAGTCCTGAGACTGGTTTGATGCAGCTCTCCATGCTACTCTATCCTGTGCAATCTTCTTCATCTCCCAGTACTTACTGCAACCTACAACCTTCTGAATCTGCTTAGTGTATTCATCTCTTGGTCTCCCTCTACAATTTTTACCCTCCAAAGCTAAATTTGTGATCCCTTGATGCCTCTGAACATGTCCTACCAACCAGTCCCTTCTTCTTGTCAAGTTGTGCAACAAACTCCTCTCCTCCCCAGTTCTATTCAATAGCTCCTCATTAGTTATGTGATCTACCCATTGAATCTTCAGCATTCTTCTGTAGCACCACATTTCGAAAGCTTCTATTCTCTTCTTGTCCAAACTATTTATTGTCCATGTTTCGCTTCCATACATGGCTACACTCCATACAAATACTTTCAGAAACGACTTCCTGACGCTTAAATCTATACTCAATGTTAACAAATTTCTCTTCTACATATACACTATGTAAATCAATAGTGAGGCTTTTGTGTGTGTTCATAAGTGAAGGATGTCTACCTTGTTGTAAACCAGCCACACACCTCTACATGAAATTTGTCTCATGAAATTGTGGAGTGAAGCTGTTTCATGGAGGGTGAAGAACCTTAGAAACAATAAACAGATTCAAATTATGTAATTATACTGAATAATATGTGCATAAACACAACAGCTCCCATTATACTTACCATAAAGATGTCATCAATCTGGAGGTTGATTTGAACACCACAGGTTTCTACAGGCATGGTACAATTAAAGTTGGTACACTGTTGCCTTTCTCTGACCTTTGAACTGACTTACTCTGTCAGATAGAGAGGGATCTACAATTTAACTTGGGTTCCAGACCATGGTCCAACTCAGCATTTTTCACGTTATCAAATACTGTCTGAGGAGAACAAAGTGATAAGTGGCAGTTAACGGTGTCAGGACTGACTGGGAATCAGGCCCAAGATTTTGGATCTGTAGTCTGAAACCTTACCACTGAGCCATTGTTACACAGTACATACAGTTCAATGTCAACACCAAAACCACACTGAAATTTGGGAATAAAGTGCCTGGTAATGATCACATTAGTTTGTCCTGTTCATTGTTTTCTGTCCAAAGATTTATCAAACAAGCATGTACACATACCAACAAAGTTATCCAAATTTAACCTCACTTTTAAAGCAACTGTCACACTGTGTATATGTATCATTAAGTATTTTCACACTTGTGGGAATGGATATCAGTGCAGGCAAACCATTTCATGCAGTGACTTTGGCACTGTATAACAGTGCCAAAGAAAACAAGACACAGGTCCAGGAAATGGTTAAATTCGAGAGATAAATGTACCCATGAAAATGCACTAAATGAAATATCACACTCAGAACCTGATGATTACATCATCTTTTATTCATTTTTTATATTATTACATTCTCACTTGTATGATGTGTGTAGAATTTTGATTTTCTTCATAACTATAATGGCTGGGAAAGATGTAACACCCCTTCCAGTTTGGTAGTTGTCTGGTCTTTTTTGTTTTTATCCATATATTCTTTTGATTATAGTTTCCAAAATTGTGGAAACTCAAAATACAGTGAGTGGAACTCTTTCTTACTACACATGTGCTGTGAAACATTAACACAAACAATGTCTGACATAACATCAAATTGGTCATCAATCAAAATTTCTCTCAAACAAGTCAGACACAGTCAATGTTTGACAAATACAGCACAAACACTGCCAAATAATTTCACAACATAGTTAAGCTTGACAAATTGTTTGGTTGATTATAGGAGCCTTCATTTACAATAAGAAACATTGTCAGAGGTGAAAGAAGACATAACTGAAAGATTAAAATGCTAGGACTCACAAAGGATAGAAATCCAGACCTCTGGATCTAGACACTGGCACTGTAAACATTGATCCACTGAGACACAATACCTCTAGATATGAAACTTGGAAATGAAAGAGAAATCGGGTAAGGATATTTCACAATATATGAACTGTTCTCAGTAGCTCTACAGGAATTACTCAGATCATTAAACTGGGAAAATAAAGAAGGAACAGGTTACTGGAACCTATAAGAACCATATTAATGCTAACTTTGTGCTGTTTGCCTCGGTGCAGCTAAATGTCAGCAACTAATGGGAGAGATTAATACAGAAAATTTGGAGGTATACCTAAAACTCAGTTATGATAATAAGACTAAAACAATGTGTTACCAAGACATAAAAAAGAAAATAGAAAAATTAATAATAAGTTAAAGAACCAGATTATTTACTTTGTGGGAGCACTGCTTTGTGAGGTAATATTACTGGCAGTCATCTTGGCTCCAGCGAAACAGACTCTTTGACAGTTAATCAGTTGGATGACTTCGCTGTGTTCAGACGCATGTTTGTGTATGCTCATATCATTAATAAATGTTGCTTTTCAGAGTATTAGGATCATGTGGTTATTAGTCATAACCATCTCCTATGCCCTGTGGATCAACACTGGTGACTCCTGATAATTGCAATCATGTATAAATTCAATATATCTGTCTAGTACTCAATGACAATGTTGCCAGCATGCCCACATTGTGCTGTGCAGTTTTCACTCAGCCACTATGATCACACCTAACATGCAACTCATGTGAGAAAATATGACAGTGACACTCTCTAGACAGTGCTATGATAGAGTGCAACAATGCTGAATAATGGAAAGTGACAAACAATGTACTTTGTGATGCCACTCAGAACCCCATCTCTTTCACAAACTGGGCTACTGAGCCATGGATATCCAGCTAGTTGGATACATGTTTAATAACTTTATGTGAGACAAGCATACCTCATGCAAACATGATCACTTCAGAAATCATGCAGCTGACTGCATCGTCTACCTTGTTGCCTCCTACACATAATGTCATGCCACATATGGACAATACCTGCTCAGCAGATCTACCACTACAAACATAACCCTGGAAAAATTATGGTCATTGGACACACTTCAGGCTGCTGCCTTTCCCACCAGACCAACCTAATTTGCAGTTCACCATCATGGACCATATATTCACAATGAGTGACATCATCTGCAATTGTAGCAAATTCATTGTTTTATTAACCTACTTAGGTGAACATGCAGACGCAACAAGTGATATGAGTCTCATCCCTCCAGCAGACAACAGGCATGAGACAGTGAAAGCTGCATTATTCACCATCTCATCCGCTCACCGGGGGAGCAAACCCATCACACTGTCCATGACAAAGCCATCATTGACATGACTCCACACAATTATGGTGTCATCTTTGCACGCAGATTGACCTCCATTTGTGCCCAACCACACTTTTGGACTGGGTTGTAAGAATACCCAACAACTGCAATTGGCAATAGTTACCCATGAACATGAATGTTTGGATGCATGTCTTAAGCTCACTAATTGGATACCCTTGATTATACAACACTGACAAAGCATTAATAACATTGACAGCAGTCACAGTGGGAATGGTTCACAACTTCACCTCAGAATAAGCAATGGCCTGCCAGCTACAAGCCGAGCCAACTATAGCTGACCCCCTCCAATTCTGATGCCACTGCATTCAACTGGAGCATTCGCCTTCACATGGCATCAACAAACACTTGCTTTCCCACCATACATATCATGCCTGCACCCACACAGGACATTGCTAACTGTGTTGCACCCATGTCTGCAGAGAACACTGCCTGACGCTGCATCCAAACAGAACTGCTCCTGCTGGTATCATGCAAGATACACTGCTGCTGCACCCAACTGCAGACCACCATACAATCACCGAAACCAAATGCAAGGACAGATGAAGACACACTGGATAGTGTCAGATATTTAAGTCACCTTAACACTCAAGGAGACAATGACAGATTGCACACACCCCAATCACTTCATAATTACAGAATTTTGTATGCGACTACACCGGCAGACTATAACTTATCGACACAGGCTCTGGTGTGAGCAATTCAGCACAACCTAAATGTACATCCATCTCTGGGAAGTGAAGAATTCGACAGTCCAGCTCTATGGCCCACAGGTCCACCCTGGTTATTTATTGTCATGGATGTGACAAAAGCCATTATTGATGTTGATTTTCTCTGATACTTCAACTTGGTTCCAGAGCTGTCCAGTGACAGGTTCATACACATGACAAGCATCCGCTCCATGACTAGAGTCCTCAGCCATGACCCTTTGATATCTCAGGTTAACTGTGGTGTCACCGCCAGACATCACACTTGCTAGGTGGTAGCCTTTAAATTGGCCGTGGCCCACTAGTATACGACGGACCCGCGTGTCGCCACTGTCAGTGATTGCAGACCGAGCGCCGCCACACGGCAGGTCTAGAGACACTTCCTAGCATTCGCCCCAGTTGTACAGTCAACTTTACTAGAGATGGTTCACTGACAAATTACGCTCTCATTTGCCGAGACGATAGTTAGCATAGCCTTCAGCTACGTCATTTGCTATGACCTAGCAAGGCACCATTATCAATTGCTATTTATCTTGTGATGCCTGTACCGTCAGACCGATGTACACCAATTATGGATTAAAGTTAAGTATTCCAGCAGCAACGTACCTTATTGGCTATATTAATTACATTGTCCTGTTCCAGACCTCACGCCATCCTGCGTGAGCTTAACGCGTGCCTTTCGGCTACCAATCATAGTGGCTTGGCTGTCTTGCCAAGTCACAACATTAACGACACAGCCCTTTCTGCATCCTGACCTCTATCAACACACCTGACATTCATCGGCTTGTTCAGGAGTGTCTCTGCACAATTCATCAGTAGCAGTATGTCCAACAGCTTTATTCTGACATGTGTGAAGTTAACTTTCATTTCAGCAACAACAACAACAACAACAACAACAACAACAGCAACAACAACACTATGAAAGACAAGGTTCCCGATGTTGAACACAAACTCTTTGTGACACATTAGTACCTTGACTGAGTTTGCCAACCACCTCCACCTGTTGCCTCCTGCTTCCTGACACACTCACAACAAGCTGACTTGGCACCTCAATCACCATCCACACAGATGCCCACACCATCACTCCCAGTGGTCGCTTCAAAGATTAGTAAAGCATCACTTGCCCATTCAGTTGTCACTGAGTTTTCTAGTTATGCCTGCCACAAGTACATTTCAGAAAGTGTACAATTAAGAATGGAACAGCCCATAAAATCATAATCACATCCGACTTCCTGGTACATCACAGACCATGTTGACTAACACCTGACCTACTATGGGTTGCTGAGAGTTCAGTGGAGAAACTCTTACAAGAAGGTATAATTTTCCCCACCAACATTTCCTGGACTAGCCCACAAAATTGGTCTGCAAGAAAGACAGTTCCGTCAGGTCATGCAGTGACCTTAGAATACTTTATGCTTGCACTATTTTGGAAAACTATCCAGTTCCAAACATGGACTTCACCTACAATCTGGAGAATGTGTCTATTTTCAGTGTCACTGATTGTAAAATTGCATGTCTACAAATACTTATGTGCCCAAATGACGTTCCAAAAAACAGCCATAATCATGCCAGTCAGTCTATTTGAATACTTGTTATTGCTGTATTGACTCAAATGTGGGACAAAAGTGGCAAATGATTTATTGATGGGTTACTCTTCAAACTTCCATTTTTTTATGCCTACCTAGATGATATCTTCATTTTCTCACCCGACAGGGTATCACACAACAACCATCTCAAACAAGTTTTAAACACACTTTTTCACAATGGCATCATAGAAACAAAGACAAATGTCAATTCCATCTCAAAGAAGTAGTCTTCCTTGGACACATCGTAAACACATCAGGAATAAGGCTCACACCACAATGCATTGAGATTGTCCAAGAATTGCCTACACCATTAGACTACCATGAATTACACAGATTTATAGGCGCGATAAATTTCTACAGAAGGCATCTTGCAAAGTAGCATATTTGCAAGCAGCTCTAACACAAGACCTTACTGGTAAACATTCACTGGCAAACATAAAGTTATGTTAACATACCATGTGCAGACAGCATTTGAACACCTCAAAGACTACCTCGGCTAGGGCATTACCCTTGTGCATCCATTCCCTAATGCATAGCTCATCATAACAGCAGATGTTAGCAGCTCTGCTGTGAGATGTGTTATGACAAGAGGTAGGGGGCATCCCACAGCCACTCTGATTCTTCACTAGCAAACACACTCTATTGCAAAGCATGTAGTATGCTTACAGGAGGGAGCTCCTGGCACTCTATGAAGCAGTATGATACTTGAGGCATGCTCTTGAAGGACATACACTCATGACTTACACCAATTATTGCCCTCTCATGGACTCTATTTGCTGCCTATCGAAAGACACCTGTCCCCGACAGTACTGACACTTGAACTACATAGCTGAGTTTTGGATATTCGTCACCTCAAAGGCACAGGGACTTTTTCTCATCCATCACTCCTTGTTATCTACCATAGTTTATGGTAAGTTTGCTGAGGCACAATATAACAGCCATCAGTTACAAGCCCTCAACCAAGGTCCAGACACAAAACTAAGAACAGAAATTCTTCATATCCCATGTGTGACTCACCACATATTATGTGATACTTCTTAAAACAGAACATGTCCACTCATACTTCAATGCATCTATCATGCCATTTTTGAATGGCTTCACAGTCTGGTGCACCCTGGCATCCATGCCATGACTCATCTAGTGATAGACAGGTTCACTTGGCCTGACTGCAAACTTTGGGCCCACGCATGTATACCAGGTTAAAAAAGTAAATTTTTGTCCTATGCACAACCACCACTGGGCTAATGTGATATCCCAAACTGATGCTTCAAACATGGTCAAATTGATCTCACTGGCCCAATACCAGCATCTGGTGGACATCAATATATCCTCTTAACTGTTAATCATGTCACACAATGCGCTGGGGCAACACCAGTTAAAGAAATTATGGCTGAAGCCACTGCCAAAGCAATACTCTTCTTTTTTTATTTTTTATTTATTTATTTACATTTTCTTTGCATGGAGCCATCGTAATGATGGCTGAACCATACTGTTCAACACGCACCACATGACCATCCTTAGAGTAATAAACTGGTTGAACAATGATATAACATATTAAAAGTGGCCCTCATGTGCCATGGGGGACTTTGGCTGGAGGCAGTCCTCTGGATCCTCAAGAGGTTTCCACAGCACAAAAACATGACCTCAGAGCATCACTGGCAGAAGTCCTGTCTTGGGAGATGCTATGCCTCCTTGCAGACTTTGTACTTCAAGACCTGACAACAATGCTAACCCATCGGACAGAAGAAACCACTCGTGTTAAAAAAAAAATGCATAGTACACCTCCAAATACCACCACCTCTTTCACACTCAGTACCAGAAGTGTTCATTCACAAAGCTTTTGCAGATCATGACTGCATCATGTTGAGAGAAAGCATAGTATGTACTGCACTACAGCCCCCCACAAAGGAGCCCACAAACTGCTTTGATAAGAAATTGAACTTTCCTCATCCTATTCAACAGAAAACCAACAATTGTTTTCATTAACAGACTGCACACCACATGCACATTAAAAGATGTTGAACTGGGTGATGACATGTGCCAAACACCCTCCTACTTGGTGTCTGACAAACACCCCGCTATCAGTGCTAGATCACTGATTTTTGAATTCTGTCTAGAGGTCAGTGCCATCCTTCCCTAAGATCTCACCATCAAAGTTATAGACAACTACTTGCTCATTGAATGACAACAGAGACTGCCAGACTACAGATGGCTCCTGCCGTGTGACATCACTACAGCTACCCTCACCTCCCACATCTTTGGCGACAACATGCTCACGGTCACAGTATTGTGCTTGCTTCTGTCAGACATGACCACACTGCTGGTGCTGCCCACATCTGATGAAACACCACCTGCACCTCTTACTGCTGATACTCCCATAGATTGGGACTATGGCAGGCCCCACTGTATTGTGGTCCACCTCCAGGATTTGCACCTGTATGTCTTCCAGTGTACCTCAGTGCCCAATCTTCTCTATGCTGCAGATGACGTGCCTCCACGTTGTATCACTGCCTCAGCAGTGCACAGAGGTATAGGGAGGGACCTCTGTGAGAATACTACTTCTTGAAGTAACATTACTTGAGATCGACCTGGTTCTGGTGCTGCAGACTCTTTGCCAATTAGACAGTCTGATGACTTCACTGTGTTCACACGATTGTTTGTATGTGCTCATAACATTAATAAATATTGTCCTTCAGAATATTAGGATTGTGTCAACATTCACTGTAACCATCTTCTATGTCCTGTGGATCCACAAGTTTTTGTGCTCAGGATAGAAAAAACAATGAATAAAGTGTAGTAAAAGAAATAAGCAGAATAGGCCTGGATTGGTTTAGAGATTTCAAGATCAAAATTTTCATGTGCTTGGCACAGTAAGATTGGAATCAAAGAGTATTACCAATTACAACTTCCTATTTCCATATGAAAACTACTGTTTATTGCTTTTGCTGTACACCCTGTCTTCATAGTCAACATTTGTCATCAGTACTAAATTCTTTTACCAACTGTGTTTCTCATTTGAAAAATCAATAAGTATATAACTGAGTCCTAAGACCATTATTAGAAAATGAGGGAATATTTTCAAGTATCAAAATTGGAGACAAAGAACAATTCCATGGAGTGTGAAGACAATACTCTGGTTGGCATTTTGTGGATATTTTGGTACTGAGTATCAATTATTATCATTACTTAATCTTACTGGTTCCTCTCACTCCAATTTGCAGGAATGAGACCAGATGAGAACAAAGACAAGGGAGTGAATGAACTTGAAGCATGACTTGTAGTATGCATCAGCTGACATCAATCAGAATCAACATACTTGACAAATGTTATTACAGTGTAAGTGAATTTCTATGCTCAACTGCATTAGAATATGAAGAACCACATGCTTGACCAATGTTATTACAGCATAAGTGAATATCTCTGTGCAACTGTATAAGAGTATATGTTTATATCTAAAAACAAAGATGATGTGACTTACCAAACGAAAGTGCTGGCAGGTCGATAGACACAGAAACAAACACAAACATACACACAAAATTCAAGCTTTCGCAACAAACGGTTGCTTCATCAGGAAAGAGGGAAGGAGAGGGAAAGACGAAAGGATGTGGGTTTTAAGGGAGAGGGTAAGGAGTCATTCCAATCCCAGGAGCGGAAAGACTTACCTTACAGGGAAAAAAGGACAGGTATACACTTGCACACACACACATATCCATCCGCACATACACAGACACAAGCAGACATTTGTAAAGGCAAAGAGTTTGGGCTATGTTTAAGTTAATGTGACAAATGAAATTACATCAATGAATATGTCTGGCAAGCACATAAGAAGATTAAGAACCACATGCCTAACAAATGTCACTACAGTATAAGGGAATAGCTCTGCTCAACTGTATAAGAATATATATCATCATAAATGTGACAAATGAAATCACATCAAGGAATAGATCTGTCCAGCACATAAGAAATTATGTTATAAAAACACTTATTAGTTGTATATTGTATTAAACATAAGATAGATTCATATGAATTCAGTATAGAAATTTTTTTTAAAGATATTATATAGTTGTTAAAATGCATCCTGACAAATCTTATATCACAAATGTGATCACTGGGATGATAATAAATAAATAAATAAATGTACAAAGAGACAAGCAGCATCAATTATTCCCATAGAGTAATTATTTCTTATTTCAATAAAATGTATATAATTAATAAATTTCCCTTCTTCAAGCAAGTGAATGCCTAATTTTAAATTTCATGAACACTTTTCCAATATATTTTCTCATTGGTGCAACTAAACAAAAATGTTGTTATACAAAAGATTTTGCACAAAATCCATGTAATGGCACATGGAATCTGTCGTTACTGGTGCCTCCAGGAGAGAAGAACCATCAAAACCTATAATTTATTGACATGACTTTCTTGTTGCTGGTATAACTTGATAACTTCTTGAATTATGACAGTCACGGCATCTTGAAATTCATCTGAGTCTGTACTAATTCGAGATTCATCTTCTAAAATTCTCTCTGCCAACTTGTTGATAACATGATATTTCTTGAAATCTGTTGGACAATACTGAATTTAGAGGCTAATAAGATAATTTACTTACTAGCAGATGACAATGATTATAAAATCACACAAATTCTCGTACTTGTACTACTAAAAAAGTTTCAGTAAAATAACTTATATTTCTGTATTGTGAATGATTATATAATCACAAGGCTTTAGTTATGTTATACTACTAGCATGTGTTTCATATCTGTACAAAAAATGCAAACATTATTAATAATGTAATTTGAATGCAACCTGGCTGAGTCCATTCTGACTGCAGTTTGCATTTTCCCCATACACAATACATTAGAACAAGTGCTGTGGTGCAGCGCTAAGGCAATGAACTCATTTTTACAACTGCATTAGTTTAAGGCAAAGTTTCTCCACCATATTCCCCAATCTGACCTCATGTTCTGTCTCTAGTGGCCTTGCAAGTGATGGAACATGGAATACTAATCCTTCTTCCTTGAATGGGCACAACTGGTATCCTTCCACATTCCACCCAAATCTGACCTTGTACTCTGTCTGCAATGACAGAGTAATGTCAATGGGACATTACAGAAGTATAAGAATGGAAAGACTGGTAGAAGCTGACCTCTACATCTACATCTACAAACTACAAATTGTCACAGGGATACCACCCAGTGTACAAAGGAGAATGACTGCTAAATGCCTCTGTACATGCTATAACTATTCCTCCATGATCCTACAGAACTGATACATAAGAGGCTGTAGCACTCTACTAGTCTCGACTTAAAGCTGGCTGTTGAAACATTGTAAGCAGGCTTTCACAGGATAGTTTACATCCGTTGTCAGGTGCCTGCCAGTTCAGTTGTTCCAGAATCTCCATGATTTTCTTGTTTGGGTCAAACAAACCTGTGTGCATTCTTGCTGCCCTTCTTTGTATATATTCAGTATCACTTGTTCATGCTATCTGGTATAGGTCCCACACATTTGAGCAATTCTCTAGGATGTATCTCCTTTGTAAACTGATTGCATTCTCCTAATAGCCTACCAATGAACAGAAGTCTGCCATATGTTTTACCAATGATTGCGCCTAAGTGATAATTACATTTCATATCCCTTCAAGTTGCAACACCCTTGTATTTGTATGAGTTGAATAATTCCAGCTGTGAATTGCTGATACTGTATTCAGTGGATACTACATTATTTTCATTTTACAAAGTGCAAAATTTTACATCTCTTAACTTTTAAAACAAGCTGCAAAGCTTTACACCACTTTGAAATCTTATTGAGATGTGACTGAATACAGGACTATTCAAAAAGAAGGAACAGATTTCAAACATTTATTGCTTCCAAACTATCTACAAAAGATAGGAACACAATTCCAGCATTCCTGGAAACGGAAAAGTCCAAATTTTTATGCATTCAATGTGAACACAATGTGTTACATGACAGATATCAAAATGGTGGCTCATTTCCTGCCATACATGGAGCAGCTAGTCTGTTGTTATTGTATTCACAGCTTCAACAGTGCAATGTTGCAGACTTTCAAGAGTGTCAGGGGTAGGGCAGATAAAAACATGGTCTTTCACATAACTTCATAGATAGTCACAAGGTGTGAGGTCTGGAGACCTGGGAGACCACCTGTGATGAAGCTCATGTTCTGCTCCTCCTCTTTCAATCCAACATCCTGGAATGGTGTCATTCAGGTAAGTCTCCTCTGACCCAGGGTTCTGGGTGAGTTTTCCAAACTGTATCCCTTTTCCTAAATCTCTCCAGTACCTTTCCTTCATTGCTCTTCCTTCCCCTTCAAATGTTCTGCTGGAAGAAGGAGCCCAAGGCTCCAAAAGTTTGCATAAGTTAAAACTTTTTGTGTGTATGTTCTCCTGCCAGCACTTTGTGAGTAGATTTCTTTTTATTTATCTGATCACAAAAAATTATTTGTTAGAAAAATGTTTTTATACCATAAAGAATAACCTAAAAGGATGTGTAAATTTTGTTGACCTTAATGCCAATGATGAATTAAGAGGCATTTTACAATATGTTCAATAGCAATTTAATGTCCAAATGGGTGTCTCAGTAAGGCGAGAAATTTATGTATCTATTTATGTGTGTAATCGTGTACATTTATATATCTCTGTATCTGTATTTATGTGATGACAACATCCATCCAATTTCCATTGTCTGCAGATGGATATAATAATAAACAAAATAAATAAATAATAAATGATATAATGTGTAACGCAGTTGGTTATCACTTGTTTAAGATGTAACTATTGACTGTCTCTAATGTGACTGTGGTATTTAATGTGTTGTGATCTTGTACACACACACACACACACACACACACACACACACTCTCTCTCTCTCTCTCTTTGTAGTGTTTTGAGAATTTCTGCGTAAATTCTAGAACCATTTGGCAGAACTTCTGTGTTATTCTGTACTGTTTTATAAGTGTGACTATTGTTAGTGATGAAAGAACAATTGAGTGGAAAAAGATTTTTAGTAACTTTTAACTTGAATTTGCTAGAGGCAAGACGTGTATGATTCCAGTATAATAGAGTCATGGTTATCAAGCCAACTCTGTTGTAAATGTAACTTGATTGTTTCTAATGTGAGGCGACACAGGTTGACTTACAGGGAGTATTACATGAGGAGTGTCAATTTTGTTCTTTGTGGAAGTTCAAATATACCGATAGTTGTTGAAAAGTATTCTGCAAGTACCTTATTACTTCACAAAGAGAGAGAGAGAGAGAGAGAGAGAGAGAGAGAGAGAGAGAGAGAGAGAGAGAGAGTCATATATATTCCTTTAACTAGCACCATTCTTTGGAGAAGAAGGTTTTGAAGACTGACATAGCTGGCTATCCATAGAAGTACCAAGTAAGTCTATGCGCATAAAAGAAGTGGGAAGGTTGCAATCCAACTTCACACATTCTTGTCGTCAAAAACATTAGAACACACACACACACACACATACAAACACGCATGCGCACACACACACACACACACACACTCACACACACACACACACACACACACACACACACACACGCATGCACGCACGCACGCACTAACACAAATTATCATTTAGCCCTTCATCACTTATACGCACGCACACACACACACACACACACACACACACACACACACACACACACTAACACAAATTATCATTTAGTCCTTCATCACTTATGTAAATTGGTTCACTCTATCATTGTAACAGCTTTGGTTGTACAAACTGCCCAAAGGCAGACAACTATGTTACCAGTACTATTGTAAACCCAACAATTGCTCTTACTAATACAAGTACTGGTGTATATAAATTAACTGGCATCTCAGTACTAGAGATGTTAAGCCATCAAGGGTTCCTATATTTCGTGAGGAAACACAACTTCCAAAGTCTATGTCACAATAACATCAAACAAGATTCTGAACAGTGGACACTAAAATGAAAATTGTATAATATAAATAATTTATTAATCATACATAATCCAATGAAATTAATAATAAGATTATGTTCTGCCAAAATTGTAATTCATTAATCATAATCCAATGAAATTAATAGTAAGATTATGTTCCGCTAAAATTTAGTAACTAAATGGCCTAAATTTAATGACTAAATGACAAACTCAACAAATTCAAAATACTGAAATCCCACTTTTGACATCTCATGTCTTAATTTAATATGAGATTATTTTTATAGATGAAATAAATTAACCATAATAAAATATGATATCGATCTATAGTCAAACTTACTATGTGCATGTGATGTATTTGATAACCAGAGGTACAACACCAGTGCAGAAATAAATATTTCATTTTCACAAGAAATGTTTATAATGATACACAAACTGAGTAGGTGAGGTGGTGAATGCCAAGGGTGTTGGAAGATTGTTGAGAACAACAATCTTCATCATTTCATGTTAGGACAAAACAAAAGCCAAAGCTCTATCAGGGGTATACCTGTTTGGACCTGGCATGATATAGGGGTAGTGCATTCTTCCATATAACACTCTTGTTCCCAATTTACACCCTGTGGGTCATATCCCTACAGAAGGAAAGAAAATTATATTTTAATGTCCCTTTAAGGACAAGGGCATTACCCTCAGAGCTGAAACTCAGATTTGGGAAAAAGGAAATCTGTAAATTGTAAACCTTCACCACCAAAAATGTCACATTTATTAAAATATTTTCAGCTATTATGCCATGGTCCAGCCACAGTAAATTTGTCTATCTTCCTCAATGGAACCCTTCTGTCAGTTTCAACAAATTAAGGAAATCATTGAAAAACTGAATCTGGATTAATAGACAGGTATTAGAACAACAATCCTCCTGAATACAAGATCAGCATCTTACTGTTGCACCACATCACTTGGCTGCACCACTGTTGACATGCCATATGCACATCTGTGTCTAAAATCTAACTCCAGCCACATCGTGGGCACCTATTGTGAATTTAGGAGCAAAGAACTCCATAATAGCAGCCACGTCACTTGTCAAGCCTGTTGCAACCAGCTGGGCAGCCATACTGCATGCACAAACTACATGTCATGAATTTGATTGCCTGGGATTTCTATGCAACCAGCATCAGCAATCGACTGCTGTAATCTGCACACATACATGCGATGTATGAAGCAAACAGTCACCCATGTGATGGATCACTGTGATCCGTCACTCGTGCATGGGGCCCTTTAGAAATGTAAACAGGTGTGACATCTGCTCATCAAAAGCAGTTTACTGTTATGAAGTATAGCATAGTCTTCATCCTAAAGCATTTGACAGATTTTGCTGTGTGTGCATCACGTTTTGTTGTTGTGTATTGTGCATTTTATTTGCAACTTCAGTTTCATTTTGGTGTTTTTCTCTTGTTTATGTTTTACTGCTGCAGCAGTGGGCTAAAGTAAAATTCTTTGTTAAAGTACCGGTTCTACCAGTAAAAATTACAAAAAATTAACTGAAAACTAAAACAATGAAAAACTTCTGGGAATCTAAAAGACTTCCAGGTTTTCCCTCCTTGTCGTGGGGCATATACACTCTAACAAGAATAGGACCCATGTGCCAAGAGGCCCGTGATGAAGAGGGTGCTCCTTTGCAGCTGGTTCTTGAGGGTAGCAGAAGAATTGGGGGTATGTGGTTATATGGCACAGGAAATCTGTTTGCGGACTAAGTCTGGAGAATAATGCCTGTCTGTGAAGGCCTTTGTGAGACCTTCAGCATACTGGGCAAGGGAATTCTTGTCACTGGAGATATGGTGTTCCCAGATGGTCAGACTGTATGGGAGGCATTTTTTGGTGTGGAAGGGACAGCAGCTGTTAAAATGCAGGCACTTTGATGGTTAGTGAGTTTAATGTGGTCAAAAATGTTGAATTGAGCCCTCAGAGAGGAGGATGTCAATGTCCAAGAAGGTGGCATGGTAGGTTGAGGAGACCACTTAAAGCAAATGGGATAGAAGTTGCTGAACTGTGAAGGTATAAGGACAGAGTGTCTTTGTCCTGAGTCCAGGTCATGAAGATATCATCAATGAATCTGAACCATACCAGGGGTCTGGGGTTTTAGGAGGCTATGAAGTTTTCCTCTAGGTGGCCCATAAATAGGATAGCATAGGAGGATGCCATGCTGGTGCCCATGGCTGTATTGCATATTTTTTGTATATATTTGCTTCAAAGGAAAGGTAGTTCTCTGTTACAATAAAGCTGGTAATTTATAACTAATGAGGTAGTGGATTTGGAGTCTGGAGGATGTTGGTAAAGGGAGTGTTCAATTGTGGGAAGATCATGGGCATGATGGATGCTGGTGTATAGGGATGTGGCATCAACAGTGACGAGTAGCGATCCAGGAAGTAAAAGGGCAGGGATGGTGGAAAGTCAGTGAAGAAAGTGGTTAGTATCCTTGATGTGATAGGTTAGGTTTTGGGCAGTTGGTTAGCATTCATCAAAAAGAGCAGAATTCTTTCAGTGATGGCGCAATAGTCAACTACAATGGGGCATCCAGGTTGTTGATTTTTAGGAGCATGTGGAAAGTGGGTATGCAGGGTGTTGCAGGAGTGAGGAGGGAAGTGGATTTGGGGGAGAGGTTTGGAAAGGACTTAAGGCTTTAAGGAGGGATTACGGATTATGTTCAGCTTCTAGGATGGAGTCCCTTTAGCAGAATTTATAGGTGGAGGAGCCAGACAACTGGAAAAGGTCTTCCACCAGGTAGTTACTGCAATTCCTAATGACTGGTGGAACCTTTGTCTGCAAGTAGGATGATTAGGTGAGGATCTGTTTTGAGGCTGTGTGTCGCTGGCTTTTCATCTGCAGAAAGGTTGATGTTCCTAGGAAGGACGTGGGGAAGGATGGTAAGACCAATTTCTTGGTAAGAAACTCCTGGAAGGTGATTGAGGGTTGGTGAGATGGGAGAGCAGGAGAATCATGGTTGGATGGTGATGTGAACTGGGAGAAGCAGGGGACAATGTTGGGATTACGCTGGCTTCAGCAGGAGGGATTTGCTGTGAAGAGGTATTTCCATTGCAGCAATTGGGAGAAGGAGGTAGGTCTTTGACTAGCCCAACATGCTTAAATTTGGGTTTAGGGCTGTCACATAACCTCCTCAATTCATATACCCTTACCCTCATTGTTTTCCTCTGTCATCATACCCACCAATCTTTTCCCCTTTCTGCTCATCTGGACTCCCCACTCCTATCTCCCCCACAGTTTTTCAACTCTGACCATGGCAGCCTTGCCTTGACACCTTCTAGTCCCTGCACGCTACACCAGACAGAGCTCTTCTCTCCCCCTACACCTACCATACTCTGCTGTTCCTCCCCCTTCCCAGTTAAGTAGGCCACAACCTGATATTAGGCTTTTCAGTGTGGTTTACGGGATGTAAATTTTCTTGGAGTACCAGTACTGTAGTGTTATCTCATGTTTGGTTCTTTATTATGGCATAATGCCATACGTGCTAAAAGTTGAAAACGTGTAGTTGAAATGCAGTGAATTAAACACTTCATTTCAAATATATTGTCTGCCTCTTCAAATCACATTAATCACAGAATGGAAACACACAGTAACAGAATGTACCAGCGTGACTTCAAACACTTCGTTACAGGAAATGTTCAAAATGTCCTCCGTTAACGAGGATACATGCATCCACCCTCCATCGCATGGAATCCCTGATGCGCTGATGCAGCCCTGGAGAATGGCGTATTGTATCACAGCCGTCCACAATACGAGCACGAAGAGTCTCTACATTTGGTACTGGGGTTGCGTAGACAAGAGCTTTCAAATGCCCCCATAAATGAAAGTCACAAGGGTTGAGATCAGGAGAGCGTGGAGGCCATGGAACTGGTCTTCCTCTACCAATCCATCACCGAATCTGTTGTTGAGAAGCGTACGAACACTTCAACTAAAATGTGCAGGAGCTCCATCATGCGTGAAGCACATGTTGTGTCGTACTTGTAAAGGCACATGTTCTAGCAGCACAGGTAGAGTATCCCGTATGAAATCATGATAACGTGCTCCATTGAGCATAGGTGGAAGAACCTGGGGCCCCATCAAGACATCACCAACAATGCCTGCCTAAACGTTCACAGAAAATCTGTGTTGATGACGTGACTGCACAATTGCATACGGATTCTCATCAGCCCTCACATGTTGATTGTGAAAATTTAAAACTTGATCACGTTGGAATGAAGCCTCATCCATAAAGAGAACATTTGCACTGAAATGAGGATTGACACATTGTTACCTTGTACAGCAGCAACTTTCTGACGCTGACATTAGGGTTATCGTCAACTGCACAAAGAATTGCCTCGTCCATTGCAGGGAAGGCACGGAGGATCAACTCAATTATGCATCTATCCTTGAGACCATGTCCAATTATACGTGTAGTTTGTTCTTCCTCGTCACAATGGCACTTACCAGCAGCACAATACAATGTGTCACACGGCTCACAATGTACACGTGTGATTCAAAGAGTGCCAGTACGAGTTTACTGTAATCCCCTTGCCACCATACTCCCCAGATTTAAAACCAACTGAGAACCTGTGGGATGACCTTGGTCAGGTTATACTTGCCACTCATTCTCAACTGAGAAACCTTGTGCAGCTGGCAGTGATACTAGTGCCAGCATGGCTCCACTTTCCTTTTGATACTTTGCAGAACCTCACTGACTCTTCCTGCATGTCTTTCACAGAAGTCCACACAGCAGAAGGTGGTTATTCAGCTTTTGACAGGTGGTCACATTAATGTGACTGGACTCACTCTCTCTCCCCCCCCCCCCCCCCCTCCCTCTCCACGTGTGTGTGTGTGTGTGTGTGTGTGTGTGTGTGTGTGTGTTTTCCTTTCTTAGCTGAAGAAGGCTTTGGCCAAAACCTTAGTTTGTAACAGGCTTTTAATTGTGCCTGTATGCAACTCAGCATGGCATCTTTATGATGAGTAGCAGTAAATCCTTTTCAAAATTGTTGTTATTATGTAATATTTATCATTTTACAGATCTGTTTCCATTTATTACCTCATTGCTTGACAAAGATAAATATTTGTGCTGTGATTGTCGGGTCAAAGATTTTAAAATAGTACAACTACAGTCTGTTGCAGTTGGCACTGCAAGCTGACAAATGAGGAGTGTTTTTTCAACTTGATAATTGCAACACAGTTTTTCATGAAAAGAGTTTTTCTATTTTTGTCTAGATAGATATGTTTGAATATTTTAATTTTTACATGATTACTATATCAGGGTGTATACGTGGACAAGGAAAAAAAATTCCCGGATATCTCCCAGATTTCCCGGTTAAAAATACACTTTCTCCCGGATGAAAACACTTTTTCCCTGTTAACTGACAGTATATTTTCTCTCGGAACTGTATAACTTCTAAGTCCTTTGAATGATTATGGTTTTATACACGGGAGTAAATTTCCCAGCGCTTTATAAAACTAAACATGGAGAAAAAAATGCGTTTTGGAAAGATGTTTGATGTGCAGGAACATGTACACTGCATACTTTCGTATTATGAAAGTATAAGTTCGAATTCCACCAAACACCGCATGTTACTTTCCGAAGCATTGAAATCGAGATTGCGGTGCACTTTTGTAAGCTAGTGATAGCTCATGTCACGTGATCTCGCCAGCCGATGACAGCGGGTATTCAGAGCTTAGGACACGTGATGTAATCAGCCAATAGCAACATCACTGTTAAGTAGTGCGAACGCACAAACAGAAAAAGTTAATGATTTAAATTAATATACATAGTGTTGCTACACAAAACGCAAAGCTTTCGCATATAATATTGGTCTGTAAGATTAATACGCTGCAAGAGAAGGTAAGCTTTCACATGCAATGTTGGTCTTTTATGCATGTATTACAATTTAAGATATATCCCACAAATGTGTCCGTAAAATTTTTAATAACGACATAAATGTCTGATCTTCTGGGCTTGAAATTCATCTAAATGGCTCATCATCAAAGAGTTGATTTTTAAATGAGAGTCAAACGCTCTGTGATTTAAGTAATTCATCGTACATTATCGCACATAGCTCCGTTGTAGCTGCCAGAATGGTACTTTGACAGTAACGCTTTTCAAATCACCATTCGGAATATTTTCCCATGACCTGTTAGAAATAGGTTCATCTCCGCAGTTTGCCTGAGAGTGCCAGATGACAGGCGTCACTGCGCTTGCGCAGCTATGATGTCATAGGGAGCCCGTATGTTCGTACGTGTAAAACATTAAAAGATCATACATTATGTCATAGGAGAAACAAGACATCAGAGGATACTCCAAGATCATCAGAATTTCAAGACCCATACTAAAATGTGCACCTTTAGAGTGCACATTCGTATGTCCACATTCCCAGTTAAGTAGGCCACGACCTGATATTAGGCTTTTCAGTGTGGTTTACGGGATGTAAATTTTCTTGGAGTACCAGTACTGTAGTGTTATCTCATGTTTGGTTCTTTATTATGGCATAATGCCATACGTGCTAAAAGTTGAAAACGTGCAGTTGAAATGCAGCGAATTAAACACTTCATTTCAAATATATTGTCTGCCTCAGTGGCAAAGATTAATAACAGAAAATTTCTTTAGCAAACCGACAAAAAAAACTTCACTGTTCTGCAAGGCAATTAATGCATGACTTTCAGAAAGGTGAAAATCAGAAATCTTTTGTTTTCATTTGATGTGAGAGCAGTAAACGAAGAGGAAACAGGAAAATCACTAAATGTAAACACGGGTCACGTGGAGACTACCCATTTCCCCACTGTAACTCAGACTGCTCTGCGCATCATCCCTGGATCTACGATATTTCTGAACCAGTGCAATACTCCACCACTCCCTCGAGCGTTTGAGATAGGACGTCAAAAATTAAAAAAAAAAAAAAATCGAATTTTCAAAAATATGTTCATTTTGTAGCACACATCTTTCTGAAGAGTCTGATGCAAAAAACATGTGTTCGAGGAAATGTAAGACATGTTATTTGGTCGTATGTGTGCCAATGGGCAGTGCCTCGCCTCCTCACACAGCATTCTTCTATTGTATGTCACTATACTTCGCTCTGTGGAATTTAAACGTGTATATTTTGTAATGGATGCCATCAAACCGTATTCAGGACAGTGGAAATAAAAATGTCCCGTGGTGCCTCTCCTGCTTACAATCAGCCTTTTTTTTTTTTGCACTCTTTATTCCCTATCAGCTAACAATGGTTTAATGGTTTAATTCGTACCTAACTGGAAGGGTGCAGAAAGTTGAAATAAGTAGTTCTCGTAACATGCAAAGATCAGCACATTCCTCAAACTGGGGAACTATCAAGAATGGGGTTCCAAAAGGGTCAGTCTTGGGTCCTTTGTTGTTCTTATTATATATTAATGACTTGCCATTCTATATTCATGAAGAGGCAAAGTAAGTTCTCTTTGCTGATGATACAAGTATAGTAATCACACCTGACAAACAAGAATTAACTGATGAAATTGTCAATACTGTCTTTCAGAAAATTACTAAGTGGTTCCTTGTAAATGGACTCTCACTGAATTTTGATAAGACACAGTACATACAGTTCCGTACAGTGAATGGTATGACGCCATTAATAAATATAGACCTTAATCAGAAGCATATAGCTAAGGTAGAATATTCCAGATTTTTAGGTGTGTCCATTGATGAGAGATTAAATTGGAAGAAACACATTGATGATCTGCTGAAACGTTTGAGTTCAGCTACTTATGCAATAAGGGTCATTGCAAATTTTGGTGATAAAAGTCTTAGTAAATTAGCTTACTACGCCTATTTTCACTCATTGCTTTCATATGGCATCATATTTTGGGGTAATTCTTCACTGAGGAATAAAGTATTTATTGCACAAAAGCGTGTAATCAGAATAATAGCTGGAGTCCACCCAAGATCATCCTGCAGACATTTATTTAAGGATCTAGGGATATTCACAGTAGCTTCTCAGTATATATACTCTCTTACGAAATTTGTTATTAACAACCAAACCCAATTCAAAAGTAATAGCAGTGTGCATAACGACAATACTAGGAGAAAGGATGATATTCACTATTCAAGATTAAATCTAACTTTGGCACAGAAAGGGGTGAATTATACTGGCACTAAAGTCTTTGGTCACTTACCAAATAGTATCAAAAGTCTGACAGATAACCAACAAGTATTTAAGAAGAAATTAAAAGAATTTCTGAATGACAACTCCTTCTACTCCATAGAGGAATTTTTGGATATAAATTAAGAAAAAAAAAAGAAAAAAAATATTTAAAAAAAAATAAAAAATAAAGAAAAACAAAAAAATAAGGTTGTTATATTAGCTTAAGTATGTTGTTAAATTAACCTAATTATGTCATGTATTGGAAAATTCGACTCGTTCCACATCATTACAAAATATCGTATTCATGATCCATGGAACTACTATTAATCTAATCTAGTCTAATCTAACAACTTGCTGCTTTGTGTCACCTAAAATTAAATAAATTAAATATAGGGTACATAAACCCAGTAAAGACATGAGACAAGCAAGACAATACACATTTCTTCAATCCCCAGCTCCTACAAT
The DNA here is from genome assembly GCF_021461395.2 of Schistocerca americana. Classification (NCBI taxonomy): domain Eukaryota; kingdom Metazoa; phylum Arthropoda; class Insecta; order Orthoptera; family Acrididae; genus Schistocerca; species Schistocerca americana. The sequence goes on from NC_060122.1 coordinate 793,446,732, forward strand.
TTTTTTTCACTCTAATCTTGCTACAGCTTTACATGGCATGCTTTCCTTTCTGCGAAAGAATCTATTACCTCATCAAAGTTTGTCAAACATTTTGCTACATGAAAAGTCAAAATGTCGTTGTCTAATACTGAAAAAGCTGTTAATGCAAATAAGACCCAAGACTGGTGTTGTTTCCCGATCTGATTATGCCTATTTTGTCACTCTCTGCTAGATAAAACAAAATACGCCTTTCTAATACTGCAACAATTGTAATAAACACCAAATAAACGAGACTGTTTTGGCACAAATGGTCTTTTTTGTAACAACAGAATATAATTCACAAAGTACCAATATCAAATGCCTATTAGGCCTACTGCAAGCGAAAAGCCTTACGTTAGGAAATAGTTTCACACTTCATTCATATGCTCCAGTTTCTCAAGTATGAGATCGAAAAGTAGTAGTACGAAATTTTTATACAAACTTGGAATCATCATATTGTTTCATAATTTGTGTGATGTCACCGATTCTTCTCCTTCCTCGTTCTAACAAACAGTCTTGCTATCACTAATTCTGTAACTATTCCTGCCAATGTCAAAGCTTATTCACAGGTTAACTCCACTAACTCTGCCAGAATCACAGGTTTAGTTATCCCGCGATTATTCTCCGGTTAGGCATTGCTACATGTTCGTACAACGCATTTTCCACACTTCTTCCAGGATAGAATTTAAAGCAGCAGTTAGCCGGGGACTGTACAACTGGCCTGTACTAGTATAACCATCGGGCCAAAAATTTTCTGTCAAAATTTCATTTTCTTGGATACACAGAGAAGGTAATACGTAATCTTTCTTACCTGTGATTCATTTATGGATTTAGCTAGTAATTATAACAACACTCATCATTCACAAACCCAATCGACCACACAATCAGAAAGCTGTTAGCATTCATCCGTTCGGCCTTACTCCGATCAGCTTGTATAGCCCCTTTTGTCTGTAGGAAATTTGTTTCTACATGCGACGAGGATTCCCCTGACAGAGACATCATGCACACTATGCACGCATTCACAAATCAACTTACGATTCTTTCAGACATCAACTTAGAATGTGCTCAAAAACAGGGATGCGTGTCAAAGTCATACGAATAATCGATAGAATAACGTGCGCTGGATGTTAGTTGCTATGTGAAATAAGGTTTTTTCCCTCAATAGTATGAATTTGTCCCCTACCCCCTCCTAGAACTGAGCCTGCTACGCATGCAAGAATCTGGCAGCTTGGGCGCTCCAGTAAAATTTTTCCCGGTAGCATCTAGCTGCTTACTGCAACTGCTTACACAGCCAACAGCCACAAAGCCTTTGACACATTTTGCTGTTGGCAGATGCTTGTATGAGCACTGTGTTTTGTTGCTGTATATGGCGCATTTCCTTTGCAATTTAAGTTTTATTTTCGTTTTTTCTCTCGTTCATGTTTTATTGCTGCAATATTATTCTGAAGTAGCGGGATTCAGTAATATCCTTTGTTAGAGTACCGGTTCTTGCCAGTCAAAATTAAACAAATTTAGCTGAAAACAAAAACAATGATAAATTCCCGGAATTCTAAAAAATTCCCGGGTTTTTCCCAGTTTTTTCCCAGATGGAAAAATTCCTGGGTTGTCCCGGGTTGTATACACCCTGTATATGTCACTGACATTAATAAATCATTGTAATAAATTATATTGATATATTAGGTTAAAATTATGCCTTCCTAACTCAACTGTGAAATTTTTTACATTTACTGAGTTTTGAAAAAGTGCTCTTCAATTGTTAATGCTTGATTTATGACTAATACAAGAGTGGTTATTTCAGTATAAATGTGATGCAAATGTAATTAGGCTTTGAGCAATAAGTGACACATTAAATAATGAATTACATAACAAATTACAATAATTATTCTAAGAGGAAAATAAGCTGAACAATATATGATAAGACTGGGTGATGTGTTCCATGGGGGGTAATGAATAACACAATCTTATCCTCAAAAGGTCCAGTATTACAAACAGTTACAATATAACGACTATAAACAACTGTAATTAAACAAGGTCAGTTTAGCATGGCAAGTGCAACAACAACAACTGAAACAAAGGAGAAAACAAGGCATGTGCATAGGATGAGTAATTTATAAAGCAGTCTAGTGGGGTTTATTAGCAGCAACTCCAGTAGGAAGCAGTGATCAAGGGAACTGTGTCTGATCACTCAGTATTAAGCTCAGGCTAGTGAACAAATGTATATATTTCCATTATTTCAGTGTGTGTGTGTGTGTGTGTGTGTGTGTGTGTGTGTGTGTGTGTGTGTGTGTGTGTATGTGTATTAAAATGGGGACCTAGAAACAACAGAGAGGCTTTGTCCCACCAGGCCACAGCAGTCCACCTACCCCATGCGTTGCCCCACACCAAACGGAGGGTTATTGTGCAGCTTGGCCCCCAGTGGAACCCCTCCCCCTCTCCCCTTCCCCCTCAGGGAACATCTCATACCAGACCAGTGTAGCCCTGATTGTTTGTTGCATGGTAGAATAATTATGGTGTACACATACACGGAGACAGTGTTTGCGCAGCAATCGCTGACATAGTGTAACTGAGGCGGAATAAGGCGAACCAGCCCACATTTGCCGAGGCAGATGGAAAACTACCTTAAAATCCATCCACAGGCTGGCTGGCACATTGGACCTCAACACTAATCTGCCAGGCAAATTCATGCTAGGGACTGCTTGGGAAGCAGCATGTTAGACTGCGCGGCTAGCTGGGCAGGTATTTCGAGGTAGTTCACCTTCCTTCTTTTGTGTATGTTATGTAAGAATTCATGACTTCACGCTGCACCTTGTAACTGTGGCTTCATTTAAGGAGGTGGTCTGTAGAAGTAGAGTCTATTTGTATGTCCCCAATTCCTATGGCCTTCCTTCAAGTGGGTGAATATTCATCTGCCATATTAGCTTGTGCAGAACATTCCACAAGAAATGATGGAACGTTCAATTACTGCTTCCTTACTCTGCTTGATCTAAGCCTTTCTCCTCCTCCACTTTCTGGAACCAAGACTGACACTCATAACATAGATTCCAATGGAACAGAAGTTTGTGCATCCCTCCACCACAGTTTCTGTCTGTACATTCAAGTTAGTCTCAGAAACTACAGTAGGGATTTTGGTGCAAGTTTCACTATTACACAGACCGATTCACAACGGCCATTTCTAGGTATAAATTATAAATATTTCGCACAAACTCGATTAGCTATGACGAATTATATTCCACCAGCATTGTAAAAGTGATGCCACAGCCATCTAGCAGCAAATGGCGTAACTCTTTGGTAGCACAGTTCTGCATGGAATGATGCAGCCCTATTCAAACTAGGTGTGTATGAGCACTCCACTTCATTTGATGTACTAAAAACAGGTGGAATGTGTTCAGCATAGAATACTCAGGTTGCATGCAGCTTAACATATGCAGATATTATTTGTTTCAACACTTTGAAATAATAAATATGACTCATAAACAAATCTCCACTGACAAGAAAGAGGCATATGCTCTTGGTGACCACTAAAAAATGTTTTTAAATATTACCTAAATTCTGTGCGCGGTAATGTACAACCTACAGTGCACCAACTGAAAAGTACCAATGTTACTCATAAACTTTGGGGGATTCAAAAGCTTCTTAAAGATGGAAGCAGACATGGCATGATCTTCTTGACACCTTAAAAGCAGAGGATAGAAAGGGATTGAGAAATTCCTTATTGATTATTATAAAAGATTTTTAAAGACTTCTACAGAGGTTTAAGCAAGGCATTTAAAAAAAGGACAATAATTTTAGACTGTCCATTTCTGCATCACTCAGATTAGCAATCACAATTCACATTCATAATTTACTGTAAATTCTTTGAACAACATGCAGTGAGTTACTTAACTTCAAAGTATCAAAGCAATCTGAGAAGAACTGCACTGAAAAAAAAAAAAAAAAAAAAAAAAAAAAAAAAAAAAAAAATATGTCAATCAAAAAACTGTGTTTTTTTAAAATTTTGCATGTAGAAGTTTTCCAAGGAACTTTTTCAGAAAGGGATGAAGCTTTGATTCATTTGCATGAGGGAAGTTTTTCAGCAGAATGGCAGAGGAATCAACAGCCAACTTTTTGGTTCCCTTGAATCACATCTAGATGAAGTCATGATTCTTTGTGAGACAGGACAAAACAGTCTGCCACAAAAAGTCTGTGACAAAAAATTGCAGCAATGAGTCTGAACAATGTATCAGTGCATACTAAGCTTTATAAGGAGAGCACTGTCATGGACTACACATCTAGATCAGGTGTGTCTGTTTTTTTATGTTGTTTATTTCCTTTCATTTGTGGCCTTCATACTCAACCCACTCAGTCAGCCTCTGATACATAATATGTTACAAATTAAAAGACATATCCAATTACACTCATGCATACATGCTCCTGGGCTATGCTTTCCACATGTGATTCTCTGCTCAAAGGTATTACAGCACGTCTCTCCAATTTACTGGACATCTGCAAACAGATCGATGGGCTCTGCACACATAACACAGAGCTACACCCCTGCATTGCTACCACCTACGCTGAATTGGCTCATGCACAGAGTACCTTATGCAGCCTCACTGCGGAGCTGCTTCTTTCAATGCCGCCTCCCTCTCCTACTGTGTCTTCATTCTGCTTCGCTCCTGTGTCGAGCTGCACTTTCCCTGCTACTGGTTCTGTGTCGATGCAGTTGGACAAGCAGGTTGGCCCTGTTCTTGATTCGTGGGACCTTCGCATGGCATGACTGCTGCGCCATACCCTCCATCATCTTTTGCCACCGACACCCCACCCACTTCACTTCAGCCTGGCATGGACGCTTATGTCCTCGCTTCGCGGGATCCCTCGGATTTCATGGCTACCGTGCCACGTCCTCAGTCATTGCCTCAGTCATTATGAAAATATTTCACTGTGAAGGTATTTTTAAAGCTAAATCTTTGAAATATTGTATTTTGCTTCTCAGTTACGGATGAAAAAATACATGTATCACTCATTTTGGAAATTCAGCCCGTAAGGAGGTGAAATAGGGACAGACTGATTCACTGACTCATCATCATCCAGCACAAACTGCTAAGAAAAGAAACTTGAAGTTTGCAGAGGGTGTAGATCTTATACTGCAGGTATCATTTAGGAAGTGATTGTCTGAAATTGCACTCCTAATGGGGTGAAATGGGGGTTGAAAGGCTTTTTGAAAGTATCTTGCTATTAAGGGAATTTTGAAGCTAGAAGTATGATAAATGGTATTTTGTTTCTTAGTCAGAAAATGAAAAATACGTATTACAGCATTTTTGGAAATTCAGCCACTAAGGGGGTAAAACAGTGGGTGAAAGTTTTCTTGAAAATAAAAAATTACTAAAGAACTACTAAGGATTTTTAAGGTTACAGCTGTGACAACTGATATTTGACTTCTGGGATAGAAATAAAAAAAAAATACATATTTCAGTGTTTCTGGAAAGTCAATGCCTAAGGTAGTGCAATAGTGCATGGACATTTTTAAGAAAATATTTTGTTACATTAAAAAGAATTTTAGAGCTAAATTTATGAAAACTGGTATTTCATTTATTGGCTTGATATAAAGAAATATTTGTTAGGGGATGATCTTTACTATAGAAATATCTCCACAAGAATGCAAAAGGCATGATTAACAAAAACTTTGGACTCTAGCTACCAGAATTGCTTTCACCTTCTTCCTAAGATCCACAAATTGAATCATTCTGATTGTTCCACAGTTGCTGGCTTAAGAGGAGGAGGAGGAGGAGGAGGAGGAGGAGGAAGAGGAGATTAGTGTTTAATGTCTCATCAACGAGGTCATTAGAGATGTAGCACAAGCTCTGATTAGGGAAGGATGGGGAAGGAAATTGGCTGTGGCCTTTTGAAGGAACCATCCCAGCATTTTCCTGAAGCAATTTAGGGAAATCACAGGAAACCTAAATCAGGGTGGCTGGATGGAGGTTTGAAATGTAGTCCTCGAAATGCGAGTCCAGTGTGCTATTCGCTGCACCACTTTGCTCATTCTGGCTTAAGAGCACTGACCTAATGGATATCTGCCTTAGTCAATCAACACCTGAAACCTAAAGTACAAAGACTTTCCTCCTATATTAAAGACAACAACCATTTGATAGATTGTCTGAAATCTGTGCCCATCCTGCTCCCACCACACACTTTGTTTGTCACTACTGATGCCACTTCCCTCTATACCAACACCCCCATGTACATGGTCTGTCTGCTGCTGAACATTTCCTCACTCTGCACCTGCCTGACTGTGAACTGATGACTTCCCTCCTGCTTGTCTTAATCAACTTTATAATTACCAACAAATACTTTACTTTTGAGGGACAGATACAAACAGATGAGGATCATGGCAAGTGGAGCCAGGATGGCTCTTTTCCATGCTAACCTTTCCATTGGTCATTTGAAAGAGGATTTCCTGGGATCCATGAGCCTACAGCCCTCATTTGATTTAGATACATTTATGACATCTTTGCCACATGGACTCATGGTGAGGCTGACCTGTTAAAATTATTGAAATGTCTCAATAGATTCTTACAATTAAATTTCATATGGTCTTATTCCCAGTCCCATGCCACTCTTCCTTAATGTTGACATCATCCTTACTGAAAGTCAGCAACACACTTCTATGCACATTAAACCTACTAACGATCAGAAGTACTTAAATTTCGACAGTTGCCCTCCCATACAGTCTTGGCATTTGAGGCAAATGTATTTATTTAGATGCTGACTCTTTACAACAATTCACCACTATTCTCATCTCAGCCTTCACTGACATAATTACCCCAGCAGAGCAGTCCAGTTCAGAAACAGATTTCCTAGCCATCACATCCACTCCTGGTACCTCTAAACCCTCCAGAAAACAACTTAGGAGTACACTTCTTGTCACTCAGTATCATTCTGGTCTTGAATATGTTGATCAGCAACTTTGACAAGGCTATGACTTCATAAAATCATGCCTTGAAATGAGGTCCATTCAGGCAAAGCTTCAGTCCACCACACCTATAATAACTTTTTGTTGCTGTCTCAATCTCTACAAAATCCTTGTCAGATCCTTTGCTCCACCTGCACCATTTCCCTACCCTATATCTTCTAACCCTGTGATTGAACCTGCTGTAAGACTGCCCTATGCACCACTCTACCACCACTTATACCAGCCCTGTTACTGGCAAAACGTATACTATCAAAGGGAGAGCCATCTCTGAAATGTCACATGTCAAGTACCAGCTGTCATGTAACCATTGTTTGGTCTTTTATATTGGCACAATTATCACCAAGTTATCAGTTATGATGAATGTGTGGATACTGGCAACACACAATATCCTTTTGCAAAGCATGCTCTACAACATGACAGTTGTGACCTGTTTCATCACACAAGCCATCTGGATTCTTCACCCAGACACCATTTTCTCAGAACACCGCAAGTGGGAACTGGCATTACAAAATGTCCCAGGTTCTCATCAGCCACCTGGCTTAAATTTGCATTTAATTTCTTTGGTCTCAGAATTGCTTCACAGTAACTATTCCTTTCTTCACTCCCTTTTAGTTTAGTATATAATTTATTTTCTGACCTGTCTATTCCCTCCAATCCCCATCCCCACTCTGACCTCCCACCTCTTATTAACTTGTGGACAATGTTTTCACAGTAATCTCTGTCTTGTGTATTACCCCATCTTCCACATTTTTTTAGACTGCTCTGATAATGGACAGTGTCTAAACGATCAGTAATGTTTTCAACCATATTTGTGTACTTTCCGAGCACTCAACTCGTCAACTATATGATGAGTGGCTACTGTCTTTCTTCTATTATTTTAACTTATAACTTTTTTATTTCACTGACTTCATGATAAAATAGGTCCAATGTACTCTTTGGAAGCTACTGGTGCAGTTATATTACTCTTTTGAGAGGTTAAAAAAATTTATCATGTTCACATAATACTTTCTTATTCTTTACTTTACAGGCAGGTTGGTCTAAATTACCAAGGAAGCATCTGGAAAATTTTGAAGTGACCTGAGATTATTGTCAACAGTGTGGTATGAAAAAAGAAGTTACCTGGCAATGGAGGCTTCATAATTTTTCGTCTTAGATCACATGCTTCTATCTTGTTTACAACAGATTTTATTAAACGTCTTGAGAGAGCAGCAAATTGTCTCTCCAGTTTTAATTTATGATAATCTGGTTTTCCCTTAATTTCACTTTCATCTTCCTCTTCCTCTTCTGGTGGATCCTTAAAAACTTCTTGGGCAAGATGTTCAACTGATGGCTGCAAAACAATGCAACGAAACAAGATTGAAGAAACATTCAAAATATGTTCAAAAAAATTTTGGGTGTACTGCTAGATGTCAAAACTTGCTGCCACCCTAAAATTTCATTGAACAGTCTGTATACCAGGAAATTTTTAACTTTCACACTTGAGACTTGTTCAAAGAACATGTTTCAGAACCGAGACCAATAGTGGTCAAGATTCACACCAATATTAGCAGCTCAGACTATATACAGTTTAAAGCGCAATAATGCAGTATATTTTTATATATGGTAAATCACTGACCACTGAACATGTATTTGTCATGATTTTGTGCTCAGTAGCACTATGACCGGTTGAATGCAGTTCTCCAAGCGACTCTATCCTGTGCAAGCCTCTTCACCTCTAAATAACTACTGCAGCCTTACATCCATTTGAAGCTCACTTTTCTAGCCATGCTCTGGTCACCCTTCACAGTTTTTACTCTCTGCATGTTCCTTCATTAACAAATTAATTATTCCTTACTGCCTCACAATGTGCGTTATCATCTGAAAACTGAGCTACAAGTTTCTTTTCTCTCCAGTCTGATCCAGTACCTCCTCACTAGTTACCTGATCTACTCATCTGTGTCACACAGTGATTCACTTTAATCACTTCAGGTCATCCTTGGAAGCCGCTAGGATTGATTCAAATTTTCAGTTGAGCTCATTTCTCCCTCCTGAGTCGCAGATAGGCATAACAAAATGACTGTCACAATTAAAGTTTTGGTCATTAAGGCCTTTGTCAACAATACACACACACACACACACACACACACACACACACACACACACACACACACACAAACACACTCATGCAAACACAACTCACACACACAAATACAGTCTCAGGCAGCTGAAACCACACAGCCTGAGTCTGCAGTCGTGTGTGTGACTTGCATATTTGTGCATGCACATGTGTGTGTGTGAGTGTGTGTGTGTGTGTGTGTGTGTGTGTGTGTGTGTGTGTGTGTGTGTGTATTTTTGAAGAAGGCCTTAATGGCCAAAAGCTTTAATTGTGAGAGTCTTTTTATTGTGCCTACCTGTGACTCAGCATCTCCTCTATATAGTGAGTGGCAACTTTCCTTCTCATAATATTGTTACATTTCATCTGGATTTCCCATTGTTTGATTCATTTCTCCCTCCTGTTATTTCTGGAGAGTACACCAGCTACTGATAAAACTGCAGATCTTGATTCAAATCCTGGTCTGACACAGATTTCCATTATTGTCATGGCATATTCTTTACATTTTATGTTTAACACTTCTGAATGAATTCGAGTAATGTCAAATTGTTTCATTAAATTTCATACCCAATAATTCTGTTGAGAGTGATTTTAGTTAACATTTATGGAATATTCCTTCAGAAATTTGAAACATACAAGATTAATGTTCTAGAATAACATTTATTTTATTTTTTGTTGACAACCAGTTTTCAAATTTCTCTGACATCATCATAAAACTCAAGACTGGACAGACAGTCTGAACAAATTAGCAAGAGTTACTATCTGTAAAAAGATTGTTATTTTCAAATATATGTGATGATTTAAAGATTAGGTATCTATACAAAAAGCACAGAATGCAATGCTTCAGTCCAACACAGAGACAAAACACAAAGTGTTATTTAATGATATATTTGAAGAGCTGCATCAAACCAGTCTCTGGATTGAAGACCACAACAACATATTTGATACTTTAGATTCTGCAGATAAAAGCAGTGTGTTTATAGATTTGTACTGATATCATAAGAGTATAAAACATTCAGTGCATTATTAAATAAAATTTTGTGTGTTGTGCCCACGTCAGATTGATGCATTGCAATTATGAGGTTTTTTACTGATGTATATTCTTCAAATCTTCCCATATCTTTGGAAATAATTGTCTTTGTACAGCTAAAAAGACTTGCTGACGTGTGGATTGTGTGTTCAGTGTTCAGTTGTTTGACAGTGGCCTGGAAAGCCGAAAATTGGTTGACAATACTGTATAAAATACAGTGATAAGCCAAAACATTATGACCACTGCCAACTGTGATGTTAGATGCCATCAGGTGCCATTGCGGGCATGTAATGTGGTAACAAAAGTTTGTAAGTGGAGCAGACACAGACAGGAGATCACCATAGCAAAGATATGTGCTGCAAATGGGGAAATCCATTGAGATAACCTACTGTGAGGCAAATTATTATTGCACAGAGCCTGTGAACGAGTATCTTGAAAATGGTAAAACTGATTGAATGTTCTCTTGCTACTGTTGTGAGCATCCATGGAAAGAGGTAGAAGGACAGTCAAACTACCAATAGGCACTAAATGGTTGGATATCCATGACTCTTGACAGAACATGGGGTTAGAAGGCTTGTCTGCTCTATAAGTAGAGTCAATGGTGGTCTGTGGCATCTCTGCTGAAAGAGCACACTGCTGGTGCATACAAAAGTGTTTCAGAGAACACCATTCATCATACATTGTTGAACATATAGCTACGCTGAAGACCATCCCTATGTGTTCACACACTGACCCGTGACATCATCAATTATGACTGCAGTGGGTACAGGACCATCAGGATTGAACTGTTTATCAATGGAAATGGGTTGGCTGTTCTGGTGAATCACATTTCTGCTCCACTGTTTCAATGAATTCTCCACAAACATTGACAAAGAGGTGAGCAGTGGGTCAAAATGTGCAGTGTGCCACAGACACAGGCTAGTGGGAGCAGTATTATTCTGTAGGACACATTCTCCACTTACGTGGGACCTGAGGTAGTAATCAAAGACATGCTGACAGCTGCGAACCAGCAGCATTCCTTCATGCTTGATGTCTTCCCCAATAGTGATATCATATTTCAGCAGTGTAATTGTCTGTATCTCAGAGCTAGACCATGCTACACTGCTTTGAAGAGCATTATTGTGAACTCACATTGATATCCTGAAGACCAGATTCACCTGATGTAAATTCTATGGAACCAATCTGGGTCACTATCAGGCACAATCACTGCATATGAAAATCAGTGGTTTGTTATTTAGGCAAATTACTTGACCTGTTGTAATCCTCTAACATTACCTTTTTTTTTCCCTGTAAAGGTGAACGTTATATCAGCTGTTTAGCTAAATGAATTTCATATGATTTTGTATACAATGTATTATATTTCAGGCTAAAATGTATAAAAAGTTATTATAGATATGAACAGCTAAAATTACTCCTCTTTTAGAGGTATTTGAAACTACGAAATATCTGGTATATTTAAAATTCATATTATTAATTGCATAATCTAATGCTAATTATTAAATCTAATTCTGGATTCATTTATAAAATAATGATATAACTTGGTGTAAATTCTTCTTTTGTCAAGGAAGTTTGTTAACTCTTTTGCTTTGTGAACTCTTTGGAATATTGTGAGTACTGCTGAATGTAGGTAGTAGTGGGCATGCCTCTGATGGAAATGCACACGGTTTTTTTTATTTTGTTAGTAACAATGTAATTGTTGGTTTTATGAAAATGGAGATTGTGAAGTCAGTGTGATATAGAAGAATCGAATAAAATAAAAGGAAGTCATAGCAACAGAAAGTATTTCATCAATTATTCAAATCAACTGGAACCCACAAAATCAAAATTTCAGGTTCAAGAATGTACCCCTAACTTGAGAACTGCAGCCAACAATGATAGAAAATGAAGATAAGTAAAAAGTTTTTCTTTTGTATATGTTATGCCTCTCAAAGCTTTCAAAACTTTTGCAGAGACAGAGAAATTTAGTGGTGACGTGTGGGAGGGTAAGATTATAAGTGTGGGCATCAGCCAGGATCAGTTGATTGATAACAAAGTTTTGTCTGTTGCAGAAGGAGGAAGGACAGTGATCTGTGTCAACTACAGTTTATATAAAATTCCAATTACTCAAAGAAAAAAGACCCGAGGACTGCCCAACAAAGTTGTATCAATAGTGATGAAGTGAAAAATGTAGGACACTGCCAGAACATTGAACCAAGTGAATGTGTAGTCAGCAAAGAAACAGTGAAAGCAAATATTTTGCAGTTGATTTTAGTAAAATTAGAGGAAATGGAGATGGATGACAATGACGAATTTAGTGCAGTTAATGATCAGTTAACTGAAATAAAAACAGATAACAATAGCAAATTTCAAGCAGTTAATGATCAGTTAACTGAAAAATTTACTTCACTGCAAGGACAATTAAATGACCTGGACAATTAAATGACCTGAAAACTGAAAACAGTGGTAAAAAGGACAGGGTACAATACCAAATAGACCAACTTAGAAATCAGGTTCCAGAGCTAAAAAATGGATTGGTAGATGGATTAAAAAGTGTGAATGAAAAAGTCGATGTCCCATAAAATAAATTTATTGTTTTGGAAAATGAGTTACCTGCCCAATCTGCAAATCAGGAAAAGATTGTTAATGACATCAGAGTTCAACAGAAGGCCATAGAGCAAAAATGGAACAGAGCTTTAGTAGCTTAGATAAAAAAAATTTTAAATGTTGAAAGCAGTATGCTAACTAATGCAAATGTTTTAGACCGAAATATTACAGTAGTTCAGGAAAACTGGATTCCCAAAAATCTTTATACAAACATTGATACTGTGTTGTTCAACATTCCAATTGAAAGGTTTTCATCAGACATTTTACATCCAGTGGATTTTCTGCACCACTGTAGAGATAGTTTTGTGTCAGGCATGAATGATGATTAAAAAATTAAATTTGTTAAAATATGTCTTGAAGGCAAAGCTCTGTCTTGGGTAAATCTAAATTTAAGTCAGTGGGAGACATATTAAAGTGTCAAAAACAGCTTTTTAAATAAATTTTGGTCAGAAGCTGAACAAGGGAGAATTAAAAGTGAATTTCTGAATGGATGGTTGTAATTATAGGTATAGGGACAGTACTCTGAAAGAGTTTTGTAAGAATAAAATTAAGAAATCAACACACCTGGACAAACCATTTGAAGAAATGACATTGATTGATGCACTAAAAAGGAGATTACCAGAAAGATTGCAGTGGGATTTAGTACACAGACCTGATGAATGCCTTGAACAGTTTTTATAATATGTTGACGGGCTGGATAGGGCAGTAGAAAGAAACATGTAAGGTAATCACTGAAATGATCGAGATCACAATGGTAGAAAGAAACATGTAATGTAATCACTGAAATGATAGAGATCACAATGGTAATAACTACAGAAACAGAGATAGTGGTAACTTCTATGAAGGTCAAAATGGTAACAGAAAGAAATTTTGAAAATCACCAGAATAGGAATAATGGAGATAGCCACCGTCAATTTAATAGGAGAAATAATCATAGAGGTAACTACTCAGGAAAATGGCAGTCTACTTCCACAGTTTTGGGGTGGGGAAACACAAGTACAGAACCCCCAATTTACACATGCAATTAGACAATAATGACAGTGTTAATAACGTGGCACATGTATCTGATGTTGAACAGAAGGGATATCAGATTCCTCATTTATGTTTTGATCAAAAGTTATGGAATATTATTTTTAATTATAGTAATACAGATGTGAATCACAAACCAGAATGTGAGAGTAAAGAGAATTTTGATGTAGTGTGTACTAATTATTTCTTCTCTTGGTCAGAAAACAGTGTTATCGATGTATACAAAACAGGTAATGATGGGATTGGATCTGAATTAGGTGGTATTTTTTGTATATATGTGAATGAGAGTTGTGAAATGACTGAGGTTGATAAGTCTGAGATTGGTAGCTTATTGCAAATAAATATAGGTGGAAGTGTGTGATTTTAAAGGAGGTGAGACTTGCATTGTTATTGATGTTGTTGGTGAAGTAATTTTGTAAGAATATGTTGATGTTGTTGTTGTTGTTGTTGATGATGATGATGATGATGATGATGATGATGATGATGAGTATCAGGTTTTTGTGGAGTTTAAGAATAATTAAGTTTCAGAGTTATTTGTGAATACAGATAAGGTAAGTGGTGTATATGATGATGTCAAAGCAGTTTTTCATTAATATCATGCAGAGTAATGATCCCAACAGTAAAGGTGGGTTATCTGTAATCTAGAGAATAAAGGTAAAAACTTTTTGAAATTTGTTTGGGACAAAATTGATGATAACATAGATAAATGGGCATTCTGGATAAATTAGCTGTGGTTAGTCAAAATTTGCATCCAAATTGGTGGAATGAAGTGAAAGGAGATCTAAGTAGGTAATGTAATTTTGACAGTAATATGTTTCGTGTTTCTTCTGTAATAAGTGTCATTAGTTGTGCTGTGGAATCCATTTGGTGTGTTCACTCTTTACCTTACAACATGAGTAACCAAAGTAATCCTATGACACAAGTAAAGTTGATAAGACCCTCCAAAAACAGTGTGGATACAACATTTGACAAAATTGAAAGTGATCTTTTACATGAGGTGACTAATAACAGAGATGATGATTCAGGTTTTGGATGTCCTTACATTGAGATTAAGATTGATTGGTGGGAAGGGAACTGTTTGATTGATACAGTTAACCTAATTTGTGGTACATCTGAACAATTTAGAGACAAGATTAAATATAGTAAGAATTTTGTGGAAATGCTCGTTGTAGGTGTAAAGGTAAGGGGAGTTACAGGTAAGCAAAGCAAATTGGTAAAATCTGAGGTACTTTTAATGTTTAGCATAGAAGGCAAAACCTTAGAACATGGATGCTTAGTGATGCCTAGTTTTGAAGAAAATATAATTCTTGGTATGTATTGGATAGAGAAAGTTGAAGCTTGTTTTGGATGGAATGCTAAAGAATTGTTTATTTTGGAACCTAAAAGTAATACTTATGTGAAAACTAATTTCTGTATTTTAAACTGTGGGAAAAGTTGTAACTATTTGGAAAACATTTTGAACCAATGTGAGTACCCAGTGTTTGATGATTGATATAGATTTTGATGAGACTGAGGATCAGGATTTTGAAAGTGTAGTAAATTTTAAAGTAAGGGAAGCTATGAATCTTAATGACTTACAAAAGGAACAACTTAGAAATTTGTTATTGGAGTTTAGAAATGTGTTTAGTGAAAAACCAGGGAAAGTGAAAGGCTCTCAGTGCATACTTTGCCTTAGAGTTCATTAACCTTTCTTTCTCAAGCCATACAATATACCATTTTCAAAAAGGAAAGATGTAGAGAAAGAAATTCAGAAAATGGAAACATGGGATGTAATTTAGAGAAGTATGAGTCCTTACAATAATTCTTTAGTTGTGTTAAGTAAGAGAAATGGTAGAGTGAGAATTGTTTTGGACTCTAGACATCTTAATAAATTCCTTATCAGAGAGAACGACCATCCTGAGAACATGGATGAGCTGATTATGCAAAATATGTGAGTAGTTTGGCCTTGACCACTGGATTTCACCAGATCCCACTTGAAATTAATTCCTGAAAGTATACAGCATTATTTTATGGACGAAAGTGTTTTCAGTATTGTGTGGTGCCATTTGGGATAAATGTATCTGTAGCTGAATTCATAAGAGCTCTGGATTCTGTCTTAGGAAGTGAAGTGAGTTCAAAATTAATTGTGTATGTTGATGACATTCTGGTCACTGAAAAAACTTGGGAACAATCTTTGGATCAGGTAAGAGATGTGTTTTCAAAATTAGAATCAGGAGGCATAAATTTTAAAATAGGTAAGCCTAAATTTGGTGTAGAAGAAGTAAAATTTTTAGGACATATTATATTTGGAAAAGGAATCACTCCTGATTGAGAGAAACTTGATGCTATTGCTAATTTTCCTACTCCTCATGACAAAAAAACAGCTTAAATCATTTTTTGGGTTAACTGGATTTTATAGAAAATTTTGTAGAAGTCAAGCTTTGAATGCCCCATGTTTGTGTGAACTTTTGAAGAAGAATACCGCTTGGGACTGGAATCAGTATTGTCAGGATACTTTCGATGAGATCAAAGGACAGTTGTGTCAAAGTCAGATATTGTTCAAACCATATTTGTCTCTTCCTTTGTATTATGAAAGACAGTAGTGATGTTGGTTTGGGTGCACATTTATTTGAAGAGGTTGAAGCTGGTGGTGTTGTTGAACATAGATCTCTTGCATCTGTTAGTAGAGTATTGCAGAAAGATGAAAGGACATACACTGTAACTGAGAAAGAACTTTTGGTTGTACATTGGGCATTCAACTAATTTAAAAATTATTTACTAAGTCAGAAAGTCATCATCTATGCTGATCATTATTTACTTGAGAGGTGTGAAAAAGGAAAAAAAAGAGTTCAAAAATTTGCAAAGACATACACAGTCATCAAAATCATGATCAAAATTGGAAATTGCTTAAGAGCATGTTGGCTAAGAAAGGAGGAGAAAAGACAGAATGGTATTATAAGGGACACAAGGGTATTTTAATCAGGAGACATAAGACTGACTCAAAGTATTGGAAACTATGTTGGCCAGAACAGTGCATTGATACTTTAAATACTTATATGCATGAGAGTTTTGGACACTGTGGATCAACCAAATGCACACAAGAGATTCAGGAAAACATCTATTTTTATAATATAGGAAGGAGAGTCAAGAAGAAGATTGCCAGCTGTGACAGATGTCAAAGAGTGAAGGTAAGCAACCAAAGAAGTAGAGGCCAAATGCAAAACATACTGCCTAATAGTAACCTTGATGTCATGTCTGTGGATGTACCTTTACCTAAGTCTAGGAATGGATTTTGTAATGTTTTTGTGTTGGTTAATGTATTTTCAAAGTTCATAAACCTATTTCCTCTCAAGAAAGCTACCAGTAAGCAAATCATCTCTAAGTTTACAAACACATATTTTCATCAGGTAGGTATTCCTAAAACAATTTTATCTGATAATGGTTCTCAGTTTGCACCTCAAGCTTGGAAATATTTTGTTGATCATGCAAAAATAAGGTGTATTCTAACCTTGGCATACCATCCTTCACATGACCCTGAAGAAAGATATATGAGAGAAATTGGAAGACTGTTTAGACCATATTGTAGTAAGAATCATACCAGTTGGATAGATTATGTCAGTGATTTTGAGGATATTATGAACAGCTTACAACATCCTTCAACAGGTTTTTCACCATTTGAAATCATGTTTAATCGCAGAACAGCTAACTTTATTTCTGAAAATGTTGAATTTGCACCATGTATAATTCTGTCACCACAAGAGAGGGATGAGTGTGGTAGGGAGATGAAAAAACAGGGAAATAGGAGAAAGCAGACACATGATGATAAAGGTAGGTTTTCTAAGTTTAAGGTTGGAGATCTTGTGTTGCTGAAAGCCAAAGAGAAATGTAAAGTGTTGACATCTGAGATAGAAATTTTTTCAGTATTAATTCTGGACCATTCAAAATTCTTGAAAATCCACATCCTAGAGCATACAGACTTGTGTATCCTAAATTTAAGATGTTGTCTGGATTCTGCAATATCACTGAGCTGAAAGCATACAGACATGGTCCATAAGTATCTAATTTTTGTTTGTTTGTTCTTTTTCCATTGTCATGAATTTAGTATGTAAGATGATGTGAATTTTAAAGTTCTGTCTTATCTATTGACTGAGTTAAAATCTATGATAAACTATATAATTATGTTCTGTAATAAATTTTTGCTTTAGAATTTGGTACATATATGCCATGAGATCTTTTTACAATTTTGAAATGGGATCATGTTCATAATTTGTGCTGCAAAAATTTGGAATAGTATCTGAGCATATCTGTGTGTAATATCTTATTTGTCCATTTTTTATTGTATTTAACTCTCTTTAATAATGTTTTATTTGTGAACACTTTTAAATTTCACCTAACATAAATCCCATATAAATGAGTTTGAAAAACGACCAAGAAGAGCATATCTTGTATGATGTGAACAAGGTATTGAATAGCATTTTTAGTACACAAAACAATGTTTCAGGACTTGATGGGAATGCTAGACAGGAAGTTACCTATCCATTTGAGTGTGTGATGGGAGCTCTAAGGAGAAAACTGAAAGATGTTGGCGGATCCACTCCTCACACTGCTGTAATGCTGTACCCTGCTGGAACAATCAACTTACAAGAGATCATAGGTGCAGGGTAACGTACTTGAGCATCTGTCAACTACATCTGTGCATTGACTGATATTTGTGAATTGTTAGCTAAGACTGCTAAAGATAGTGTTATTCAGCATAAATGCATGTGGTTATCACTGTTAGCATTCAACCGCGATTCTTATACACATATTTTAACAATGCGTTTCAGGAGACAATGCTCTCATCATCAGGTTGTAAAGTCTATGTCATGAAATTAAACGGACTAAAAAGACAAAATACCATCACAAACAGTTGGGAAGTCCATATAGTAAAACAGAATTAAAAGTATATTGGACTGTGGGTCCTCGTCTTACATTGAAGTTGTTGACACAAGTCAATGGCCGTCCTGTAGCTACCAAGTATGCTGTCGCACTGTGCCGGCTCGGGAGCTGTTGTGGACTGACGTGCCTAGGTGTTGTGGCGTGGTTACAGCCGTGTGCTTGACAGTAACACTATGCTATTGGGCGCCTTATTTCCTTATTGCATTGGTCTGCCATCGTTAGCCTCTAGCAACTCCGTCAGTGACATGCTACCAACTTAAAGTCGCATACCTACCCTACAATAATTCTAAAAACCCGCTAAAAAATCTCATTTCTTTAAAATTATCTTGTACATTTAGAAAATTGCTTTGTTTCTTTTCACGGATAGCTATCTCGAATTCCTCTAGTAAATCAAGTTTCCTCCCTTTCTTTTCTACATGCAATATTTCCACGTTATCTCCTATGCTATTAAGGGGATGGCCTGTTTCATATTTATGGTTCGCAACAGCTGATTTGTCATAATTTCCTAACCTGAACGCATCTTTATGTTCTTTATACCGGATTGGGAGTTTATAAGATTCAGTGCAGAACTTGTGATGCAAAATATATAGGGCAGACAGGAAGATCATTCGCGAGTTTTCCCCCTAAGGTAAGTCTTTCCGCTCCCGGGATTGGAATGACTCCTTACCCTCTCCCTTAAAACCCACTTCCTTTCGTCTTTCCCTCTCCTTCCCTCTTTCCTGATGAGGAAACAGTTTGTTGCAAAAGCTTGAATTTTGTGTGTATGTATGTGTCTGTTTGTGTTTCTATCGACCTGCCAGCACTTTCGTATGGTAAGTCACATCATCTTTGTTTTTGTGTGTGTGTGTGTGTGTGCACTCAAGGAGAGCATACAACCAATGATTGAAGCTTGATGTGTGGGAGGGTAATGGGTAACATTACACTGTGCGTAGACAGCTAATGCCACATGCCACATACTTCCACAAACCTACCAACAAACTGTTGGGTCCATGATATGAAGAATCAGTTATGTATTTAATTCAAGATGGATAAACAAGCTATTAAACAGGTGGTCATGATGTTTAGGCTCATCATTGTAAATGCTGTTGTGAAGCATTAATACTGGTTATTTTAGTTTCTAATATTACAGTGAATTTAATGCAAATGATGATGTGCAAACGTTTAACACAATTTCAGAAAGAGATCAAAGACATGGTGAAAAAATGAAAACACCAACGATAACAGCTATTATCATTCTGAATCAGAACACCCATTGAGAGTAGCAAGAATGAAAAACCAGAGAAATGGAAACATGTACAGAGGTTAAAAAGGTAGCAGCAGAAAAACTAATTTTCAAAGCTTTCTCTCTGAGAAAATATGTTTGATAGAAAGCAGATATAATATTTAGATTTAAGTCAGTGTCAATCAGTTACACAAAATGTTATGTTTGCAGGAACACTGCTCTATGATCCATCACTGTTGGTGCTCAACTTGGCCCTGGCTCAACTGACTCCTTGACCAGCAGTTCACCTGGTGACTTGATTGGGTTTGCATGCTCACAAACATTTTCTCTTGCCTGGTGAAAAAATGAAAACAGTGTATTGGGGCCATGTGGTTATTTGCCATAATCATCTCCTATACCCTGTGGATCCACATTGATCACTCCTGTTGATCTTTATCACACAGAAATTCATTATTTCTGACAATTACACACACAGTACTACTGAGGTGCTTCCACTATGCTGTGTAGGTTTCATTGACGGACACCTGTTGCTACAGGTAACATCATGAATGGAACCTGAGTGGTAAAAGCTAATAGTGCCATTCTCTTGGACAGAGCTACCCCCAGTGTACAATGACAAACAATACAATGTGAAAAACAATTAGCCTTGTAATTGCACTCAGAACCCCACTCTTTTTGCCAACAAACTCACACATGAACCAATAAAATCCAGCTGATAGGGCAAATGTTTAATCAGGGACAAGGTTTAATAATGTTCAATTAGTCAACCACATTGTGCCACAATGTGCTGTAATTCATGTAGCTGGTGACAACACCTACTGCACCAGCTACCTTGCACCATATCATGCCATTCCAGATAATTTGTGTTTGGCTGTACTCCCACTGCAAACATTGTTGTGGCAATCTACCAACTACAGGACACAACTGAATGGTGCTGTCAGAGACATCACCAACTTTGTTACACTACTGAACCACTCAGGAGAAAGTGTAGATACAATAGGTGTTATCATCCTCATGCCACCAATGGACATTGAATACTAAACTGCAAAAGCTGCCCTATTTCATTGCCTTAGCTGCTCTGCAGATGAACAATTTCACCATGTTATCCACAACAAAGTGCTGAGCGATAAAACGCCACCACAATTATGGTGCCATCTGCATATGCAAATTGACATTCATCTCATACCCGATCACATGCTATGGACTCTGTAGGCTGTGAAAGTCCTTCAGCAAGTATAACTGGCTTGAAACTTCCTGGCAGATTAAAACTGTGTGCCCGACCGAGACTCGAACTTGGGACCTTTGCCTTTCGCGGGCAAGTGCTCTACCATCTGAGCTACCGAAGCACGACTCACGCCCGGTACTCACAGCTTTACTTCTGCCAGTTTCTCGTCTCCTACCTGTCAGTGTGCTGACATGTGCTTCTACATATGTTCAGGGTCAGTGACTGTGCAGGTGCTGAATAGAGCAGGGAGTGGGGATAGTCAGACATCAGGTGTTTGTAGGACTGCAGCCAAATGTATAAGCTACATTGGCTCTGCCCTACTCTGCCATCACTGCACCCACCTGGAGCCATAAGCAAACCGCTGCTTCTCTGCCATCCATGCCACATCTGCAGTGACACCTGCACTGATCATCAAAATTAGCATGGTGCTCAGGCACAGGCAGAAAGATGCAGGCAATCCACATCCATAACCAGCAACTGTGGTGTGTCCACACTTCTGCAGCACATTGCTGACCAGACTGCAACTGAACTGAACCGCATCTGCTGGTACCACACAACGAATGATGCCACTGCCAGAAACTACAAACAACCTTGCAATTTCCCAAATTAAACACACATTTCACCAGAGGCACAGCAGAATTGGTTATATAAGTTGCCTCAACATCCTCGGAAATGGGGCACTCACCATGTCCACTTCATAAAAGCAGACTTTTTGTGCATGTCAGCACAAGCAGACATTAATACCACATCAGCACAGGATCCAAGGTCAACACATTGCTGCCTTCTTCACCAAGTGCATCAACTGACTACAGATGTTTTCATCTCCATGTGGTGAACCATACAAAAATCCAGGTTTTGTGGCACACAGGTTCACACATTCGATCTCAGCCCCACAGAACAGTTTACCTGGACATTTCTCATTGTGGACATGGCAGTATCTGCTATCATTGACAATTTCCTACCACACTTCAACTTCCTCCCAGACCTATCCAATGACACGCACATCCACCCAGCCAGTGGTCACTTCACATACAGCACTTCTGATCCTGCTCATTTGTTGACTAAACATAATGGCACAATCCTCTCTACCCCATGACCTCCTCTGTCCAAGGATGTGCCTGACAACAATAAGAGTCTCCTGGAGTGCATCAGTGTGATTGAGCAGTTGCGAAAAGTCCATCAACTTTATTCTGACAAGTACAAAATGAATCTCCAACTACATCACAACAACAACGCGATCAGGGGAGAGATTAAACATGTCAAAAAGAAACTTCTTGTGGCATGGCTTCACCTCAACTATCTATATCAATCATCTCCACTCAACACTTCTTACTCATCACCATATCCACAATACACCAGTGTGGCACCTCTCTTGCTGTCTATGGATATACCCACAATATCACCTCTAGCAGACACCTCAAAGACTAGGATGAGCCAACTCTCTCATTCAGTTCCTACTGAGCTCTGTGTGGTCCTCCACAAGTTTGTGCCAGATAGTGTGCCATTATGAGCAAAACAGCCCAGAAAATCATAACTATACATTTGGCTGCAGTCCTACAAACACCTGATGTCTGACTATCCCCACTCCCTGCTCTATTCAGCACCTGCACAGTCACTGACCCTGAACATATGTAGAAGCACATGTCAGCACACTGCACCTTGCCTTCCCATCTGGCTACCCTGCCAGTGGTATCATCAGACATGGTCCTTCAGCGATACAGCACATCATCACCACACCTCACTGTAATACAGTTCACCAGTGCCCACTACTGATATTCACATGGCAAACACCGTCCTCTCTGGCCATGTTCACTTAGTTCCACTTTTGACTATCACTCAGTTACCAAAGATGAGGTGCTCTATGATGCCAAGTTCAGGACACATTGTAGGAAATGAACACAACACACTGACATTGCAAAATATGCCTCCAACTGTCCCTGACAACTTTGCCTCCTCTTCTGGGTACAATTTGAACGTGACTACAACCAAGACTTGAAATGGGTTAGTATCCAATATTCCTGCCTCCACACAACCTGTCATTCACCACAGACAGACTCAGCATGTATCATGCCCATCAGTGTTCAATCCAGCACATAAATTACCAGTTCACATCAACCGCACATCCACCCCCGCCCTTCCTGACAAATGCCGTTCCTTTGATCAGATCAAAGTCTCTCCAACATGCATGGCCTCACATGCTTACATCCTTGCCACCACATCCACTATGACTTCAAGAAATGGTGCAGCTGTGTCGCATGAAAATGCTCACCCTAGTGCAACAGGTCAAACAGATTGGTATCAATTGCTTCAGCTGTCACTGATTCCATGCTCATCTGCCGTCCCAGTGGTCAGGGGGTAGGGGGGCAGGGGAAGGTTTGTGAGGTATCATTGCTGGCAGGTCTACTTGGCTCTGGCCCAACAGACTCTTTGAGATGCAGTCCATCTGGTGATTTAACAGTGTTTTCACACTTATGTATGTTGCTCTCATCTGTAATAAATATTGTTCATTAGGACCCTTTGCTTATTTGCTGTAATCATCTGCTATAACATGTGGACCTAATTGTTGTCATCAGGATTTATCAAATATCTTTGATTATTTAATAAAAAGAGAGAAACTGAACAAAAAGGCATGAGGTGATGGTTATATTTACGTTCTACAAAAACAGTTGTGAAAATTGAATTTAAATTTTGATATGAGGACAAACATAGTTCATTTATAATGAACAAGAAATAGGAACAATGGAATGAGTTAAGAAGCCCAGGCAACTGATAATCATGGCACTAACTGATGGATAGGTGCATAAACAAGAATTTAAACATACGAGCTCCACTCACATTGCCCCTTTCAAAAGAACAGGAGTGATGTGTTGTGTCCCAGTCTCATTTAACACCAATCCTATTTTTTGCACCTGGATATGTTGAGCATAATCTCCTCGAAAGTCAGTTCAAAATGACTTCAGGATTGATGCTTCAGAAGGAATGCATGGAGATGTGGAGCAGACTTGAAGCACAGAACACACACATAAGCTTCTGTTTCCAGCAATGCACTTGTATTCACAAAGTTCTCAATGTACAGTTATAAAACTGGCATCTGTGTCTTCTGGAAGAGATGCAATACATTTTCACTTTAGTTGTATTTGCTGTAACAAATTTTTTAAGGTGATATATGAGGAGCTAATGCAAATCCATCTTCTGACAATGTGAGAAACCATTTTGTTATTGAAATCATGTGTACACAAGTGCAAATAAAGTCTTAAGAATACATCATAGCTGTGCGGAATGGCCGCGTAGTACAAGGCACCATGTCACAGATTCTGCGGCCCCTCCCGCCGGAGGTTCGAGACCTCCCTCGGGCATGGTTGTTCTTAGCATAAGTTAATTTAAGTAGTGTGTAAATCTAGGGACTGATGACCTCAGCAGTTTGATCCCTTAGGAATTCACACAAATTTGAATTTGAATACATCATATTTTCACTTGCTCCAAATTGCAACTCAGTCAGAGAACTGTTACACAAGACAATTTTAAGTTAAATGTGACGCAAAATGCTGCTCTGTCATGTGAAAACCGACTGGTTACCTCTTTCTTTTATTGTGAAAAACAGAGCAATGGGATAACCCATGTTTTCTGATCAAACTTTCTATTTATTTGTAGTGTAACAAAAAAATTATGCATGTTAATTCAGATGATAAAACTAATCTTATCCATTTGGAGGTAAGGGGAACAGTGACCAAAAATACACTACCTCTATATTGCAAGCATCATAAGTAAACAGTGAGAGGGATTTCTTTTGTCTGATTAAGACTGACCAAGGGCAACTACCTTTGAACTCAGTTAATGATACCAACCTTATTATCAATAGTGAAAACTAATTAAAATATAAATTTGTTGTGCAGGCACTTGAACTGCATACACCATACATTCAGATGAATTCATTTGTCATCCTTTTTGTGATGATAATGAAAAACCCTTTAATTATTTTTGCCAGACCACCAATTTCATTTATGGGGAACCATTATTTATAGAGAGATATTAAATCCTTATTTTCCATCTGTTTAACTGTATCACTTACTGTACGATTTCAACGCTGATGCTGGTCATCTCCTCCTTTTGCTTTACCATGGTAGGCAACTTATGCAAGTTATTAACAAGAACAGAATGGTTGGGAGCACCATCAAGAACAACTGTAGACAGTTAGGCACATAATGCGCAAACTATTCTATACGACCAAGAGAGTGACATGGAGCAGTTCCACACAACACACACCAGAGAAACAACAGATAAAATATTGACCACACAACTTAGGAAATAAAAACAAGCAAACTCTCAGCATGCATCACTCAATAGCACAGGACAGTAAGCTAACTGAAACTGCAAGCTACAAATGTTATGGGTCTCACAGGATATGCTGAATGAAAAATCATGCCTTTCTCATAAATGTCATACCAGCACATCCTTCACGGCTGTCAATCCTACAATATTTTCGAATGGACTATAATTCTTATCTTATCTACCTGAATTCTAGCTTTCCTCCACCGCTTCCCCCTCCAAATCAAATACACCCTTCTACACTAAAAAGAAAATATTTCACAATCTCGTCCCCTCCTCCCAATTTAGTTTGGTCTGTGGTGCTTATCCACATTGATTCCTTTGAACCTCTACCCCACGCCCCCACCCCCACCCCATCCCACCCCTCAGCAACCTACACTCGCACTGCAAAGTCTGTCTGTTATTCCTAATTTAAAGAAAGTCCCAGTAGGAGAACAGTAGCTTCTTTATTGTCCTTCTGGGGGGGAAAAAAAACTGTTCATCACGATTTATAACTACAAATTAACTCCGCCTCTTTTGCAGTTCTAACCAAAGTATAATTCTGTGGATTTGTCTTCAGCTAACACCATAGAGTCAGAACTTAAAACTGCAATTACCACCTACTGAAGAGCTATTTTCCAATGCAGAATCTTACTTGGTGTTACACTGTTTTCATTAATGGACTCTCAACAAGAGCTTAACTGAGTGACTGCAAGCAGTCAGTACATGAATTGGCCAGCTCTCATTGATGGGAACTGTCCACAGTGATCCCTGGGTTTCCTTAAGTAGCTGTTGTCCAGGAAGAGGCATGCTCCCTCCTAGTAACTCATGACTAGATGTTAGCATGGTCTTGCGATGTGACCAGTGACATCTCGCTGTTGCCTAGCTAGGTATGTGGCAGTCTATAGCCCTCAGAGCACCTCCTGGCAGTCATGGTGTAAAATTGAAAATCCCACATGGCTGCTGTGGACCATTTGAGTGCTGCTTTTCATGACTTGCACTTTACAACTGTGCTGCATGTTGTGGCTGAAGCACATGCCACAATGAGTTTAGCTAGTGTTCCATTCTTACACACTTCCTCTGATGTCTCTCACTACCACAGCTCCTGTTCTCCCATCCTTTTCCACTTACATATTCAATTCATCCATTTTGTTAAGGCTGCAGCACCAAGATAATGTAGCTGTATATGCCTGCATTTTCTGAAGAAGAATAAACATTCTAGAAACAGAACTGTTATATACAAGTTCTTGTTTATGTGCCTATACGCTTTGCAACACTTTGAGCTATACAGTGTGTTGCCACCTTTACCTATTTGATGGTCTGTGTTCCCCCAGGATTGTCCAGCTGAGTAACCACATTGCCCAGGTACATATTTTTTCCAATCATTTGTTAGTTTGTCTCTTCTTTCCCCATCCCTGTTTATCTCCTCCTCCCTCTCTCTCTCTCGCTCTCTCTCTCTCTCTCTCTCTCTCTCTCTCTCTCTCTCTCTCTTTCTCTCTCTATCCAGCACTTTGTGCCCTTCTCAATATCCATCTACCGCTGGCCCCACACTTTGTCTATCAGCTTCTTCCCCTCTCTCTATCCATCTCATCTTCTTCTCTTTCTCTGTCCATGTCTCCTTTGCTCTCTCTGTCCCCATCCTCCTCAACTCCTATATGTATCAATCTTCTTTCCTCTCTCTGGCCATCTCCTCGTATCCACCTTCTTTCTCCATCTTATCACCCCCACCACAATAGCAGACTGGTGGTTCTTCCCCCACAGTATTTCTTCCCAGGTATTAAGCAATGTGTGTACCAAGTTTGGTTGAAATCGATCCAGGGGCTTAGGAGCAGATTTTTAAACAGCTCTTTGCTATAGTATGCATTTGTTACACATATTCAATGAATTTCATTATATCACCTGTATCTGTAGCAAATTTCACCCTGCAGTTTTGTTTCCACACAGCTCAACCTTATGA